>NC_054552.1:23400683-23711245 GCF_017654505.1 Polyodon spathula
GTTGATATTAAAGATACAAAGAGCTCAGGTGAAAAAAAGTCTTCTGTTGAACCACACAGCTATTGCAGGATTTGCAAGCACGCAAAACATGTGGTATTGTCTCTGAGGACTCGATGGTATGAACACGTGTTTTACTGATCAGTAGTTTTCCTTTCCAACGGTAGAATTGAAATTGTGGTGTACAATGGAAGCCTATGTCTTATATCTTGAAACACTTCTTTGTAATGAGGGATGCATATTAGGGAGCTTTTTTTTTTTTCATTTTCTTTAAGTTTTCCGTCCATGAGAAATATGACCTGTACCTGGTGCATTTCCTTTGCTTGTCCAATTGTGATAACACTTCATAAGGACCTTCTTTAGAAGTATATCAAAATCTGGGGCTTCATGGAGGCAGTCTGTTTGTACCAAAGGTTTTTTTCACATCTCAGTAACTGCTTATCCAGTTAGGATGAATATCAGGGACATTATTTAGCACAACCTATGTGTATGTGAATCTTGGGGTTCTATGAAAGCAAGTTTACAGGTTAATAAAATTAGATCAGCATAACAAGTAGACAGTAACTGAGTTCAGTTCTTGAATATCCAGTTGATTTCACATATCTGAACGGCCACTTGGTTACCTGTCGTTGTGTACAATTGCATTTGTTGCAGAGAAAATGAATAAAGCGATACCATGCTATAACTCAAGGGGAACTTCACACCAACCCAACTTTTGAATTTCCAACCTTGATGTATTTCTTCAGTCAAACTGATGCATAATTTGATGTGTCGTATAGCAAAGTGCATTTTGCCTAGTGAATCTCAACTTTAACAATAGCCTGGCACAAGTCCAGCTTCTCATTTGCAGTTGTTATGCAGATCCTTTCATTTTCTGAACAGTTTAAATTCAGTGCCTTGGGCTGACCCATTGATTAGCCTGCGTGATTAATTGATTATTGTTCCATAACTACTCTTTGAAGTGACGGCAGTGCTTTTGAGAGAGCAGAAACAGACCAAGCATACAATTAGAAACTTTTTTTCCTATTACTTCAATTGAAAGCTGTAATTAAAGTACACCCACAGGAGCCCCTTCCATTGTGATTACACTGAGGAGGTTATGAAAAGCACCCTGGTTTACCTTTCTCTTTTATAATTAAATACAGCTATGAATGGTATATTTTGCTGTGAACCAATGAAGGGCGGGGGGAAACTACTTTGTATGTTTTTTTTTTTCACTCAGTTTAACCCCCAAGAATTCACTTTTTTCTTCTTTCCTCTGATAATGCAGCTCTGCCTTCAGTGTGGATAGACACAGAAAAAGAAAACTATTGGAAAATTCATCCCTCAGCAGTAAACTACTGAAAGTCAATGTAAGTATTATTCTGCAGACTAACCTATAGCATCTGAAACAAACATATAGTTAAAGCTGTAATACCCCAGCTCTGTATTTTAGATTACATTACTGTAAAACATGAAATGTTTGCTGGCAAGAAACATTCACTAATTAAGCTTTTTATAAAATCTGCAAAATATACATGCTGCAAAATTAAGTTACTTAATTCAGTGTATATACAGAATATGTGTAGTTTACATTTGTAGCTGTAAATGTCCATCGTGAGACATTCGCAAAATGAAGTTGCTGCAGATATTTGCTGTTTTACAGTGTCAGCTTTCAAGTGGGTGGGGTAGTTTTTCAGTGAATTTAAATTAGAAATTGTCTTTGCGTTGTTCCTTTGAAATCAGTTAGTAGTAGACAAAAGATATCTTTGTAGAAGTACTGGAGCTATGCTGATTCATGCAGCGGGATATTCAGTGTTTTATTTTGTTATACTGAGTTGCCTTGTGGGTTTCAAATATAGTAAATGAAGAGGACTGTGCATCTTACGCTAATCCTTTAATTGTAAAACAAGCAGGCACCACAAATCAATGGTCCCCCAAATCTAGACCCAAGCACCCCTTAAAATGCAGCTTAAATATTGTAAAATACATTTTTAAATTATGTATAAATGTGATTTTCATTTCTGCAGTGACGAGTTTATCTAAAAATGGCAGTCTTGTTTTTTTCTCTTGTGATTCTTAACAAGGTTGCATGTTGTTCTTTAAAGGGTAGTGCCTCTGCTCTGTGTGCTACTGGCCTTCGTAATCTGGGAAATACGTGTTTTATGAATGCCATTCTCCAGTCCCTCAGGTAATCAGCCATTCCTGCATCATTGCTCTGCTTCAGTGAGCATCACTGTTCACCGTAGGAGTTCTTAATCCACTGCTTTCATGTTAGTGAAATGTACCAACCTGCAAATATTTCATCTGTAATGTTTCTTTTATACATTTTTAGATGTTTGGTTTACTGCTTGTCTTATTAATGCAAAGGTGCAACAGCTCTTCATGCTTCTAAATTGTTAAATAAAGACATTACTGTTCTCTGTATTGTAGAGGAACTTCAGAAACTGTGGTTGGCAGGGTTGCATGGGCACAAGCAGCAGCTTTAGTGTAAAATTGAATGTTTCACTTTTGTTCATGACCCAGCACTTTGCTTAGAGTGTTGAAAAACATTTGTTCAAATGCAATGCATGGATGTTTCATAATTGATCTAAGAAACTCTGAAGCTGAGTTGTAATGATTCTGCTGTAAAATGCTGCGGTGCTTCTTTCATTGTTGTGGACATTATGGTTGGTGGTTGTTTAATTAAACCAGACCTGGTTGACACTTAATTTCCTCAAGCCGATTGCTGCTGTCTTTCCGAGACGTGTCCCTGCTACAGTCCAGTCTGCAGTAACAGCCTATAAATCATTCACACTCTGTGAGATCTCAAGAAGCAAAACATTTTCAAAGTGTGCAGCTACTATTTTTAAGACAGAAATATATATATATATATATATATATATATATATATATATATATATATATATATATATATATATATATATATATATATATATATATATATATATATATTTTTATATATATATATATATAGTTTTTTTTTTTGTTGTTTAATCACATAGGTATTTGTTTTTCAGTAATATTCAACAGTTTTGCTGCTATTTCAAGGAGCTGCCAGCTGTGGAGTTGCGCAGTGGTAAAACTGCAGGTAGAAGAATGTACCACACGAGGAGTCAGGGGGACAGCAGTGTGTAAGGTCCTATTAAGTTTCATCATAATTGGGGGGTGGGAGTGTTAGTGTTATCAATTTTGAAAGGGGGGAATACTGGACATTAGGTCACACTATATGTGATCATAAAAAGTGTCCGTTTTAGTTCAACACAACTTAAATCACCTTATTTTTTTATGTAAAGTGATGTCTTTGTACCATGTCACTATTCTGAATTGTCAGCGCTAACAATATGTTTTTAACCACACCGCATAAAGCAGCTTTTATCTAAATATACAAGTGTCCATCAATCGAAAAGATGCCTAAAAATGAAAGATGCCATGAATGTCCATGATCTGATACCTGACCCTTGATACTTAAGATTTGACCACAGTACATGTTCATTTCTGTTCGCTCTTCCTCTAAACAGCTCCCTTGTAGAAGAGTTCCGGAAGACACTGTGTGCTCTGTGGCAGGGAAGTCAAACCGCGTTCAGCCCTGAATCCTTATTTTACGTTATTTGGAAAATCATGCCAAATTTCAGGTAGTGTTCAGAAATGTTTGTGTACATGTTGCATCTCTCTCCCTATCAATTTCAGTCACCCAGGTCAATTTCATACTGCATGTACTGCACCAATTACATTTTTGTTTTATGTATTCTAATTTCTTAGTTTAGAAAATTCCATATTGAGTGATTCTTAAGCCATTTTAGGCCTATTTCACAAAGCATTTACCACAGTGCTAAGTTATCTGCTAAGTTATGTGAGAACACATTTAAGAAAAAAAAAAAACAACAACTTGCTAGTTCTGTAACCTTAAGTGTGTGTTTTAATAAAAGGAAAGTGTGCAAACTTGGCAATGGGGTAAATGCTTGTGAATATGGCCATGAAGTTCACATACTCTGTATTAATACATTTATTTTTATTATTTTTATAGGATGCTTTACTGTGGATTATTCTACCAATTTAAAGTATATGAAAGCTAGTAGTCTTTTTTGTGTAAATTGACACACTTTGTGTTTGTTTTTACCAGGGGATACCAGCAGCAGGATGCTCATGAATTCATGCGGTACCTTCTGGATCATCTTCACTTGGAGCTTCAGGGAGAATGCAATGGAGTTTCCCGCTCCGCGATTCCACAGGAGGGAGTGATGCAGTCTGTAGGGGGCAAATGCTGCATGTATGTATCCAGTCGTCTGGGCAGGCTACTTGTGCATACAACATAATTTAACCCTTATTTAGCTTTAGCTTTTAACTTTACAGATTTGTATGCATTATAGAATATTTATAGCTGGATATTCTTGGTTCTGTTGTAGGTATTAATATTACTTTCACATTGGGAAATATCCAGATGCTGTATAAGCAAATACTGATCCTTTGAAAGAGAACGTGCTTAGTCATTAGTGACTATTGATGGCTGGTTTTGACATTAAGAAGTTTGCTGCATAAAATAGATACAAGTGGCTATAATATTGGGGTTATTTTGTTTTAGAAATGGGACTTCTACAGTTGTGACATCAATATTTGGAGGTATTCTTCAGAATGAAGTCAATTGTTTGATATGTGGGACTGAATCTAGAAAGTTTGATCCATTCCTTGGTAAGTATTTCAATATGTTTTTTTTTTGCAAAATCATATATATATATTTTTACAAATGACAACAGTAAAATAACCAAGTTTTTAAAATTGCTTTTTTAGATCTTTCATTAGATATTCCAAGCCAGTTCAGAAACAAACGAACAAAGAACCAAGAAAGTGGACCAATTTGCACTCTGCGAGGTAAGGACTACATGTCATTTTATCCATCTCTGATCTTTGGGTACATCTGTGCTTCACATTTCTATACAAGGCCAAATGGCCACCAGCTGTTTAATTCAAACTATAAATGAGCATTGCAAGAAGTGGAGGTAGAAGTTAAATTAAGTTCCTGTAGGATATCATAACTGTAAAACCCTTTTATTTTGACCACTCAAGGGATCTTCTGAAAACGGTCTTCTACAGACAAGACAAGTGGTGTTTATTAACATTTGATTTTACCATTGAGTAAAACTGTCACCTTTTCCATGTTTCAGACTGCCTGCGCAGTTTCACAGATCTGGAGGAACTTGATGAAACTGAGCTGTACATGTGCCACAAATGCAAAAAACGTCAGAAGTCCACAAAAAAATTCTGGATTCAGAAGCTACCAAAGGTGTGAGGGGAATAAAATAAGCAGAATTTTAAGACATGTTGATTAGTTACCTTTCACTAATTGGAACTGTAACGGAATTCTGTAAGGTGTGTATTCTGATAGATTCTGATTTGGGGAGTTATATACCAGCAGTTACTGAACTGTAGGGCTAAAAAAAAAAAAAAAAAAAAAAATTAATTGGAAATAAGCATAAACTCTGATTTCTTGGTTTCTTTACTTTTTTTCTTCTTTCTTTCAGGTGTTCTGCTTGCATTTGAAAAGATTTCACTGGACAGCGTATCTCAGAAACAAGGTAGACACGTATGTAGAATTTCCACTGCGTGGTCTAGACATGAAGTGCTACTTGTTGGAGGTTCGTATACGTAATGGCTCGTCATTTTGTACAGTGGATTTAATGTGACACGAGTACTCTGCCTTTTTTAGTGATTTCATACCTGAAACAATAATTCTTTCCCATTTTTTAATCCCTGAATTCTAGCCTGAAAACAGCGGTCCAGAAAGTTGTCTTTACGAACTTGCTGCTGTGGTTGTGCATCACGGATCCGGGTATGTAGCTCATTACTAAAACAGAATGTGTGTTCTGAGTTATAAGCTCTATATTTGCTTCTTTTCATTAGTTATAGTTATTAGTTATTTTCTAGTCTGTGAAGCCTAAAGATAAAATATACAATTATCAAAGACCAAAATGTTCTTTCAAAAATGAGTAGTTTCAGTCTACAGTGCTTGTATTTTATTTGAAAGTTGCTTATTCTTGTCTGCTTCTGCAATGATAGGAGTATTTTTTACCACTTTTTCTGTGTTGTTGAACATGTCATGTCTTTTAATCATATTATCTTCAGGCACAGAAATAACGTTTTATGGGAGTTTGGCAGCATTAATGCAAAAACTGTAACGGGCAACATTAATTTTTTTAGCTGGAAACTTCAAAGTAACACCAACTGATAAGCGGAGAGTGGTTTCTCCTACAGGTTTGTTGCTATGGACCGGAGTAAGAAAATATGGTCGCTGGTTGCAGATGACAGGCATTCGTTCTTCACAGTTAAATTATAGAGGATAAAGGTTCCGTGGCCTCGCAAGCAGCCACTCTTGACAGTGGTCTCTCTTCAGAGGTGGTTGCTAAGGCAGATTTTACTGTACTAATTCCTACAATAACAATTTGATAGAGAATTACCGGGCTTGAATATTTACTGCTTACAGTGTGTTAAAGCTTTTGACTTTATATAATTCTCACTGTTGCTGCCTTTAACTCTGTCCTCCTCAGGGAGGTAGCTCACTGACATGCTGTGTCTAGCTCATGGACGTTGAGGCAATTGGCTTAATAAAGGTGAATTTTTTTTTATTATTCCTTTTTCTCTTTCTTTTTAGTGTTGGTTCTGGACATTACACAGCATATGCAACCCACGAGGGGCGCTGGTACCATTTCAATGACAGCACGGTCACGCTCACTGACGAGGAGACCGTGGTAAAGGCCAAGGCTTACATCCTGTTCTATATAGAACGCCAGACTAAATCCGCATCGGACTCCAAACTTTAATACCTCTCTCTCCCTGTCTGTGTCTCACTCACTATTTACTCTTATGTGCTGAAGCATTCAGTCAAAATTATTCCATTTTTCCATCAACACTTGATCCAAGACATTTTCATCATGCACTTTTTCTTTTTTTTTTTTTTTTTAAGTTGCTGTTGTGAATTTGAGTTTTTTGTCAAAGTGCTATTTTTTGTTTTCTTTAAACAATTATTTTTTTTTTAATCAGAGAACCTCAGTAAAATGTAACTTCTGCTTTATTTTCACTTTATATATACACACACAGTGCCTATAGAGAGTCTACACCCCCATGAACTTTTTTCAGATTTTGTTGTGTTAGTGTCACAGAGTTTTATGCATTTAAATGAGGATTTCCACTTATCTACAGACCATACTCCACACTGTTAAGGGGAAAAAAGATTTAGAGAAATAAATGATATATTAAATACAAAACTGAAAGATCATAATTGGATAAGTCTCCACCCCTCTGAGTTTAATACTTGGTGGAAGCACCTTTGGCAGCAATTACAGATGTGAGTCTGTTGGGGTAGGTCTGTACCAACTTTGCACACCTAGATTTGGCAATATTTGACCATTCTTCTTTACAAAACTGTTCAAGCTCTGTCAAGTTCTTTGGGGAGCGTTGATGGACAGCAATCTTCAAGTCATGCCACAAATTTTTGACTGGATTTAGGTCGGGCTCTGACTGGGCCACTCAAGGACATTTACCTTTTTGTTCCTTAGCCACTCCAGTGTAGCTTAGGCTGTGTTCTTAGGGTTTGTTCACATGCTGAAAGGTGAACTTCCGTCCAAGTTTCAGCTTTCTTGTAGAGGGCAGCAGGTTTTCCTCAAGGACTTCTCTGTACTTTGCTCCATTCATTTTCCCTTCTATCCTGACAAGTGCCCCAGTCCCTGCCAATGGGAAACATCCCCATAACATGATGCTGCCACCACCATGCTTCACAATAGTGATGGTGTTCTTTGGGTGATGCGCTGTGTTGGGTTTGCACCAAACATAACGCTTTGCATGTAGGCCAAAAAGTTCAATTTTAGTTTCGTCAGACCACAAAACTTTTTGCCACATGGCTACAGAAACACCTGAGTGTTTTTTTTACCTACTTCAAACAGGATTCAAGGTGGGCTTTCATGAGTAATGGCTTCCTTCTTGCCACCCTACCATACAGGCCAGATTTGTGCGGTGCTTGGGATATTGTTGTCACATGCACACTTTGACCAGTCTTGGCCTTGCCTGTAGCTCTTGCAAAGTTGCCATTGGCCTCTTGGTAGTCTTTCTGATCAGTCTCCTTGCTCGGTCATCCAGTTTGTAGGGACGGTCTGATCTAGGCAGGGTCTTGGTGGTGCCATACACCTTCCACTTCTTAATAATTGTTTTGACCATGCTCCAAGGGACCTTTGATATATTTTTTTTATACCCATCCCCTGATCTGTACCTTTCAACAACTTTGTCCTGGAGTTCTTTTGAAAGCGCCTTGGTGCTCATGGTTGAGTCTTTGCTTTGAAATGCACTACCCACCAGAGGGAACCTACAGGAACTGCTGAATTTATCCTGAAATCATGTGAATCACTACAATTTAACACAGACGGAGGCCATTTGGTGTGGGATTTTGAAGGTGACTAGTTACATCTGAGCTAATTTAGGATTGCTATTACAAGGGGGTTGGATACTTATCCAGCCAAGCTATTTCCGTTTTTATTTTGAATTAACTTTCTACAAATTTCTAGAATATTTTTTTCACTTGGAAGTTGTGGGGTGGGATATGTAGATAAATGGAAAAAAATATATATCTTAATGCATTTTAATTCCAAGCTATAAGACAACAAAAAGTGAAAATTTTGAAAGGGGGTGTAGACTTTCTACAGGCTCTGTATATGTATGTGTGTATATATATATATATATATATAAATTGCTTCTTTTTTTTTTTTTGCTCCATGTTACATTCCTCTTTTTGTTGGCACATTTATATTTGTATTAGATTCCAAAGGTAAAGTTTTATGTTTGGGAATGCTTATCCCTTCTCTTGGAGAAATAAAAGATCTTCACAAAGGAAGAACCTATTATGTAAGACTCCCACTAGCTAAAACTCTTTTTTTTCTTTTTTCCACTCTTTTTTTGTTTTTTTAAATCGCCCTCAATTATTGTGAAAACCATTACTGTAAGCATTTGTTACATACACAGTACATGAATTGTGAAATCTGACTCCAAAAATACAATTACATGTGAAATGGGAACTTTTATTTTTTTCACGTACTGTAGTTCTTGTGTGAGTTTCACTTGTAATTGGTGATATGTAAAAATGCACATATGAGATGTCTGTCAATGTAATATAATGCATTGCTTAATTAACAAGATTAATTAATTAGCACTGAAGAAACATTTTCCAGAGACTCTGGAACTGAATTGACCTGAAATACCTGTGCTTGAACATACAGCCACCATTTGGGTTTTGGTACCATTTCCATAAGTGCATTTTATATTTGAAAAGGTGCTGTTCAGTCAAATATTCAAATAAACTGCACATAATTATTTTGGGGGTATCTATTTTAAATTCACACCATAAGTGAATTAAGTGTCTTGAAGATTAATGCATAATATACTCTAGGTGGCACTGCTTCTCTTTGTGTTTTTTAAATTTAAAAATTACTTTTTTTTTTTTTTTTTTTTTCAAATACGAATGTAGCTGATTCTTAAAGTATCATTATTTTCTTCTATAATATGGGTTCTGATGTTTAAAAAAAAAAAAAAAAAAAAAAAAATCACATAAAAGCTTGGCTTAATAGATAGCCAGGATAATTTAATTTTCTTGATGAGCCTGTGAAATCATTAGATTTCAGGTGCAAATTTGCACAAGATGAAAATGTATTAAGTTTTAATTGCAAAAACCAGAAAATAAAGCTTTCTTTAGCCAGTATTTTGCTGTTTGTTGTAAGAGTGACAGTTATGCTGTTAAGAGCATAACTGGCACTTGATACTGATCTTAAAGAAATAGTATGTAGTAAATTTATCAGATTACATTGGGTTAAACAAATGCTTTTATGTACCATCAGTTTAATTCATTCTTATTTAAATTTTTGTATCATTCATTTTGTAGCACCACTGACTAATGATCCGTTCAACTGTTTTGCTATGGCTGTTTCACAATAAGTGTTTAAAGATTTAAAACGCACAGAACACAGTAGAATAATTCAGAAGCAAATGCTAAACTGTGAATGCAATCCTCAGTCCCTCTATATGATTTTCATATATAATCATGTGTGTTTTTTTTTGTTTTGTTTTTAGCGGAAATCAAGACATCAATCTTAAGTTGTGTCTAAATCAAACAAATTTTAGTTATTTTGTCATTTCAAATGGTGTGTTGCAACGTATTTTATTGACATTTGAATTGTGCACTCAATTATCATCCAAATTTTAAAAATTGTATTGAATGTGATTTTTGGCCATTGTCGGACCCAGTTCAAAACTGAACGTCTCTCTTGTTCAGAAGAACAGTTTTTCTGATATTACTGCTCAGTGCTCTGGACTAATCCCTTATTTTTTTTTTTGTTGTTTCTTGACCATCTGGTTCTCCTATGCATGTCAAAATAGCTATCTGTCTTTCAAAGGAAAGATTAGTGTTGTAGGCAGTCCCCTCGGTGATTATATACTCAGACAAATCTTAATCCAAAAACACAGTAATCAGCACTGCTATCACCAAATGTGTGGCTTCATAGATAATGTCAGCAATAACTGTGATGTGGAGTAGCCTGTTTGCTTTTCACTTGTCTAAAAACTTGAAGGAAGCTTCCAATTTTGTAAAACCATAAATTTCTGATTTTATTTTAATGGTATTATCTCTGAATTGTGGCGGATGGTCTAGTTTAACACCTTAATCCAAGCTTACTTTTTTCAGTTGTCTTATATGGCCTTGCTAGTATGTAAAGAGGAGGATTTTGATTTATTTTACACCTGGTTGTACCATTTAATGCCAGCCAGTATATTGATTTATGGGGTTGAACAATTAATTGCAACCACTTGACTTTGTTCAGTACTCTGTACAGCATATTAGTTCTAAGAAGACCAACTTTGGCTTGGCCATTTTTAAGTGCATATATATATATATATATATATATATATATATATATATATATATATATATATATATATATATATATATAATATATAACATTATTATAACTATATTATATATATATATATATATATATATATATATATATATATATATATATATAATATATATATATATATATATATATATATATATATATATATATATATATATATATATATAGTATGTTACAATATAAAAAAACTAGTTAATTGATGGGCAATCATTCAATGGTAGTTTTGATTTTGTGAAGCTGCAAAAAATCTTTCAAGCCATTTTGGTATTAACCACCAATCTAGACCTGCAAATAGGACCAAGGGTTAAATTGCCTTAACGTTTTACAAAACAAACAGTATATTTTGAGTTTTGTAGTCCATGTATTTACATAATAACTTGAATAGGGATATATAGATCCAAGTGTCTGGTAGTTTGGGATTCATCCTAAGATGCAATTTTTATTTCTGGAAACTCACGCAGTTTAAAGCAGCAGCTAGCATGTGAATGGGGGAACATTGATTTTATAAAGGCATTTGGAGGTTTACAACACGATAAATTGTGTTGAAGCATTAGCTACCTGCCTATATTCTATCATCTATTGCCTATAATCTGAGCTTTCACTGGATAATTCTTAAGAGGATCTGTAAATAACAGGTTAACAGCATGGAAAGAGGCATTTCGGAGCCCGGTCCGATCTTTTATTGATAGTAAATTGTAAAAAACGTTTAAATTTGCCCTGGCTTGTGTTTCACTGTTTGCATGAAGTATCTGCTGCTGACTCATGGGACCCTAACCATGTATTAGGGTTTGTTGCAATTGTCCAGTTTGTTGTTGTATTCCAGGTTTCTTTTTTCATATTTTGTTTATTATTATTATTATTATTATTATTATTATTATTATTATTATTATTTATTTATGAATTTTATGATTCTCCATTTTCATCTGAAAGGGCATATGTACTGCAGTCCCGAAAGCTTGTACACATTTTGTGACAATTAAGGTCCATTTTAAAAAAAACCTGAAAGGTGTTTTTTCTTTCTTTTTTTTCTGATTGTGAACAACTATGACGTTGTATGTGTATTTTTACTTTAGCCACAGTATTACAAAAGTTAGCTTAAAAACAAACCTAACAAGAAGGCATTTAAAGAAATGCCATATTAATGGTCATTAAATGGTAGCCTCATCGCTTGGCCATATTCAAGGGTAAAGATTAAGTAGCTTCAAATATAATTTTTTTTTTTTTCTTTTTAATGTACATTTCTGTATGAGTTCCAATAATGAGTTATACTTTTTCTCAGTAGCTGCCTTTAGCTGGCTTTGAATTTAGTTTGAGCTTGTCAGGAAAATCCTTCTCTGTGTCACATTATTTGAATGGAATGGGGATAGTCCAAGCATTTAGGATTCTCTAGTCAAGCGTAAAATGATTTCAATATTGAAGCAATGTAATGATTGCAAACACAAAAAAAAACCCCAGCTTACTCTTTTATATAGTTTTGCTTTGGCACACAAACCTTGACTTAGAGTGAATATTACATTGGCATGATGTGTGTGTGTGTGTGTGTACTGCTAGTGAAAGAAAGCTAGTCTACAATGAAAAAGTTGGAAGCACCCATGTAATGTGAAGCCATGCACCTCTGCACTTCTGTAACTTGAATCGGATAACTTGATCCTGTACGCACTCACTTGAACAGTTTAAACACTTATTTTTTTGTTCTCTGTCTGCGTTCCAGAATTGTAACTGACACGATCCGCCTGTGAATCGCTGAATACAACTAAGATTCATCATTTCGTTTTTGAATTGCCTGTTTAATGCTGGTTCTCTTACGTGCTGTAATAGCTGCATTACAATAATGGTATGTATATTAGTTAATGTACTGTTTCACTGTTAGTAAAGTACAATGTTAACGATGCAACTGGTTGTGTGATCACTTTGTTCAATGTTATTTGGAAATATGAATTCTGCATATTGTACTTGTATAGTTTACGTGTGTGTTTGTATACTCAATCCCACATACAATACTTAAGTAGGATATTCTATTCAAAAAGACGAAAAAATGTAGTGAGAAGGTATTAAGTACACAGAATCTATAAACTGCCTTGCAATAAATTGCAACAGACTCATGATTGCCAATAATTACGCTATTCTATTAAATACTCACACACTGTAATTTATAAAGTGTATACAATGAATAAACCTGTGGTGTTATACATGACCTTCCACAATTGAGGGAAGCCATGTGAAATAAGAGCATTTCATTAGATTGACTCTGACTTCTCAAACCTGTTCTGCAGTGATGTTGCACAAGCTGATCTTTCCTTCTACAGAGCTGCAATGCCAAAAAAAAAAGATGAATGCATTTGTATGTGTAAACAACCTTAGTGTTTGATACCTGTGTAACCACAGTGAGGAGATGTGTACAGTGGAAAATAAAATTAACTTGTTTTGACATTGTATCTGTTTTAAACAGTTGTCTGAACAGATTGCAAGCTTGTGATCTGTGCCTCCTTGAGTATAAATCTACTGATTGTATCAGAAACTTGTGATTCTGCACAGAACTGGCATCACCAGTCTAGCAGGATAAATAACGTACTGTACTATATATAGGGAACCTCCCTTCCACGTTTACACTTACCCATGGGTGTGAAATGACATACATAGTAACAAATAAAATTTACCTTAAAAGCACCTTAAATCCAAAGACATCAGCACACATACAAAGCATCAATAGTTATTTAAAGCCTTGTCTGGGTCATTTTGATCAGCCCCCATTAGTTGAGAGGATTAGTTTAACACTTTTTTGTATGTATGTATGTAGGTATTCATTTCATTCATCCAGGTGGCACATAAGGCTTGCGTGGTTTGCTGCCTCCCTCTTCTGTCTGCTGCTGTTTTGGCAGCTGTCCCACAGGTTAGGTGCGCAGTGGAGAGTTCCACTTCAGTGGTTTGTCTCCATGTAGTTTTGGAGTGCCCTCTTTGCTTTCCCTCCAGGGTCCATCGCAGTGCTGTCTTGGCTGGGATCAAATCTGGCAAACGGGAAAACATGACCAATCCATGCCCATCGTCTGTATTTGAGGATGTTGGTGATGTCCTCTTGGCCTGTTAGGAGGTGCAGTCTGGCATTAGAGATGGTATCAGAGTGTATGTTAAATAACTTTCTTAGGCACATGTTGTGGAAGATTGAAAGTTTCTGGACATCTTTGTTGTTCGCCAACACTCTGCTCCATAGAGAAGGACAGAAAGAACGTTACTGGTGTAGAGCCTGAGCTTGGTTTTTCTGCCATATGTTAAGGACTTCCACACAGGGAGTAGCTTTGCAAAGGCAATTCTAGCTTTTGTTATCCTGAACCTTGTTGGTTGAATTATATAGTAATTGAACAGCTTGCATTTAATTTTTCTCGGTAACCAAGGCTTTAAATCAATTTTCTTCTTGCTTATTAATGTGTACTGTGTTTTTTGTTACTCTAATTTGGCATATGCAGGTTCTGTTGATGAATGAAAGCTTCTGCTTAGTTGGGTAACAAGGGCAAAGCAATTTTAGTCCTTTTAATCTATTAAAAAAAAAAAAAACTGCATTATAAAAACAGAAACAGTAATGATTTTCAGCAGATAGGGGAACAGTGGCAATGTTGCAAGTGTTAATAGGAGGTAAGAAAATTAAATAAGTCATAGCCAATGCTTTGTAATACACTGTCTTTCCTCTTGGTAGCATTAGAAACGTTCTCACTAGTCCACCCATTCCTCTGTTCAGGATCTTTTTGTTATTTACTGTCTGAGCTAAATTTAAGAAAACAAGAATCAAAAGATTTTCCAGGTTATGTGATAACACTAGTATAAGAAAACAGAATTAAAGCATTTAAATCAATACATTGTTAAGAAACCCGTGATTTTACCAATCACACTCTCAGGCACAGTCACAGTAAAGGATTTGGAACACACATGCCTAAACATGACGTCTCAGCTTGAAATGGGCTGTCCTAATGAACAGACTGCTCTTTGCCATTGTGTGGGTAGCAGGAAGAACAGCTGTTGCTCGGCCTGGTGCCTCACTCACAGTAGCCTTTTTAAGCTGAGACACATCTGTTAAAGATCACAAACCTAGTCTCTGTTCGTATATGCACTTCTCAATCTTCATAAATGAGTTCTGGCAGAAAAGCGATGATGGGGTCAGTCTTGCCACGTGCCTTCATTAAATTTCAGTGTCCCCAGATTAATTTCGTCTAACGCAATAATGTATTCAGTCTCAAGGCCAGGTTTTTTTTCTGTTCTCATTTATTACCACTTATTTCACCTTTACTGCAAATTGTTATGGCCCCTGGTTAATGTGGTCCATATCCAATAATTACATTGTATAGCAACCTCCCCACACAGCAACTTACAGCTTGCTACTCTCACAAGGGGAGCCTCCCTTGCTATTGTTTTCACTATAACAATGTGAAAATTCATTATAAACGATTTCTAAAGAAATGCATTTTCATTACATTTCCAAAGATTATGATTAAATGTTGAAGTGTCTCCATTTTCACTGTTGTTCAGCAGACATAGCTGCTGTAGGAACAAAGGAATATGTTTTGTTTACAGATCGACAAGAAGGATTCAAAGAGGCCTGCCTCTGAAACTGCCATTGGAGAATGTACACGTAAGTTATCTAGAATATTTCTAGAATTATAAGAATACGAATGTGGCAATAAAATTTCAGCAAATGTACCCTCTGGTAGTTCTTTTAAAGGTGCAATAATTAAATATTTTAAAAATATAACATATTTGTCACTTGTAGTAAAATGTTGTAACATAACAGCTGTTTTTCCTTCACAATAATTTCTGCTAAATGCATTTTGGCCTTAAGGGGTGTGTCTCTGACACTTTGATGTGACTGATTCCATTATTTTTATAATATTTTAGCTTTATGAATGATATGCCAAATCACTGCCAATTACAAAAGTCCTAAGGATTTGAATCAATCATACTGTGGTACACATTGTTTTCTGGGCCATGCCTTGCAGACTGATTGGCAGGGCTGGTGCAGCTGCGTGGTTCACACTTCCATTTTTAACAGCAGCCCCACCAGTTGTCCTCCCAAAATAAACACCATTCCTCAGCCATATATGTGCAAGAGCCTCTTTAACTGATTGTGAGGCAAAGACATGTACAACCAACTGCACTGCACAGCTGGCTGCTGCCTTCTCTGTAGTACTCTATCACCAAGCTGCCTCAGCTACTTGAGGCCTGCTGAACACTTCTTAGCGATGCACATCACGGATCTTAACAGACAGTGCCTCGTGCACTTATTTTCTTTCCTGGACAAAGACAGACGGAAACAATTCTCTGAAACTTACCGTGACCTGCGCGAAGTTTTCCTTGACCCAGCTCTGTGGACTTTGCTGAACTTTCACTCGCCCTCTGAGCTGAAGAGGGACAACTTTGTGCTGGGCTCAGCCCTGCGGTACCTGTGTGTGTGCTGGCACTCGAGTCGGATGAAAGTGTGCAACATTGAGGACTGGGTGAAAAACACATTCCAGAAAGACTTCTGCAGCAAGCATGAAAGCACCGTCAGTGACTTCTTACTCAAAGTTCGCAACAAGTAGGTGTATTTTTTATTTTATTTTTGCATGTTAGCAGCCTAGTAAGCTGGTCCTTTATTTGAATCTCATTTAACAAACTTATACCATACTGCAAATTGTTTTAATTTACTGTTTTGTTTTATCAAATGGGCAATTGGGTTACACTGTGTTGCATACAGGTTTAAGAAAACAGTATTTTGGTCTTGTTATTAGAGAAGTTAACAGAGGCTTGATATGTTGGGAGATGAATACTGAATACAGAGTTGGCTTTAATCTTGAAGGGGATTTTACATTGTCTTAGGAAGTGATGTGGTCTTTTTGCTGAGGTGGCCTCAAAGCTAGGTTTTATTATTACTGATTGCAATATTACATAACAGCAGTGGAGTTTGTCAGACAGGGTAAGGCATATTGGCTTCACCCAAGTTAAAGTGAAAATAAACTTATGCTAAAGAGTGGTAAGCAAATTGTTTTTGCCAGTTATTATTAACATAGAGAGCTCTTCTTTGTTATTCGTTCACAGGTTACTATTATTAACAATTGCTAACACAGTAGCAGAGGTTTGGGATGAGGTTGGGTATTTCTTTAAACCTCAATAAGGGTTGTTTGATCCCTGCACTAATTCTGTGTTCATTCTATACGTCAGTCTTAATGATGGTTTTGAAATGGTCCCTCAGACAACACCTTTCCCAGAATAACCTCTCACTTACTGTAGCTCTTTAATTCAGGCATTTCCTTAAGTGCTGCTTTTCAACTCTTAAAGGGGTAGTCACTTTTTAAATCCCTTTGAAAGGCGGATCCATCCTGCAGGTCTTTGAACCCAGGTCTGCAGAGATGAAAAGTGTGAGAAACTTCAATTCTTCCATAGATTGTTCGACATCTAGTATTGAAAACTCCCAGGCATAGCTTTAAAATCACCACAGCCTGGATTCCAGGATTTGTTACATGGGGGTTCAATCTAAATATGCTAACTAAAAAAAAAAATGATCAGAAATTAAATGGTAAATGATGAAATGCACAGATATAGTCTCTTCTAAATGTCTTTCACCATACATTGTCAAACTTATTTTCCAGCTACTGCAGACTAATAAGTAGGGCTTTTAAAAGTCTACTGTCTTATCTCTTGTTGTTTTTAGTAATATTATCTCCGCTATTGCTGTTGACAATCGTTTGGTCCTGTGTTTTTTTTTTTTTTTTTTTTTTTTTTTTTAAATAATAATAATAAATATATTAATAATAATAATATATAATAATATAATATAAATAATAATAATATTAAAGAGCAATCGTTATCATTCGTCCACCAGGTGGTACCAAACCCAAAACAAAACCTTCCAAGTGTTTTTTTCTAGATCGATATATATATACCTTGAACTGGTTTTGAGATGTGTGTGTGTGTGTGTGTATATAATATATATATATATATATATAAATTACACATCTAATTATAGTTCAGCATCAACCTTTACATTAGTCAAGACTATTATAGAACTCTAAATAGTTGCTAGAACCAGGGATCCACAATGTCTCGCCAGTACAAGAACTGCAGCACGGAGTGCTGGACACTTGGATCAGATGTGGGTTTGGAAGGAAAGTCAACATGATAGTTCATCTTATCTCGCTTCAGAAACGCCTACTAGTCAGGCACAAAACAACTGGAACTCCACGACTAAGTTTAGTCAAATATGCCATTTCAAATAAAAATGGTGTAAAATAATTAGTAAAAAAATAAAATAAAAAAATAATCGTGTCTTCCTCCAGGTGTCCCAACCTGCTGTCTCTGACCCTGTCTGGATGTGGTCACGTCACAGACCAGGACGTCCCAGGATGCGAAACCTGTGCCTGGAGAACTTCGTGCGGCTCACTGACTGCACTCTGCAGGCCTTGGTGAGCCACGGGCGCAGTCTTCAGGCAGTCCAGGTGGATTTTTGTCGGAACGTGACCCAGGACGGACTGCGGCTGGTGCGGGAGAGGCGTCCTTCGCTGGAACTGACTGCAGAAAGGAGCGGCGGCATGACTCCTGACAGCAAACAGGCACAAAAGCTACAGCTGGGGGGAACGCTACAAAAACTATTACAATACTCCTGAAACGCATTCGAAAGAAAAAGTGGAGGCCATTGATCAGAAATTGATTCTAATATATGTTTTTGTACAACGTTTTGTTATATTCAAAAATATGATTTTTATTAAGATTTTTTTTTCTATTTTAAAAAAACATGCAGTCACTCCAGGTAACACTTTAGTTGAGGATGTGGTTAGAAAAATACATTACTAAACACGCATGGATTGAGCGGGAACTTGCACATGACTGTCTGCCTGTAAACCTAATGCGAAATAGACTGAAATAATGTTAATGCACTTTTAAAGACATTACATCCAATTGCATTCTGATTCCATGTTTGTGAGTTCAGAGTACAGCTATGGCCAAGTGTTTAGCATCATCTAGAATTTTACGATTGAGACATAATTAAAAATAAAATAAAACAACGACATGAACATAATTTTTGATCTTTCATTAACATCATGTAATCAAAGAAACTACAAATTGATATCGCAAAAGTCTACCGGAAGCCTACAATATTTCATGTTACTTAACGAAAAACGTGACGTTTTGAAATCTATGTGGAAAACTACAAAGCGGTATGTAATTCAATATGTTAACGAAACATTATTCAGCAGGTTTCATTCGACTTTGAGAAGCAAAATGAGTTCATTCTATAGGGTGATGCAACATTTTTGGCCATGGCTGTACAGTGTGCTCGGCATGCTTTACAGTATTCTGTGATCTCACAGCTGACAATCCCCCTAGGAGGTTCTCTGAGGACAAGCTGGCTGGTGGCCAGAGTTGTGAATAGCACAGCTTATGTAAGAGGGAGTGGGGAATATAGAAATAGGCTGGAGAGAGAATGTCTGTGCAGTCCATGTGCCGATTCTATATTTGTTGTATTGCATTAGACAGCTCAGGCAACCTTAAGGGGCTTTTCAGGATTCTCTTTTTGGGTTTACATACCGGGAAAAAAAAAAAAAAAAAAAAAAAAAAAACCTTGCTAGTAACAACATTAACACAGTGCTCTGCTGACACTGCTTCTTCAAGATGCAATGTTCCAGTTTGAAAGAATGGTCAGCAATGAGATAGTAAATGGTGAAATGCACATGTATAGTCTCTACTAGATGTGTTTCACCATACATATTCAGACTTCTGAATGAAGATCTTTTCCAGCTACTGCTACTGCAAGGCTATTGTCTTATTTCTTATTTTTAGTAACATTATCTCATTTCCTGTTCTGCAGGTCAGCCTCGCTCTTGGTAGACCATGGTAAGCTGTTTTTTACTCCAGTGATGTGTTTGCAACAAGACAGAATAAAGCTGTGCGTTGCATTGACACATTTATTTGAAGTTGTTTTTTTTATTTCTGTTTAATAAAATCTGTTTCGACTGGAATACCTAAATGGCTGGAACTTAAGAATTGGCTTCTCTATGAAAAACATGCATCCTTAGAAATACTGTACTTACTAATCTTACTTTTTAGTATTTCATTTTGTTTTGCTTATTTTCACAAGTGTTATTTCTTATGAAAATGCCACTGTAATAGGTAAATGTAATAGTAACTATATACCTCAAGGAAAACCCAAATACTGAATTCCTGTCATTTATGACTTTATATAAGATTATTTGATTAAAGAAAAGAGCAAGAACCTTAATTATTAAAAACTATACGATAATGTAATTTCTGTGTAAAAAATATTAACACCACATTTGACAAAAATTATGAACATTTCTGTCAGCCTATAAAATGATTATGCAGTATGGTGCACATAGTTATACAGTGCGATAAAGTCTTTATGAAGGCACAATGAGTGATATAATGTTGTGATAAAGCATTATCCAGTTCTGCATTGACTTTTTCAGCAGTGCACATGTAATGACATTCTACTTGAATGATCTTATTTAAGCTTTACTGCTGTACAATGCTACACAAGTAGAATGCTGCATGCAACACTGTATTTACTGTCATTTGAGCTGTTTAATTCCTGTATCACTTGCTGGTAAGAAAAACTTATATAAACTACACGTGCAATGATGCACCTCCATTTAAAATAGAAGCCTTTGCCATTACAAGCTGGATTAATGTACTATAAAGTAGATGAGTAACCTTGTTACTTATAAGACTTATCTAAGGTGTTTTACACTACATATCTTTACCACATTAATGTTCTCTACAGGGAACAAGATACTTTATTATCCGAAGTTCGAATTGAGCATACGTGGGATGAACTTGAATACCACATTTGTGGCTGTCCCGATAAAGTGCTGAAATGTATATTTTAAATAAAAAAAACAACAACAACTATATAATCAAGTCATGCATTTCACCTTGTGTGACCATGTCTAGTAACATGCTTTGATCCCGAAGACACTGCTTGGGTGAAATGATCTCTAGGATATGCAAGTGACAGTAACGACTGCCCAGTGTACTACCAGATATGATGTTTTAAAATAAAATGCTATGAAATGGGTTTCTTTCAAAACTGCACAGTTGAGACCTATGGAGTAAATAAAACTGAAACTGAAACCCCTTCTTGGGAGTTAGTGGGTGGGTGTACTGACACATATGACAGTGGACCCTTGCATTGTGTCACATTCTTCAAGGTGTATTGCCCACAGATGCCTAAATGAGGCCAGCCACGAACGTTAATGTATAAATGAGCATATCTGACGACAGTGCCTCCTGATACAGATCTTAATCTGCAAGACAGAACAGAACAGTACAATCTGAGGGAAGGGTGTGTAGGTTTCACGATGTTAGACTGGTTAATTACATATGAAAAAAACATTGTAAGGATTAATCGCATCAGAACCATGACGCACTCCAAAGTGGGCGGGGTGGAGACGGGGCCTTGGCTAATAAACAAACAACGACAGAACCAGTTCATATGAATCTATGCATTGACGAGAAATATTAGATCTTCCCAGTCAAGCTCAGGCTCCACAGCATTGTTCCAAATCATGAGCCTTTGCTGGTATACAACTGAGGGACTACTATAATGGAAATAACACATTCGAGAATTATACAGCGAATAGAAGCCCACAACCAATAACATTTTTTTTATTGATTTGGTTTTTATAGGTGTAAATACCCAGACTCCAGCTGGCTGTTTGACTGTAACTAGAGTACAGTGTTCTTCTGTGAGTACTTTTATATCGACTAATTGGAAAAAAAAAAAAAAACTACATCCTAGTCGTCTTTAAACTAAAAATACTGGTGCTTTAAAAGTGGTTACGTGACCAACACAATGCTTCTATTAGTTCTGCAACATTAACTGGTTCTGCTTTCCCTGAGGGATATATCAGCAATTACCAACACGAGTAAATGTTTTTCCTTCTTTTTCAAACGTTAGTTTTATTTCAGAACTGTCTGAATGTGAATTAATATGGTTTAACTGTTGCATTTTCAAATTGCCATTTTGGGAAAGGCTTAGTTTTAACACTCACATTCAAATGTTTGCCGATGCCGTTAAACTGTGTCGATGAAGCGTGTCTCTTGTTAATGAGCCTGAAACACGTTGCAAGGCAATTCAAGTATAACATCAAAAGAAAATGTTTCACGTGTTCTCCACGTGTTTAGGTCATTGCTGAAGATTTTTGAACGAGTCTCTGAAATGTGCCGGAATGGAGGGCAGGTCAAATAACCCTATATTACGAAGAATCGGGGATTGAACCATCATCTTGTCGGCCTTATTTTCAGTACCATGTATTGGTTTAATTCAATCAACAGTTCGCTGGGAACATTTCTTGGGGAAAAATAAGGTAAAGCTGTGCAGTTTCAGACAAGAATATGATAATTTGATTTCAGCCAAGCAGATAGTGGATAAAGGTGGTAACTTCCACAATCGGTGGCATCTCAAAGTGAATTAGGAGCAATGTTTCATTTAATTCAATGAACACATTATTGATAATATATCAAATAAAAATAGATCCAAAGTTTATTGTCTATTTTCTTAGGTCAAAGTACACTGAATTGCTTTCTTCCTTTTGGTATAATATGGTAGCATACTGGTCCTGTTATGCTACTATAATACAATGATTGTTACCATTGGTATGCTAAACTATGAAATGCATTGTGGTGCATTCTACTAATGGCTTATACTGTACTATTGTTGCTTGTTTTGTGCTATCATTATTAATACATAGCCTTGTTGCATTGCTACTGTAGTGCCATTATGTCCAGTTATATGTCATTATGTTATAAATAATATATTACTGCGACAATAATTGCTGTAATGTGTCGTATGTCATATTATTCTGGGAAAACGCCAAGCTGGTCCTGTTTTTCAAAAGCTTCTGCCTCAAATTTGAGGTCAGCTGCTTTTATTCATCTCATCCATCTATCGAGATCTAGTTCGAAGTTCTTCCTTTATCAGCACATACATCTTAAAAACGTAATGGGTTTCTTTCCACCCGAAAAAAAATCAGCTAATATAATGTGTTCTGTTACAGTTCGCACTGGCACTTCAAAGTTGGCTTTGGTTGGCTGAATCTTATTAAAAGTGCTCCTGGAGAAAGTACAGCAATGCTTATGAACCATTTTGATTATACATTGTGACTGAGACTTCTAGTCTAAATGATTGTCATTTTTTTTAAAGTTTCTCTTAGTATTACTACATATGTCTCAGAAGACTGTTTGGCAGTAATGGATAAAATGTGTATGATGCAGTATGTAAAGGATCACAGTGGATTCAGAAAAATACAAAAACACATTGCATTCCAATTTACAGTGTTACAAAATATTAGATGCAGGATGTTTCTCTGTGAATCCATGTGGTTGTGGTAGATATGGACATTGCTGTAGCTATTTCCAGAGTATGTGATTGTAGAGATGGGTTCTGCAGTACTTCTGAGAGATTAACTCAAGGTACCTGTATGTGTCCAGAGTCTGATTGTGGTTTATAGTATTAGTTGTGCACCTTGAAGTCTAACTAGCTAACTAGATGTAGATGGAGCTTGAAGCCTCACTGCCTCCCAGTGTGATTCTGAGTGGAAATGTTAAGCAGCTAGTAAAGAATTACTGTACAGTGAGTGACAATGGGAAATGTGCAGCAAAGTAGGGTGGATCATGAATCATCATCCATTCAAGCTCAAGTGCACAGGCTTTTTAGAATAACTTTTTTTTTTTGTATTGCACTTTATACTTGTAATTCCTTGGGCATTTTGTAATAAAACCCTGACACATTCTTTGCAATTCCATTCACAATTTGTACAGTAGTAGGTTATATAACTATAATAACCAACACATGATTTCTTACATAAAGCAACAACAAATTACAATCAGTGTGACAGGGCTGTATTATTAACTGCAATAGACTTTACAAAAAGTGATTGTAAATTGCCTTAGGTAGTACAAAATGGGCTTTATTATAAATTGCAATGACAGGATCTTAGCATGAATTGCCATATAGGTATTATAAAATGTGAGATGGCTTTATTATGAATTTCAATCTATATTATGATATGCAGCACAGCCTATGGTAATTTGCCATAGTGATAGGGATTTATTATATTACTTCATAGGTACAAGTGGATGAGCCTTATGCCACCGAAGGTATTATAATGTGATAGGGCCTGCTTAATTAAAATGGATGTAAAAATCTGGCGCATTTCTGTGAAATCCAACAGTACAAGGCAGTTTCAATTGGTTGTGTGGGTGGAATTGATGTTTTGATTGAAAGACAGGAGTAAGCAGCCTAAATACTGTCCTCAGTGAATAGAGCCAAGGGGAGCACCTTTCATAGCAATGAAGGCTTAAGCATGAAGATCAATAGTGCTGGTAAAAGCCTGCAATTGGTGTTCTCAAACTCTAATAAAAACGGAACGGGTTCACACGTTGCCTTATAAGGTTACCAGTAGTACATAGGTGTTCACAACATCCACCCACCATATAGGGCATCGCGTGTGACTCGCAGCTAACAAGAAACTGATCTTTTATCTGGTTCTGACTCCAGACTGCATCCTTGCCCTAATGATTTGTGTATAGCAGGGTCAGATTGTGAATACAGTGGCTGTGTTTGTCCCGCGGTGGCCCCATGCAAAGCTTCCAGGCCCCTCTTCCCTATTCTCTACCCTAATATTGCATATTATTACAGCAATCGCAAAAAAATAAATCCTGCAGTTATAGCTGAATAATCCCGTTTTCGGCAAATCTGCAGACGCAAGACACTGACGTTAGGATACAGATCCAACAAATTTCCCTTGTAGATGTAGTCGAGCATCTCAAGCTACCCATCTTTAAATGGATATTGTATCTCAGTTTTCCTCCACGTGTTTAATATCATGTTTTCTGTACCTTCTGTGCTGTTGTCTGTGCTTTCATAATGATTTGCCATGTTCACTGAGTATTCCTGCAAAAATTCCAGAATCAAAGTTCAGGGAAGCATATCAATGTTGACACCTACAGGCTTCAGTGCACAGCACAACGCTTATATGCTACCTGGAATTGTTATTAAGCATGGCAGATAATGATCAGGTACATTGTAATACTATTTCTGTATATGTGTGTGTGTGTGTGTGTGTGTGTAAATATATATATATATATATATATATATATATATATATATATATATAATATGAATTGCATGATGTGTGTCAGACTAGGATTGGTCAATGTGTTGTATTTATAAAAAAAAAAATATATAATTTCCAGACTTCAATAACACAATCTGATATATGGGCCTAAGACTTCCTAAAAGGCCTTGAACAGCCAGGGTCAATTACATTTTGAGTTCTACCTGAGGGTTTTGGGATCCTCAATTACTATGCAGGCTGGGTGCATAGTTATGTTTCAAAATTACAATTAGCAGTACTCTGTTAAAATTAGTTTCTCACAGTGGCAAAAAATTACTTAAACTGAAGTCACTGTCAGTCAATTAAATTGACTTCAAATGAAAGCCACTGAAGAATCACAAGAATGATGTCTCTAAAATGTACATTTCTCAAAAATATAAATTCCTTCAAAGGAATTGAAATTGGGAATCGATTTGAAATAAGAATTGAAAAACAGGAATGGACCCCAACCGTGGTGGTGACTGTAAGTAATGTGCACATGGTATAAATCCCCCCCCCCTACCTTTTTGCCCCAACCTCTTTTATCCCTTCAAGTACTACATAATCATTAAAAGGAAACTGCTGTCATCATAGCTATATCCCATGAAGGCCATGGTTGGAGCATAATGCCCCAAGTACTGATTTTATTTTAAAATTCTTTCTTCCTTTTTAATTCAGTTCTAAAATTACCTGTTTTTTGCCTGTGGCTCATTGAAAACTAGCTGTTACGGGAACAGAGCTGTCAACTAAGTGCCTGCAGAGGCATTGCTCCATTAGTGGAGCTATTTTCCCATATCTGGCTGTCATAATATCCATCAGGACCAGTCTTGTGAGTACTGGCCTCCAGTTAACATGTGGCTGCGCCTTTGCCATTACAATTGGAACACAGGGGAAAAAAAAAAAAACATAATCACCAAGCCGATTAGAGAGATTCACTTTACTTTATCGGGCTGATGTATTCAGACTTCATGTTGCGATCCCTTTGGCAAGGACAAATCAATGCCTTCACAATTTAGGATGGTAACTGCTGCTTCTGCCACTCTGATACCATTCAATCCAAACCATTTTAGACAGCTATCGTTAGTCTGCCAAAGAGTATTAGTTTCCTGTTTTTTTTCAGTAATTTTTCTGCAGTGCTTGTTGTCAAGCACCAGTAGAATGGGACTCTAGGAAAAGGGATTTGGTGAAGTGCATACCTGAATATAGCGTCACTTATGGAAATGTTATTTTGTTTTTTTTTTACAAATCTGCAGTGCCCTGAAAATAGTGTACATTTTACACTAAAATAGCATTGGTGCCTGTTTTTATTTTATTTTTTTCCCCTATCCCTACATGGTCTTGCATGTACTGTGTGGCAGCATGCATGTTGTGTTGACAGTTTGGTTTGTGTACATTACTTAAGTATTTGTAGGCTGTTGAAATGCAAGTTACCAACTAAACAGACATGCTCCTGTACTAGCAGTGAAAGGTATTAATTATGTAGATATTATAGCTTAGGAAGACATTGTGGCTTATCTTTTGTCATCAAGATGTCCTGTTTTGTGTGCGCCTGAAATGGGAGGGTGTATTGTTTTGTTCATCTCCTTCTCTGTAACATTCTTTGTATATTAAAGCTGAGTGAGAGAGTCAAATCACATTCTGCTCCCTTTAGAGCTACCCAGCTCTCAACATCAATCACAATGTGCAGCACTCTTGTGACTGCTTGCCCTATAAGGAGCAGACAACATGTTGAAGTAACCCAGTTAGAGAGTATACTGAACAAGTTTCTAATGGAGCAGCTTTTTTAATGATGGAGATTTTGGGAGTCTTCGGCATGATTTTTTTCTATGTCATCTTTAAACAATATCGTCTTTTAATATTTATCATATCTCAAAATGATAAGCAACATAATGAACACGTTTAAAGGTGGTGCGTAAAAAGAATTGATGAAATATAGAAAAAATGACCTTATAGAGTTAAATTGCACAAGAGACCCCTGTTCTTGACTCACACCTCAGATAGAACATTGTGTGAGAAACATGCGGTAAAGAGCACAATACATTTTTCAGCTAAAATGACCATAATAACCTGCTTGTACATAAAGATAATAAGTGTTTGCTTTACAGTTAGTTAAGTGTATTCAATAAAGGCCATTTATATTGTTCTGTCAGACTTGGGAGAATCTGCTCCCCTCTAGCTCCTTTCTTCCTAGCAACAGCTGTGCCATTGCATTCACACACCATATGTTGAACACAGTGAGTGAACGGTGCGTAAAGCAAAGAGAGTGCTATGAACTCATTGACTGTGAGACCCCTGTCAAAGGGGTCAAACCATCTTAGTTTAGTGGTAGGGGAGAGTTGCCAAACAACTTATATTAACCACACATGCTTTAAGCAGCTGGAACTTTTAAAAGATTCCTATAAAACACTCTTCTATAGAATGTTGTAGCATTGTGTTACACTGTAGTGCTACGGCATATTAATTCAAACTGTCTGCATATGTAAAAAAAAAAGATGAAGGGCCATATGATTTGAAGGGAATGTCCAGTCCCAGCACAAAGTAAAGGAAGATTTAGAGAATTGTATGAACTCACTATTGGAACAACAGGACCGTGAACTGTTCAGAATGTTAACAGTACAATGTTTGTATCTGTTCCAGAACTGGGTGTTTTTGTTTAGTTGTGATTAGTTACTAAAACGGCTTTAAAATATTTTTTTCTGTACATACCACATGCTAAAGCTGTTGGCTTAGGTTCTGGGTGGACACCTTCCTATCAACCAGAACTGCACTATCTAACCTGTTAATCTGGTCATATCTTTGTCAGGAACATTACCTTCGTGTCAGTGGGTTTGGAGCACTCCTGCACAGCACTGTTATGATTTCCATTCTCGAATCTGTCCTGTTTGTTTAAATAGGTCATGCTGGGTTGTAGTTGTGCAATGTTTGGACAGACATAGTCTGGACAGAGCTTTATCATAAATAGTTTTGTAAAGGTTTAAATGTTTTACATCTTAATATGTCTGTTTTAACATGATGGCTGGTGGAATATTAATGTTGTATTGCAAACAAGGGGTAGTTACTGTATAGAGTAATACTATCGTAGTATATATTAGAAGAGTCTTAAAAGTGAGTAAAGACTAAAGATACAAAGTAAAAAAAAATCAGCCGAGACTGCTGCAGGATTAGGCTGCACATTCTTTTTTATTTTTAAAGAGCAGGTAGACATGTGACCTGCCTAATGTGGGAGGTCAGAAATGTATGTTTTCCCTCAGGACTCTTAAACATGTCAATGCAGCACTCCCTGTGGATCCCCAGCTAAGATCAGAAACTTGTTACTGGCAGGATCCGAACCAGCTTGCATGATGTGCCCTTCACTACAAATGTGTGTGTGTCCGTTCTTTCTGTAACTGATTTGCCATGGAGTGTCGCTTCTAATACTGATAAGCACTGTGGCTAGCTCTAATAGAAAATGCAGGGCATTGTTTATTACTGGGATCTGAGCAAAATACATTATCTGCTGTCAAATGAAAAGCAGAGTTTTGAAGTGCAGATGGAATACATTGTGGGGAGTTTCAGCTAAGAAGCTCTTTGTGCTAAAAGCGATGAAAACAAACAGTGTTCATAAAACAGAGAGCAACATTCTCTGCAGAAGCAGCTGAAAGATTCAGTAGCTTCAAATAACATTTTCTAAAAAAAGAAAGAAATTTGAATCAAAATGATTGTAAAAATCAGAAAAGACAAGGGGATTGTGAGGCGTGTGAGTACAAATGGATTTTCCAGACAGTGATTTACGTGTAACAATTAATTTTATTTAATATTACACGAAAAAAAAGAAAAATAATAAAGAAGGATGTGAGGGAGGGAGTGCGGGAGTAATCAAAAATAAAGGAACGGAAGCCTCTTAGTCCTCTTCGCGTTCTGCTTAAATCCAGAAATAAAACAAAAAGGAATAAAAACAGAAAAGAACCAAGTTAGTAAGGCCTCCGTTCGTGACACAGTCCAAACTCCCAAGTACTTCCCTCCAGCCTTTTTTTCCCCGCCTCTATTCCTTAGGACCAACCCCGAACACAGTAGCACGTTCCCTTTAGTATGCAAACCCCGCCCCGGTAGTCAGTGGATCACCAATCCCAAACTGACAGGTATCCTTAATTTCACTTGACTCCAGTGGCTGGAATTTACATACTCGTACTTCCGCCCCTCACCAAGGTGCCGCCCCTCAAAAAGATGACTTTTGTCATGGTCACAAGACCTTGGTAAGGGAAATCCCGAGTTGGTTTGATGCCTTCTACTGTTGGGAGGCTGAATTGCAGACCGAAACCCCTTTGACTCATCACATATCCCACCCCTCAGAGTGGAGCCGAAGGAACACTCGGAAACCTCTAACCCCTCCTTTTCCCCTCCCTCCCGGGAAAAAAAATCAGCGTTTTGATGTAACTTACCTGCACGATGCCTTATTTGAAAGGCGAAGGGTTGGAGCGCCAGGTACCACCGCGTAATCCTAGCGTTTGAATCCTTCATTGTGTCTAACCACTTTAAAGAAGCGTGATCTGTGATGAGTACAAAGGGTCGTCCCAGAAGATAGTATTTTAAGGACTCCACCGCCCATTTTACTGCCAGGCATTCTTTCTCTACCACAGAGTACCTTTGTTCTCTCGGCAGTAACTTCCGACTAATATATAATATCGGGTGTTCTATACCATTTTTTTCCTGGGACAGAACCGCCCCCAGACCAGTCTGTGATGCATCGGTCTGAAGGATGAACTCTCGGCTGAAATCCGGGCTTACTAATGCTGGGGCCTGACTCAAATTAGTTTTAATAGATTCAAAGGCTGTCTGACACTCTGCACTCCACTTAATTTTATTTGGAGCGTTCTTTTTAGTGAGATCAGTGAGAGGGGCGGCTATAGTGGAAAAGTGTGGAATAAAGCGGCGGTAATAACCAGCCAATCCCAACAATGATCTCACCTGGGTTTTTGTGGTAGGTACCGGTGAATCCAACAAAGCCTGGACTTTTGAAACCAACGGTTTCACTCTACCCTTACCCATTATGAAACCTAAATATTTTGTTTCTTCTTTTCCAATAGCGCACTTTGCCATGTTCGCTGTGAGTCCCGCCTTCCTCAGAGACTGTAGGACGGCTTTTAATCTACTCAAATGTTCTTTCCAGGAAGAACTGTATATGACTACATCATCGATATATGCAGCTGCATACTCTCGATGAGGTTGTAATACCCTGTCCATCAGTCTCTGGAAAGTTGCGGGAGCTCCATGAAGTCCGAACGGCATAGTACAAAATTGAAAAAGACCATCTGGGGTTGAGAATGCCGTTTTCTCACGAGAGGCTTTTGCTAATGGAATTTGCCAGTATCCTTTCGTCAGATCCAAAGTTGAAATAAACCGAGCTCGCCCCAGCCTGTCTAAGAGTTCATCTACCCGAGGCATGGGATATGCATCAAACTTAGAGATAGCATTCACCCTCCTAAAGTCTATACATAACCGTAGTGACCCATCTGGTTTGTCTATTGGTACAATTGGGCTACACCACTCACTTCGGGAAGGTTCAATTATCCCAAGTTTCAACATACACTCCACCTCCCTCCGGACAGAATCTCTCCGACTTTCTGGAATGCGATACGGTCTCTGTCTAACTCTCAGACCTGGCGGAGTGATAATAGCATGTTCAATCAAATGCGTTCTTCCAGGCACGTTAGAAAACACATCACCAAACATTTTGATTAAATTGCTTACCTCTTTGCGTTGATCAGGAGTTAATTGTTCCCCCATCGGAACCCCAGCTGCTGATACTGGCTCAATTGAGGGTCCATAGTCCTCTCCCTCCTGTTTGGGAGATATAAAATGGACCTCCCGTTCTTTCCACGGTTTGAGGAGATTAACATGATAAATTTGATTTTCCTTCCGACGCCCAGGCTGTCGGATCTCATAATTAACTTTTCCAATTGCTCGAATGACCTCAAAGGGACCCTGCCATTTAGCAAACAACTTAGATTCTGATGAGGGAAGCAACAACAACACTTTGTCTCCAGGTCGAAAGTTCCTAATTCTTGCATTTTTATTGTAGCTTTGCTGCTGCTTCTGCTGTGCCACTTTGAGATTGTCATGTGCCAATCGACCGACTAATTCTAAGCGATCGCGTAGCTGTAATACATATTTCACTATATTTTTAGAGTCTTTTGACTGTTCTTCCCAGCCTTCTCTTATGAGATCCAAGATACCCCGCGGCTGCCGACCGTACAAGAGCTCAAACGGAGAGAACCCCGTTGAGGATTGTGGTACCTCACGAACTGCAAAGAGCAAGTAGGGAAGCAGTTTAGCCCAATTACGTTTCTCCTGATCTACAAAGCGGCGCAACATACTTTTTAAAGTCTGATTAAATCGTTCAACAAGCCCATCCGTTTGAGGATGAAAAACTGAGGTTCTAATTGAACGGATTTTCAATAATTTATATAGTTGCTGAATACAGTCTGACATAAAATTAGTGCCCTGATCAGTGAGAATTTCTTTCGGGATTCCCACCCTAGAAAATATTTTAACCAATTCATTTGCTACTACTTCTGCACTCATAGAGCGTAAGGGAACAGCTTCTGGATATCGTGTTGCGTAGTCCACTACTACTAAAATATACCGATATCCTGACTCTGCTCCCTCCAGAGGGCCTACTAAATCTACACCAATCCTCTCAAACGGTACTCCAATAATTGGCAGTGAGACCAGAGGTGCGGGGCGAACTAACTTAGGGGCAGCTAATTGACATTCCGGACACTCAGATACATACTTCCGCACAAGACCATAAACCCCTGGCCAAAAAAACCGGGCCAGAATTCGTTCCTGAGTCTTTTCAGTTCCCAAATGACCTGAAAATGGAATGTCATGCGCCAATCTCATGACTTCTGACTGAAAAGGCCTAGGAACCAATAACTGTTTTACGAGCTGTCCCGTCCCGGGAGCCCGGGTTATTCTATATAATAAGTGCCCAGATACAGAAAAATGCGGAAATACCACTGGTTGTCCTTCCTGCATATCCTTCCCCTCAACATATCTAACCTGTTTCCAAGCATACTGTAATGTGGGATCATTTTGTTGTTCATAGCCCAGGTCAATATCTCGGTCCCAATGATTAGGTACGCTGAGAGGAGTGTCTTTTATTATGTGACCTTCCACATCAGTAACCTCGCAGCCCCGGTCACACTGAACACCTACTCCTTTACCCTGCCGTTTACAAGATTGGTTTACCTTTGAGTCAGACCCCTCCCCTTGTCGTCTCAGAGTTCCCTCATATTTTTCCACCCTGCGCTCTCTCTTTGTTTTTCTCGGGCGGATTTTAGGGTTAAACAGGTCGGATTGTAACGGGAAAATCTCGCCAATTGTTTTCTCCCGTTGCTTAGATTGTCCCCTGGTAGAAACTAAGACCATTTCCCGACCTAAAATACGATCAAAAAACGGCCAGTCTCTTCCCAGGAGAACAGGGTATGGTAAACATTGCGCTACAGCCACTTTAACGTAAGCTGAGTAACCATCAACAGTAAGTCTAACTTTAGTGGTGGGATAAACCCGAGTTTCTCCATGGATACATGAGATAGCCACTTTACCCTGTGGCTCCCAGGTTACCCCCTCCAAAAGAGCTTGTCGAATCAATGTTTGTGCACACCCAGAGTCTGCAAATGCATTAGTACTCTTATCCCCGACCTGTACTCTTAATTGATAAGGGCCCTCCCAACATTCCCCAGTGTTCTTACCTGTTACTGCCGACCAGGATCTTCTTGCCAGGTCTACCTCCATCATTGGACAATCCCTGGCTATATGTCCGGGCTCATTGCATCGGTAACAAACTGGGGTAGAAGGCACCAACGGGGTTTGCTTGTCCTGTGAGTCGGTGACCGACAGGTTAGGGGGTTTTTCTCTCGCCCAAGATGGGGCTAACCTCGACCTCCATGGTCTGAAGGTCTGGTTACCTCCTCTGGGCTTCACTGATGGGTTGGTCCTGGTTAGTTTAGGCGCAGGAGTGGGGTCAGAGGCGGCGCCTTCCTTCGCATCCTCATAAGCCTCCGCCAGGATGATGGCCTTCTCGAGAGTGGTAGGTTGATTCCTTTTAACCCACTCCCAATTTCCTGGCGGTAGTATGGAGGTGAACTGCTCTATAGCGATCTTCTGCACCAGTTCTTGGGGTGTGTGTTCTTCCGGTTGCAGCCACCGGGTGCACTGATCCAGGAGATACTGTCCCGCAACCCGGGGCCGCACCCCCTTGGACAGCTGGTATTCCCGGAAACGGCGCCGGTATGTTTCTTCCGTGATCCCGAGGCGTGAGAGAATGGCTTCTTTTACTTTTATATAATCCGCGGCCTCCGAGGCCATCAAGGCTCTATACGCTGCTTGCGCTTGTCCTGTCAAACAGGGTGCCAATTTCATGGCCCAGTGTTCCTTGGGCCACCCTGCTGCTTCTGCCACTCTCTCAAAGGTGACCAAGAACGCCTCAGGATCATCTTCCGGAGTCATCTACTGTAGCTTTGGTTGTGAAGAAAACATCCGGGCAACCGCTGTTTCCGCCGCTGGTGTCGAGATTTTCTCTACCAGCTGACCAAAGAACTGGGCGAGCTGTTCCTGGTGCCGTGCTTCCCTCTCCTCTCGCTTCTCCTCCTGCTCCCTAAACATCGCCAAAACTGTAGCTGGATCCATCTCCCACAATGACACCACGTGTGAGGCGTGTGAGTACAAATGGATTTTCCAGACAGTGATTTACGTGTAACAATTAAAATTTTATTTAATATTACACGAAAAAAAAAAAAGAAAAATAATAAAGAAGGATGTGAGGGAGGGAGTGCGGGAGTAATCAAAAATAAAGGAACGGAAGCCTCTTAGTCCTCTTCGCGTTCTGCTTAAATCCAGAAATAAAACAAAAAGGAATAAAAACAGAAAAGAACCAAGTTAGTAAGGCCTCCGTTCGTGACACAGTCCAACCTCCCAAGTACTTCCCTCCAGCCTTTTTTTTCCCCGCCTCTATTCCTTAGGACCAACCCCGAACACAGTAGCACGTTCCCTTTAGTATGCAAACCCCGCCCCGGTAGTCAGTGGATCACCAATCCCAAACTGACAGGTATCCTTAATTTCACTTGACTCCAGTGGCTGGAATTTACATACTCGTACTTCCGCCCCTCACCAAGGTGCCGCCCCTCAAAAAGATGACTTTTGTCATGGTCACAAGACCTTGGTAAGGGAAATCCCGAGTTGGTTTGATGCCTTCTACTGTTGGGAGGCTGAATTGCAGACCGAAACCCCTTTGACTCATCACAAGGATATATATATATATATATATATATATATATATATATATATATATATATATATATATATATATATATGAGCCCCTGTCAAATTCCTCTTTCTTGTCAACGTTTAAATAAAAAAATAGAAAGGTTGGCCTTAATGTTTTTACAGTAGTAACTGTACAGTGTAAGGTTATTTATATATTATTCAGTGGTAATTCATAATCTATTTCATATACACTAATGTTGTACATATACAGACTTGTACACATTAATATTGCAGTCATTTATTTGAACCTCTCTTGAAATGCTTCCTGTTCTGACTTCTGATTCGCTTGCTTTTGCCTTGTTTAATACACTTATTAATGCATATCATTTGTTAACAATGCAGAGTGATGCCTAAATAAAAAGGTAACCTAAGGACAACACATACTGTGAGGTTGCTGAAGAAAGATGGGTTATTCAAGTGTCATTCACTTGTGTGAGGTTTACTGGCTGATAGGAACAGGTGACTGCAAGGACGGGCTTTATTGTAATACTAAAACCCTGAGATTCTTTATTGATTTACTTTATAGAAGGTTTTGCATGACAGTCCTTGTGATCCTGTGTGAACCTGGCTGCTTGTGTAGGGTGTACAAAGTGACTGTACATGCCAGACTTCAGCCTGGAATCATTAGTACTGGACAGGCAAAACAATTAACAATCTGTCCTTTTCCTTAAGTTGTTTCCAAAACAAATGATTGTTTTTTTCTTGTATGTGTTTGTGTTCTTCCAAAGTGTTTCAATCTTCAGTACACAAAATAATTTAAAAGCTTGCAGTTTTGTAAAAATATGAATCATGTAACAAGTCTTAAATGTATTTTATTTTAGTTTATTTCATTCATGTAGCACCTGAGATCATAGACCCTAAGGTACTTTACTGAAAACATAATACACACAGCATAATAAAGCATTAAAATAGCATAAAAAAGATGATATTAAAAAGACTATTTTATAAAAGTAAATACATTTCCGGTTATGTATATTAAAACAAACCCAGTAATACTGAAAAGGCCTGTGTATTTAAATAAGTCTTCAATCTTGGAATGTATGGGACCAACAGCTCTTATAAATAACTGGGTGCTAATCCATTAAGAGCTTTATAAGTTAAAAATAAAATCTTAAAATCAATTCGAAATTGCACAGGAAACCAGTGTAAGGAGGCCAAGACAGGAGTAATATGTTCACCTTTTCTGCTTTTAGTTAGAATTCTTGCAGCAGCATTCTGAATAAGCTGCAAGTGAGACACCAAATACTTTGGAATCCCAGAAAAAAAAGTGCATTACAATAGTCGATTCTCCATGAAACAAAGGCATGCATTAGCCTGTCAGGATCAGATACAGAAATAATAGATCTAAGTTTAGCTACATTTCTCAAATAATGAAAAGATGCTTTAGTAATTTTCCTATATGGGACTAAAAAAGGATTTCAGCAGTTTAGCTGGTATTCCTATGATTATAATACAGTAAAGAAAAAGGAATTATCCTAAAGCAACCCCCATTCTCATTCTTGAATTTTTTTGCTGCGTATAAATGATTAAAGTCATTTATTTCAGGCCGTTTTGGACAAAAGCCATTCAGCTGTGTAAAAAGAAATAAATAGCAGTAAACTTGTTATTTTTCAAAAATTCTCTGGATGATGTCATGGATGAACTAGAAAAATACATAACGGTAGTGTGTGTATGTATGTATGCATGTGTGTATGCATGTGTGTTAAATTGCCTTTATTAAAGGCACTTTTATTCCAGTAATGTACAAGATTAAAAATAGGTCAAAATGTATTGACTAATAATAATAATCTTTATTTCTATATAGCGCCTTTCATAGTAGACCACCATTACAAAGCACGTTACTAGATATGAGATTACGGTGCATCAGCTGCAGAGACACTTAAAACAACATCTCACCCGAAAGATGGAGCACAAGGAGTGGGTGAGGGTCACACAATAAGTCAGTGGCTGAGGTGGGATTTGAATTAGGTACCTGGTGGTTATAACCCTGTTTCTTTAACCACAGGACAACACAGCATTGTCGAACACAAAATGAACCTTTGTAAGCATGTAACTAAGCTAACTGTTAACAGTTTTTTTTTTTTTTTTTTTTTTTAAGCATGACCCTCCCCAACTAATAAAGCTATACAACAAGCCTGATGTCTCATATGAAGCACTTGCAGTCTTCTCCTTAGCCATTTGTAAATGAAGCTACAGTACAAACTGACTCCCCCACCACCCTCCCCAAGGCTATCCTACAGAAAAATAGCTGGATTGATTCCCTGTGCTTTCTGATATTCAAAACTTGGGATGGGTTCCAGACACAGGAATTACACCCCAGAATGGCCTCGCTAACTTACGTAACTGTATGACAACATCCTTGGGACTCGTATATTTTAGTTTAGAATGCAAAAAACGAATATGGCTTGACACACAGATATGATAATAGACCGGACAAAGCCGGATTTTTACCTGCAGGAGAGTCCATGAGTGAGGCTCATGCTTGCAGGTCTTTCTGCTTGATTGACTGATTGTCAGTCAGGTCTGGCTACCGTCAAACATTTTACAAATTGCGATCTCTTTGGAATCCACATTTTTGTTTAAAACTGAATTCATATATTCGTTTTCAAAATGTAAAGTGGATTCACCAACTTATCTTTAAAATAATAATAATGATAATGCAAACAAATAATACATTCTGAAATGACACCGAAATATATACATAGTTTTAAAAAAGCACTTATTTATACCATATTATTTATTTATTTTAATTTGCTGCTTTAGAATTTAGTCCTTATGAGGGAGACTTGCTAAGGTGTCATGACAGCTTCTTCCTAACATCTCCTGACCTTAAGCAAGACTACTAATTAATTTGAATAGAAACCTGACCAAGTGGTGACAAGCTTATTAATCCTCTTGCCCCCACCCCCATATATTGTAAATATTACTGAACCTTCATTGCTCGTCCTAAAATAATTATTTGTAGGTAATACCTCCTCCTGCTTTTGATGCTTATAATTTCTCAACACTCCCTTGAAGACACCCCTCCTGGCTGACGATTCTCTTAACGTCATTGTCATGACCTCTAGTCTGCATTGACTCCAAGGCTGACCCTGGCAGCACACAGCCTGCTGTTAAACCACTCCATTCTACCCTTATCAGCAAAATTCAATATAGAACAAAGAAGGAAACAAGACAGGGATGTAGCCATTTTAAAATGCTAACAGATACAAAAAATAGATAGGTCAGTATTGAAATCTAGAAATCTTTGCACTAGAGTCTATGAAGGATGCTGAAGTAGTAAGGGAGGGAATTATGCAACGATTTATAAAGCAAATTTTCCCCCAGCATCATGTGTATGCGTCTGTGGTGGACTGCTGTGGAATTACATAACTGTGTTGAAATGTATACCCCGGTCACATTACACAGCCTCGGAGCTTGATATGATAGCCTGGTGTCGCTTGGATTTTACTGACAACATTTCAGACATTTACACCCACTGTCAGCATTACATTGTAATCCTTTTGCCACAAACAATTGTGAGTCAAGCAGGGCTGTCTATGTGAGGAGTCAGTATTTGCAACAGGGGCTGGGCTTACCCTCCTCAGAGAGCAACACATGTGTCAGACACAATGTTTTTGTAGGAAAGCAACCAGAGGCTGAAATCAAAGGTCCTGCTGCTCTTAGAAAAGCATTGTGTGCCTGTGTTGTAGCTGTTAACCTTTCACTGGTAACTGACTCATTTCAGACAGGATTACTAATATCAACACCAGTAGATAAATAGCTCTATTCGGCCTTGTGATAAAGAAGCCATTATTTAGTAGGCAGGGTTTAGCTTGGTTAACTAACCAAATCTCTTTTATTTTTAATTTTAAATATAATATATATAATATATATATATATATATATATATAATATATATATATATATATATATATATATATATATGAAGATTCCACTGGCTGGTCTTATCGAGTCAGTGTCTTGAGCAATCTTGTAACACAGAACTCGTTACATTGTCCAATTGAATCATGTACAATATTTCCTATCATGTACAATATTCTTTCTTTTACAGGGGCATTCTGCAGTATTGCCATTGACCCAGAAAGGGCATTTTGTAAGATATTTTTAAACTCTTAATTCTAATTATTATATCCAAATTAAAAAATAAAAAAGAAATTAAATAAATAAAAATAAAAAACACTTGTGTAATGTAAACTGTGAACTTATGTTATCAGGCTTCTAACAGGAGCTCACTTTATCTTTACTCCTAATTAGAAAGGCAGTTAGAAAACTAGCTTTTCATTTGGTTGTAATTAAAAAGAAAACAGGGGGAAAAGTCAATTTGTAAAGCTACCCAGTTCATTATGTTAATAAATATACAGGCAGTAGGTTCGCCCTGGGATCATGGTGTTCCTACACCCTACTGACTAGGACTAATTGTAGTTTTTGCACCTAAATGTGAAGCTGGCAGTTTCAGCTGGGGTGCCCAGTGTTTAAAATCTGTCTGTTTTTACATATAAATGCAATGACTCAATGGTAATTGCGTCTGTTTGTGCTGTGCAAGTATTTTCAGTTGATGAAGAAGGTGAGTAATTGAAAGGGAAGGGCAAGGCAGCGTTTCTCTCAGACTCCTGTTTTCAGACGGAATGAAAATGTACAGAGGGGAGGGGATTGGTATAAGTGGCTGGTACTTTTTGGTTATCATTTTTTTCACCTCAGAAACGCAAAACTAAGGCCAGTTTTTGTTTGTTTGTTTGTTTTTTAAAGGAAAGAACTGGTACACCGTCTCCTAGCAACATTATTTGCAATCACATAGTAAATACTCCTTTGTGCCAATTTGTCATTTTGGGAGCGCACCTGTACTGATTGAGAAGACGGTGGTTGCGTCACGTTTTTTGTTAATTCATTCGTTTAAGATGATCTCATTTCGCGACCAGAACAAACTCATTTGTGACTAATATATTACAACTCAAGATCCCGATACAGCTGCCAAAGGCAAGACGAGGCACGTTGAATTACGCACTCAAACACGAACTGCTCTCATGGACCAGGCAGATAATCTACACCAGACAGCAGTTGTGAAATTGACGACGTTCAAGCACTCTCTCACGTACTTTTATTACACAGATGTAAGCAAACGGACCTTGTGAAATGCACACACCTCTTGTAATGGAATAACGCAATTCGCTCACAGGATTGATACATGCACAACTGAAGTTTTGTAACCATTTCAAACACATGAGCCAACTTAGTTATGGCATGTGACACTGTTTAAGATAAAGCGTCCAATAAAAGGAAAACAAAAAAAAAAACCTTCAACTTCTACACGTCTCCCCTGTCTGCCTGTAACGTTGCAACTCATCCCGGTCTGCACGTGTTTATAAGTGATTTACATTAAATTTAAATATGTAAGCATGTGTAGCCTATCGGCTGAAGCAGGTATTTTTCCTGATGTTTATTGCTCAGTTTTCGTCTTGGAAGAGCCAATCGCAAAGCTCGCCGAGTCTGTGCACGCCACCGGAGGCACGTTGCCTTGGGAGCCGCTGCACGGGGTTCTGTACGGGTCTACCTCACACATCGTCGCTCGGGCTTGTGGAGCTGGGGTTTGGGAAAATACCGGTGTGCAGAGTCCTGGGTTTACGAACAAAGGAGCTCGCCGTACACTCTATTCTGCTATAAGGTATGTTGCGCATTTCTTTTAAATAATGGGTCGCTTTATAACCCAGGTCGTTCAGATACCGCCAGTCGGGACGTGTTTGAAACTGAACGACATGAAGCGTGCTTACTTCCCGTAACGTTGATTAGATAGTGTTTTTGGTTTTTAAAATATTCTGCTGCACCTCGGGAGCTTTACAGCCAGACAGTAAACACAGCATCACACAAACCTCGTGATATGCTGCATGCTGAATTGGAGTCATTTACCTAAAGAAGACTGCCAAGTTAACGTTCCTTTTCAAAATTGACATGTAAACTTTGAATTGGGTTATTGGGGGCACAGTGTCTATTCAGTTATACAGTGCAGTAACTGGCAGCACGTCTGTTTTCATTTCGATGGTGTTTTTTTTTTTTCGGGGTGGGGTGTTGGTGACAAAAAAGGACCTCGCCTTGTGATCTGTAACTTTCAGCTGGTGTGTTGCGTTAAGTATAGTCAAATATACAGGTAATAAAACACGTTTTTTAATGTATAAAAATGTATGGGCTGCGTTCACATTGGTCCAGAAAAATGTTAAGTCAGCCTGCTATGTTTTAACGCAAGTGGTGTGCCTCGCTCGAGTATGTGAATGTGTGTGTTGCGATTGTCCTGAACCTTACATTTTTCACTTTTTTATTGACGGTTGTATACATTATTATTTAACTCGCTGTGTTTACACACCACATGACATTTTTTTTTTTTTTTTTTTTTTGAACAGAGAATCTGAAAGACCGTTGGTTTTATTTTGGAAATGTGCAGTTATACAAAATCGGTAGTAAATTGTAACAAACTGGCACATAGTGATTAAGAAAACAGTCAGATATCCGTAGCATTGAAGGCGCTCAAAGAATTAAGCATATAATTACAGACCTTTTAAAACCAACCCAAGATCCGTTTACTGTAAATTAAACATTGGCAACATTAAACACAAAAAAGGAATTTGCTTCACAACGTTTATTTCCAGTTAAAAATAAAAACGCGTGGACTGTGTTTTACAGTACCTGTGCTGTGAGCAAGTACAGTACCTACATAGTTGTGATTTCTGTGCAGTGGTGTTGACAGACCTAACCCAAGTTGGCATGCTGTTGGTATACTTGCAGCAGTAGGGGGTTGTGATCAACCTCATCAAGCCTTGTTATAGAAGATTGCTTTTTACCAATTGGTTAACATTTTTTCATCGTAACATTTTGCAGATCGCACCAGTACACAACATACCCTGATAACTTGAGCAACAAGCTTCCAAACATTTTGAAAACTACCTGAACGCCTACACTTTTAAGTAATAACGCCATCATTATGTGAAACTAAAGTGCCTCATATAAATGATTGCTTGTCTTACTGCGATAATGAATTTACCTGGTAAGCAGATGCACAGCTCTTATAAAATACACCAGGGACTGGACCCGTGAGTGGAAATTTAAGAACTGTGTTCATTTTTTGAATATTGATGTTGATGTTGATTAAAAATAAATACCAATGTTCACAAAGCAATGAATGCCACTAGTTTTAACCTTCATATATTGTAAAATACTGCGTTTATTTACCAAATATGCTCTGTTATACAATATTCTGAGATAGGGATACCGGATCATTAGCAATACTTATTTATACATCACTCATTTTTATGTGTTTAAATACATTATTTTTTTAGTTTGATTGCCGATTTTAAAGTTGTGTTTTAATCCTTTGAAGCCTGTAAACACCCAGTGTGACTAACTCTAAATTCACTGGCTTTTTTTGCTGTAAGAGCAAGCCTCCTCTTGAAGCAACCATAAAGTGGCCTTCAAGTTTGAAACCCAAATACTTAATCAGACTCCTGCTCCAAGGACTGTTTTCTAACCTTTCTGAAACGGGGGATCGAAGTAAGACTCATTATACTACAGGAACTGTTCTGTAACAAGCTGATGTCTTAATACCGATTGCATCAACAATTCCACGATACTTTTTCATGGTAAATTTACTAAAATGATTGAAAGTAGTACTCCAGTGAAATTCATTTTTATTCCATACCCATCGTTTGGGTATTCAAGGTAACCAGATGAGAGTCCGATACAGTTTTTCAGTATTTTTTCTGTTCTGTCTGAGACAGTGAGCTTCACACCAGATTGTGTGTGTGTGTTTAGCTCTGTTGAGGTACCGCTCATCTGTTTCTTAATGCAGAGAAGCACAGTAATAGCTTCCCATTATGTGCGCAGAATGTGCTTGGATACTTTTAAGTCCCTGAGCTGGAACAATATTTTGCTTGATGGGCGATAACACAAAAGCATTAATGTGTGAATGGACTCAGTCATTAACTGTAACAAGATTATTCACTAAGATTTTGATTAATTTATAGCTGCTTATTTTTAACTAGCAGTTTCTTTCCAGGTCCACCTGACAATTTATAACTATATATGATTATAATATAGATATATATCTATATATATATATATATATTAGATATATATATCTGATATATATATATTATCAATCTGATATATATATTATGTGAGTTTGTTCTTCAACCATCAAAATGTTTATGCAGTGGTGATAGCCAATGTATCACTTTTAATCTTATAATTGAACTTAATTCCACCCAGTTATTCTCCAGTGGTAGTTAATGCAGTCAGGTTACCACTGAACTTGCTTAGTCACTTGCATTTTAAAGAGCGGATGATTATCAATTCAGGGATACCAATCTGTAGCAGTTTGTTTGTGGGTAAAACAGGCAATAAAGTACCTCCCCAGTCGTTGTAATTCTTAGGAAATGGGTAACTTTTGAGGATACCATTGCTGTGAGACGATTTGCTCTTTGAAATAATTTGTTACAAGGCAGACCGTTGTCTATTCTGGGATACCAAGATATTTATTAGTAGTATGCATGTGATCTTGAGAGAGATGAAACAGGCTGTAAACAGTGAATGGATTTCTCCAGATGTGATGGTTTCCTTGATTTTTGTCTACTGGATCATAAAGCAAAATGAATTGCTGTGAAGTGCCACTAAGTGCTTATATTTGTGTTTCATTTTGCAGACGATAGTAATGAATGCTTGTCGTACAGGACTAGTGGTGTAGGATGTCGGCTTCCGATTCGGACTGTTCCATAGACTGGTTGGCCAGCGATGATGATGATGATGACGACAGTGTTTTTGAGTCAGAAAGCGATGGGCACTCGAGGACTTCCCCTGTGCCACACCACTCCTGCTGCTCCAGCGAGACTGCGTCCAATTTAACTCGCACCTACCCTACGAGTGAGCAGAAACACAGCCTGGACAAGGAGCACTTCCATTTACCTGGAGACTCTGATCGGTGTAATGAAGGAGTTCCCTCGAGCTGCAATTCACCCCATTCCAAAAGTGATGTGTCCTGGAAAAGGAGGAGCGATTCAGGACTGCAGGAAGCAGCCGTCTCCACGGTGTTGGTGAATATTGACCAATCTGAATGCTTGCAGAATAATATGGCCAGACTGAAAAGGAAAATGAGCACAAGGGAATTGGAGCAGAGAGAAGGCGCACACACTGGGTACTCGAATAAGGACGAGATGTTTGCTCACAAGGTAAGATTCAGACAGTGACTCATTTCTAATCCAGCGTGCAACGATAGGATTAAAACCTTGGAGAACATAATAAAACTACTGGACAGACACCAGCAGCAGCCTACAGTAATGTTTGCTCACAAAGACTTGTGGTGATTAGCTGAATTTATTACATTTTAGAACAATTTGCATCCATTTTATGAAAAGCAAAAAACGAAAATGTTAACATGTAGGGCACAGTTCTTGAATAGCACTCACTGTATGGATTAACAAAGTATCATTAGGGCACTTGGCTGTCAAGCTGAATATTCATGTGATGACTGCCACTCAGGGATTACCCTGGTGTTCAGAATGTTGACATAAACTCAAAAGTCCAACCAGTATTGTTTCTCTGCTTATAGGTGAAACTAGTTCACTGCGTTCAGCTGTTCTCATTGCAATATGATAATAGTCTGCACAGTCCTCTAGTCCATAGCTAACACAGTAGCAGAGCTGCCAACAACAATATGCCTATGTAGCTGAGAGGAAATTTCCCCCCACCCCATGATACTACTGCCTCTATAGGAAACACTTTGAAAAAGTCAGATTTAACCTAGGTGTTAGTTTTCTGCGTTGCATCAAGCACAGGAAAAAATAAGGAAGGTGGGCTTAGCTAAATTTAACGTTGATTATCCCTGGCCAAAAGGATGTACAGTATTTGATGTTCCTGTATGTCTGTACAGAGTTGTATATCCTAGAATCTGAGGATGTAGTAAGGAGATGCCTGTTCCATCTATGTGTATCTGCATATTTTTTTTTACATATCTAAAGGACTGCTCATTGTATTAAATGTATTGTTGTCTAATCTAGGGTATATATGGAAGAATCTGTTTGCCACTCTTGGATGGACATACTGTGGATGTTGGTCCTGAGTCTGCTCTAATTTTGTACATGGTTCAAAAGCTTTTAAAATCTGAGATCTGGGCCACCCACTCTGTCTGAGAGATAGTGAGCTCACTGTTGGCTGAGATGTTCTGATGGGAAAATGACTGTCACGCCTGCATGTCCGTATACAACCGTGTGGACATGTGACGCTACCACACCGAAATGTACATCATGTAATGAAACAAGCACTTCACATCTGAAAAGAAATGAATACATCAAAAATGCACAGAATGCATATATAATGTGTGGTTCTTTTGTCTGAATGTTTAGACACATGTCTGAATAGGAGTTTTAAAAGTGCAGACTTGATCTTTGATAATCATGTTTGTGTTTTCCATTATTTGTGTGTCTGTACTGTAGGTAAGCTGCACAAAACCAGAATGTACAGTATAGGAACAGTGAATGCTTATTGGCTAGATTGAAGGGAACAAGAAGCCCAGGGTATTTTATTAAGTGACATTGGTTTAGCTCAGGCTATAGATCTAAGTCAGACTAGTTTTTGATCGAGACCTTGAGATTTGTACTTTGACAAAACATTAGTCAACTGAACTGTTCTTTTTTTAGTTTTATTTATACATGTATAATTTTGGCTTAGTTTATTAACCCAATTTTATTTTATCATAAAACCTCTGTTCTGATCTTAGTGTTTGGAGCTGCAGTGTTATATCCAGCCACTGTCTTCAATCTTGATTGGCCTCCGATCAGGGAGATACAGCAAAGGTGAGTGGCCTTTGACTGATATTAGTTTGTACCATCTCCTTACAGCACATCAACAACTGCCCTGCCAAGTCATCAAGCGTTCACTGTAGAACATGTAGAACTGAGTTAACTGATGCCAAGTAGCTGTAGCAGGGAATTATTCATTAACGTGCCGTGCTCTGAAACTTGCACTGATTTATAACATTAACGTCAATAAAACACAAGGCAAGTGTTTCTCTCTTCTTGAAATACTGAAATAAAAGTAATAAATTCAGTGATAAACATTGAAGACATTGAGAAAGACCTGTAGTCGAAAACGTTTTAGTATTTCTAAATTCATCACTATTGAGTGTGTCGTAGTTCTGGATAACAATCTTCCTTTCAGCTGTTGAATCAGCTAGTTTTGCACTTATGCAAACCTTTCCCATCTGCAGTTTTCCCTTGTGTTTAATTTGTCTATCAGTACAGCTAAATGACTGATCTCTTATATCGGTTTGCAGAAGCAAGCAATTGGAGGGCTTTCTAGACGGAGCGTGACCAAGTTATAGAAATGTTAATTTAAGAATAAATGAAACATTTCAAACAAATTTGATTTGGAGAATGATTTGGTAAATTACCATTTTAAATGGGTTGCGCATTACAGTACAAGTGGCTCCCTGTTACTTTATTAAAGGTGTTAATTTAGCTGGCAACAGAATGTTCGTTTACTAAGGTATTTATTGGCCTGGAGGGAGAGAAATCAAATATATCAAACCATTTTAGTTTAAGAATAGATAAACGTGCTATGAATATTAATATGGTGTGGAAGACTGTATTACCTGCTGCCCAGGCCTTGTGTAATTCATTTCAAATGTTTTTAATTTCATATTGTTGTACTGTAGAAAACCCAACATAGTTTGCTACACTTATTGCACTGATACCTTTTGTTCATTTTGAAATTCTCATTTTAGGTTTAAGCAGTTTCCAAGAGAGTGTTGCTATGGACAGAATCCAGAGAATAATGGGCGTTCTGCAGAACCCACACATGGGGTAATTATCTCGGCAGCTTTTTAAAATCTGAGTGGTGTATGCTTTACTTCCACTGCAGTATTTATACTTCAGAGCACACAGAATCAGTTGGGTTCCACCAGAGTACCCTGTTTTTGATTTCAATAGTACATCATGTAATAGGCATTAATGCTATTACAACTCACACAATGTGGGGCTGTGACAATACTGAACTGCTAGTTACCAGACCACCAACACTGCTGTTTGTAACTAGCACATTTACATCCCCTTGCAGTCTGATGTCTCTTATGAATTAGTTTTTGTATAACATTGCATAGTTGTTGTACATTACAGTAGCTATTTCCTGAATGTGTGAAAAATTAAAAATCTGGCAAAGTGCCCTCTTCGTGCTAAACACAGCAGTTAATGTCATTACAAATGTGTGTATGATAGAAAAATTGCTTGCATCATTACCACATTCCTGCACACACACTAATGAATAGGAGGCAGCCTGGCGCACATTCTGGGGGTGAGTACAGTAGGAAGTAACAAGAAAGAAAATTTCATTATAAGTAGCTTTTGTTCTATGTAATGTGTCACAGAGATTTCAACACCTGCTGAGTACCCAGCAGGTGGATCTAAGCCATGTGATGCCTACCAAGTCCAATTAACCATCTGTCTCCTAGTAATTGGAATTAAGCATTGGAGATTTATTTGTCTTTGAGCTAGTGACTTAATTAGTTTCTGGATGACTGCCTTAAGTTAGGTACCCTTTCAGCGCAGCAGATTTTTAAGAATCTAGTATTAGTGGAACCAAACAGATACACTACAGTGCAAATTATGTTTTCAGGGGTACTCTTGCAAACTTACAGTGGAGAAACACAAATACATCTTTTGGATATACATTTCATGACGTGTTAAAATACACAAACTTTAGAAGCATGCTGTTGATAGGAAAACAAATTACCTAGCATTCGCTGTGCTCTTACGAATAGGTTTTAAAGTGCTGGCTTATGCCATTTTAAAACCTAAAGCAATTAATTTTAAAATAAAAAATATTGTGTTTTATTTGGCCTGTTTTCAGTGTATTCCAGAGCTTAGCATCACCTGCTGTAGATGATTTGGATTTATAATGGCTGTGGTAAATAGATTGATTGATTGATAATTCCCATTAGCCAGCAACCATTCAGTTTCAAAAAGCATAGTAGTAATAATGATTGATTTATTTAAAAAAAAAAAAAAAAAAAAAAAAACCTTCTAGTGTGTAGTTGCATTTAATAATACCAATATTTTTTATTGTGGCATGTCTGTTTTTCCAGTGAGCGGTACATAAAGATCCTTCTTCAGGTGGAGGTGATGCTGAAGAATTGGTTCCCTGCTGTCCAAGTCACAAATGATACAAAGGATGAAACTACAATCTCAAAAAAACTTAAGGTATTTTTGTGTTTGCATTCTTTAGCAATATACCTGGTATACTTTTAAAACACGGGTCCTGTCCCATTAATCTAGAAGACCCCTTTTTACCCTGACAGACAGTTCTCATGCAAGACTGGTACTGTAACATAAGGTGTTGTTTATCTGCTATTTTTCATAATTACAATTTTGTTAATTTGAAGGGAAAAAAAAACAAAAAGCACACAGCATGACTTAACCCTAACTAACTGGCTAACTTTTATAAAAGTCAGGCCTGCGTTTTATTTTAACAAACATAAGTCAGTTGGACACTTCAAGTTGCACCTTTTACATTTGCAAATTCGATGAATACAATCCTGTCCTGTGCAGATTTATGCTGAGAAAATTGTTCCCTATTTTGGTATAAGTTGCATGACTTTGTACACATTACTAACTGGCGTTCACTTGTCTTGTTACTCCACAGATGTCTACTGAAACTGTGACGTCTGCAGCTGCAGTCAGCATCCCAAAGGTAGACCCTGCACTTCCCAATATGCTTCCTTCATGCAACAAAATCCATGGAAATGGTGAACCAGCTGCATTTTCAGCTGCAAACTTCGAATGGCTCCATACTTCACCTATTTGTAGCTCGTCACTGCGGCTTGCACTAGGTAGACACAGAAGAACCCCTGGAGGCCAGGACGTTACGCAAGACAACATGGTATCCTCTAGCACAGACACAAGGACAAACCCCAGCCACTGCAGACCACCAACCGGCAAAATGAATGCTCCGTGTTTAGAGAGACTGTTGAAATCCAGGGATAGTATTATCAGTGACAAAGGCAAAAAGAGTACAACAGAAACAAGCAGCTGTTTGTAAGAAAAGTCCACTGTGTTTTTTTTTTTTTTTGGTGGGGGTGGGGGGGGGGCCCACTTGTCAAACATTACAAATACTGTCTAGAGCTGAAGGATGTAAAGCATTTGTATGAGACATCAGTGTTTGCACAACTGCTGTTTTGCAGTGTAATAAATTCCTAGCCTTTTGAAAAACCCTGATGCATTATACAGGATAGGTTGTCTTTTCAGGTACAAAGATTGTCCTTCCAGTATGGTACATTAGGCTCTTTGCATGAATATTTGTAGAATCAACCATTAAATCTATTAAGGGAATGCAGTCTGAATAAGATGTGTGACGGGAACATAGTTACTAAGGTAATCAGATACTAAAAAAATGACATGATCAATGTAGCATATCATCCTAGAATATTCATAGGGAGTGTTGAATGTAAGATTTAAATGAGTATGTCGTGAGTTAATGATGTGACTGCTACCATGTATTAAGACTTTATATGTAGTTCAAATGTACATATACAACATTACTACCTCAGCCTGGCACTAGTCAAGGCAAAAAGCATTAACACCTACTCTATGGCAATTGTAATGCGTTTTTTGCAGAACACATAGTAAAATAATCAGTGTGAAGCTATAAACAGCTTTTACTACTTACATCAGTTGTACACATAGTAAAATAAGCATGGATATGGTGATTTTAAACCCTGCATAGTGCCATTGTGAAGAATGTGAAATACAGTATATGTTTTTAAAGTCTCTTGGTACTAGTTACCAGTTAATATGACCTGTTCAGGTTTATCTGTATACTGTAGCAAATAGTAATTAAATGACTTATCTTTGAGAGGACACCATGAAATACATGTACCTCTGAAGGATCTTTACATCCTAGAACCTTCCTTTGGAATTTGCCATTTTCTGTATTAAGTACATAGTTCAACCCTGCCAACTGTACCATGTCATTAAGTGTAACAGTAGCATTTATGTTGGCACAGGTAGAGGAGTGGGAAATATTTGTAAACATTACTAACCATGCCCAGGTTGTTGATTTACACTACAAAAGCGGCCTTTAAAGTGTGGTATTTTATACTTTGAAATAAATGTGGTTGTATTAATTAAGTGAAAGCGGATCATTTTTTGTTGCATTGCCCAACAAGCAATTACATGCATCATAATTAAAGATGAACAACAAAACCTAAAAAGGGAAGTGTAGTTAAATGAAGGTCAAGTAATAAAATCAAGGGGATTATTATTTAAGCATTTATTGATATTTCTTTTCTGCTTTAGGAAACTCGGCACAGGCAATTCAAAATTAAAACCAAATAAATATGAATAGTTATGTAAAACTGTTCTCCCTAACAAACAATTATACACAATGTACATTTTTAATTGGGCTTGTTCATCTGTACACATTTCCCAATAAAATGAATAATAATCTCCATGCAAACTATATATATATATATATATATATATATATATATATATATATATATATATATATATATATATATATATATATATATATATCCACTGCTCCATTTGATTGTGTAACTCCTAATAAAACAAAGTGAAATAAAACATTTAATTGATTACATTTGCAAGTACACCGAAAATTTTAAAACGTGGCCAACTGTATCTAAGACTACTTGTTACTGTGACATTCTGCTTGTTTCAACATTCCACCAGGCATCATGTTTCAAATAAGGTTTTTTGTTCACACTGCATCATTAGTAGTCTGTATCTGAGCCTTCTGCATTGTCCACATTGCGGGAGAGCATGTAATTGTCCATGTCAATAGATCTGCAGTTGTTGATAGCATAACGAAGGCGCTCAGCCATGACTGCTTGACTGGAATATGGTGGGAGTCTCAGCTGAAAGAAGCAGGTCTGTGAGGTAGGCAAACTGTCATATGGCTATAGATGGAAGAAAAAAAGAAAAGCAAACAGTGGGGAAACAAAAAAAGGCAATACATTTCATATGCAAGTAAAATAGTACCAGCCAGATCCATTATTTGTATTAGCAAATAAGCATGAGAAGCTTAAGGAATTGACTTAATTCCATTCTATAACATTCCCATAGTGCTACATTACTCTTAACCTTTGCTTCTTTAAATAACCACTACCCCATTATGCAGATTGGGGAACATCAAGGGCTGAAAAGCCAACTCTCACCCCCATTCTAAATAGAAGGGTAAAAAACCTTGTAAGTGCAGGAGTTCACTTACCCTGTCAACCTTCATGATCTGAAACCTCTGAGAGATATCGGCAGTGTTGGCAGGCAGTCGGGACCTCCCAGACACGAAGCGCATGAACAGGACTCTCTCCTCATTGGAGAATTCCTCCAGGGTCTGCCAGAACCACTGCACTAACTGGTGGTGTTCATCTACCTCCCGGTATCTCACCACTTTCTTCAACACCTCCACCGATATCTCAGGCATGCCACACACCATCTGTTCCAGCTGCTTGGCAGTGAGGAGGGAGAGCAGTGGAACTGGCACTATCCAGGACATCCCTTCCCGAACCGCAGCCACCTGAACACACAAAGACAGGGCAGATTTAAAACTGGAAAACAATGCATGCTTCCTCATTTCACAATCTGACTGGGGAGGGCAGGGAATTGGTGATGGATCTTTACATTGTATAGACAGTACAGGACACTGTAAACAAAGCTTAAATATTCATTGACTGAATCCTAAAATGAGAACTTAAGTCAGTAACTTGTGCATCATACAGAAAAATAAAATAAAAACTGCCTTAGCTAAACATTCAAAGAAAATAGTTTTTCAAAATGCACTAATCCAACATAACAAATAAATAAGATATTCAGGACCCTATTTTCAGGCTGTGTGACTGGAATTCAATTTCACTCACAGAATTATTTTTTTATATTCTGCAGAAAAAGTAAAAACTCTTACTAGGCGATCCATTTCGTGAAGTCTGTATTCAATGGCACGGTCCACATATTCTTTTCTGTTGGAGAAGGTCAGTGGGATGCTGTTTCCTCCAGGAATTATAGGGACCATTTTGCCATCAGCACTCTGGCCCACAAATGAGTCAAGAGGAATCATCTGAAATGCAAAATCACAGATGCAAAACACTTTTCAAATACAGAATCATTCAATTAAATCCTTATCACACCCTTGATATTTTTACAACCCATGCAAATTTTGAGTTTTCTTTTTTTGTGAACAATAAAAAGCTTAAAGTACAGACTTAAAACAATATGCATACAACTATTTTAACTCAATAAAAAGGATTTACAAACAACCTTCATAAAAGAGGAAACATAACTAGACCTTATTACAAATTGCTGGCAAGCTTCAATAGATTGATCATTTCTTAAATGCAGTTCCTTAGTATGAGGAGGACTTTTTACACTATCAGTACTTAAAATACACAAGCTTACCAATAAAGATTAGATTTGACCAATAACCAGAGCCTAACAGGGGTGTAATTATTATTATTATTTTTTTTGGCAGATGCCTTTATCCAGTGTGTGATGAGACAACACTTTCATTATTGACGGACTGCTTTGTTAAAAGGCAAAGGAAAAATGTATTCCTACCAACTATAACGCTATAACTATTTGGTGCACTGCAAGTAGCTGTGTCCTGCTTTTGGTCCTGTATTATGAGCCACAACCTCTGTATTACAATACCAATCACGTATGCAGCATCACAACTCATCAATACACAACGAATCACTTCACCACCACTGCATGCTCCATTAAGCTGTACAGTACGGCCACAGACATTATAATTATTGTTTTAGCTTCTTGCCAAATTTGCTACCAAAGAGAAACAGTTCAAAACCAAATCTGAATGGGCATAATAACCAATCAACATGAAATGCAGATACCGCCCTTCTTGCACTGCAGTATGAAGCTATAAACAGTTATTACTACTTCTTCCAAATCTTACCAGGGTGTGCTGTGTCAACAGTGTGTGCTTTGCCTTGAATGTATCTTGCACTGCACCATGCTATTTATAAAAGCTTTTATAACAGTGATATATTTTATACTGGACTAACTGGATATACCAGACATCCTTAAATGGAAAATGTCTATGGAAAAAGCAGCAACATGTTTATTAAGCTTTACTGTACCTCATGGAAATTCTCCTCTGTAATCCCACTATCTTCAATGTGAAGAATGCTGTTGAGGGTCTGTACATAAAGCAAGTCTACCTCCTCCAGGTCTTCCAGAATGAGCGGGATACAGCAGAGCTGCTTCCAGACCATTGGGGTCAGGTGGAGGTCCAAAGGTTTTTTTGTACGAATGGCAACACCCATCAAAATACCCAGAAACTTGAACTGCATAATGTGCTCATCTAGACATGCCGAAGGGTTGAACAAGAATCTGAAAACGAAAGAAACTATCATACACTGACTCAATGGGGTCTATTCAATTGATCTAAACTGCGACATATTGAAATACAGTCCCTGTTTAGAATAAAAAATAGGGCCCTTTGTCTACCAAATACCAACATGAGCATGTTTCTAGCATATTTCTGAGGATCCACTATTTAATGACTATTGAATATTTATATCAGCGGCTGTTTATATTAGATTTATATAGACTCCAATGTCTGCATTAACATTGTAAACAGCAGCTTGAAAGTGTTGCACATTCTTACTAGAATCCCTAGAAACATAAACCTAAGGGATCTGAACAGGGTAGATGTTTTGGTTACATAATTCAACAGGCCAATCTAATTAAACCCACAGTGATGCAGAAGGAGGCTGTAGACTTCATAGTGGCCATCACCCAGGCTTGCACAATGGAGTTGTTTCCACAGTAAATAGAGGATCACTGTAAGTGATATGTCAGTGTCTGATACAGTAGCTTACAAGAAAAGGTCACCCCGACAGAATACTTGTCACCAAGTCTTACAGTCTGTTTTTTTTTTTTTTTTTTTTTTAAACTCTGTACAGGTTGCACTGAAGAGTAGGTTTTAGATCACCACAACCAACTACTAACATGGTTTTTGTATCTGTATTTCTTAGCTTTATGAGAGAATTACTGAATGCTTACCTATCTCTGTTGTACCCCACTTCTGCTGTGGCATTTGGAGATGGAATGAGCAGGTCTACCACACCTGTCTCAAGTTCCTGTGGAAAAACAAAAACAAAACAAAAACACAAATATTTTAAATCAGCAACGTTAACACTGATTTCCTCCATCCATTCCCTTAAATTGAAGTGCTCCGAAAAAAAAAAAAATCATCATCCTGCTTTCGGTCAAACAGCTGTACGTAAATGTGGTACCTGGCACATTTCTGTAATAGTGTCGTCAAAGACTCCTCCTGCGTCATCCGCTCCCTCGCCAACCAGCTTCACTTTCCAGGCACGAGAGGGCAGGCGGAGGTCTGAAGCATTCAGCTTTACTACTTGTCTGGCTATCTGCACAAAAATAGGCTTGCACTTGCGGCCTCTGAAAGCAAACAAAGCAACAGTTAGAAACATGGTTCTGATGCAAAGTACTTTTAAAATGTTTAGTTTAAATAGAAAATTAACAACAACAATGAATAAATACCTTGTAGATATTCTTTTCACAGTAATCTGTGGGCCATAGTTCTTGCCTTGGACCATGGTTTTACCAATAGAGCGTACCATAGGAAGAGTGTAAACCCGTGTTGCTAGTAAAGGCCTCAGCTGCCCTTGAACTATTCCCCATGTTCCTGCATTGTAATGGGAAGTGCAGCTCTGTAATATAACAGACAGTGGCTTAAGTGATTCAGTGTAATGTTATATTTGTTTGATAAGCACTTGATTAATGAATTATTCCAAGTGCCTTACAGAACTGATTGTTGAAATGTAATTACCATCAAATGCCATGGTAACATGTTTAAAATGATCCATATAATGCTGTAACTATAAATCCAGAGACATGGGATTCAGTTCAAATCTGGATCAGGTTTGAAAATCTAGGTGTTGGCTACCACAACTGGCTAAACATGGAGCACAACACAAGTAAGCACTGGACATTTCAGTGCACTGAAAATAAAATGAAGGACCCTCACTGTATTTGAATTTGAGACCTTCCCTGTTATTATCTTGCAAGTACAGATGAGCAAAACAAGAGTACAATTAACACTGAACACACCTTTTACACTTCAGGAAACAAAGACATGCACGTAAAACAAACAGGAATCTAAATCAATCTTTCTAAAGAAATAAAACTTTCCAAGTAGTGCCAATAAATGATCATTTGTCAGGCATGTCTGGTCCAATTTATTTTCATACGCGCTGTTTAAAATATATATATATTTTTGAGTAAAACAGGTTTAAAAGGCATTGAATTGCAAAAGGACACTCAGTACTGTATCTACAGCCAAGACCCACCCCTTGTTCGCTGTATTTTTCACATACCTCTTTATAGACGTGCATACTGATAAATCCTCTCCTGATCATTCGTTTTATCACCAAACGCCTCAATAATGAAATCCAAGTCATTATTTTATTACTATAACATCTCAAAAAGCTCTGCAAATGTCTGTGATATTCTCCGAGTGCTTGATGCAGAAGCAGCTACCTCCTTTGTTATGTCTGTGTTATCTCTAGTGCATGGGGCTATGAGATACATCCTTTTTTTTTTTTTTTGGTTTCACTCGGCTCCTAACTGCCATTGAAAGGTTTTCTCGGCTTATTCAGGAGAAAAAAAATGACTAGGAGACCTATGCTTTACGTCTTTTTGACTGGAAAGGGAAAAATGAAATGTCGGACCCGGTCTGACATAGGACCGCAAAGGGTTAAAGCTTGAACTCACCTGGCTATTGGGGCTGAGGTTCAGTAACCTCCAGGAGGAATACATGAGATCTGAGAAGTGGTAGAGCAGCCTCAGCCTGGCCCGCACAGTCTCTATACTGACTTCCTTCAGACTGCTGTACTGAGGGGGGACGGAAAGGGGCAGGCCGAGCTGCAAAGGCACGGACGCACCTTCAAGAAAAATAAAATGGAAGGTAAATGCTAGACTCGCATCAACTTAAATCCATATAGATTGCCATAGTTCTTATTTTGCGAGCCGCAATTAAACAATCATTGACTAATTTAATTGCCATGGTGCCACATTCAGAGCACCACGAATATATATTATATTACTAGCCCATGCAGGTTTTATGTGAAGCCTTTTTGTGAGAAACCTACACATCATTGTGCTTCTTGCTTTGAATAATATACATTTTGCTCAATGCAGATTACTTTTTCTACTATATACACTGATGGGAAAAAGGTCTTGAGTATTAGAGCAGGGAAGAATCAAGTTGAATAAAATGCTTATCAAGAGGAAACAAAACTGAGCACTCCCTGATCATGCTGATGTGACCAGTGTCCGAATGAAGAATACATTACCGGGTGCCCTTGGTGGTACTGGGGGGGCAGTCCATGCAGCACTGTGGCAGCGCCCAGCTGAGATCTGATGAAAGCTCTTTCCTTGGAGCATGGTCACCACAGTCGGCTCTCTCACGTGGTTTGTGTGGCCAAGTCCCAGCTAATGGAACGAGAAAGATTTTAGATGTCATTACACTTGTTGCCCATTAAGTTGAGACAAAATAAAAATACATTGCAAATTATTTTTTATGTGAGCCAAAGACTTTGCTTAACCAAAACACAACTCTAGGATAACTATTTAAATACGAAACATTTAACTTCAGTATCTAACAAAAAAAAAAAAAAAGGACAAAGGCAGCACCCAGGAAAGACTTCATTAACACTGTTTCTTGCATGGACATCAGAACATTGTTTAAAGCTACATTTACACATTCAATGGATTTACTTCTCTTTTGATCATACTGGTTATTAATGTGAAAATATACAATAGCTTGAGACCTCAATTCATAATATACAGGATAATGGTGTCTGCAAATGCGCAAAATAGTTGAAAGCAGAAATTGAAACTTTTTATAACTGCTGTTATGTTAAAGTGTAACCCCACTTTAAAACTCTTAACCAACACACTCAAATTCATGGTAGGCAACATCTTATTCCTACACAGTTGCAATACTAGAAGGTAGCAGATTACAGTTTCAGCCACCAGAACACCATAACATATTTATCTATCTGGGGTTGTAAACCTACATCAGGTCTAATCAGGTAACACTAGGTACATTAAAGCTTTAAATACTACCATTCATTGCTTACCTGTCCCTCTGAATTGCTCCCCCAGGCGTAGACATCACCAGTAAATGACAACACCAGGGTGTGTTCAGCTCCCACGGCAACGTCCTCAATAAAGATGCCAGAGAGTGCAGGGACCTGCTGAGGTCTGTTGTGGTTTCGTGCTCGGCCCTCCGGTAAGCCAATCAGACGGTCTGCATGTGCCAATAAGATAATGTTACATTGTAATGGTGATTTTTATTTATTTATATATAATACAGTTACATAATAAAGGAACACACATGTCTTACTTTAGCGATAACCTAAACTTCAACAGGCTGATAAAACTTTTGTAAAATTATTCATCCACCCTTCAGGGTATGACTTGACGAAAAGGCTCACTGCCGCCATCTTGTTGAATTGATTGTAATTGCATGAAACCTATTGCAAGATACAGCAGATGACTCCAAAATAAGTTAAACATGGTAAAACATCTTTAGCAAGTCTTCCATTTTTATTTTTATCTGGTTTAAGAATGTTTAAAACATCATACCTTGCCCAAATGTGTAGACGTGACCATCCTTTGTTAAAGCAACTGAGAACTGCGTGCCACAGGCCACTTTTTTTATACCAATGCCACAAAGCACGTCCACTTTCTGGAATGACAAAATTCAATTCGGTTTAGATCATCATTGGAGGAAATAATAAACAATGGTTTTAGGAAATGCAATACCCTTTTCACTTTGGATAACCTACTTGTGGAGAAGATTTAGCTGTCGAGTTTCCTAACCCAAGTTTCCCGTAGTCTCCATCTCCAAAAGCCCAAATCATCATTCCATCTGCCGATACTGCTAGGGTATGGTTCAGACCACAGGCCACCTGTAAAATGAAATTCTTTTAGAAACAAGTATGTCTTCAAGCAAATTATTAATATTGCTTCTGATTAAAAGTTTTTTTTTCAGGATCAGGATAAATTAAAAAAAGGAATCCTGCTCTTTGATCAAGGATATAATGTATCCTAGCTTAACATCAATTAAAAACCAAAATTTAAAAAAAAAAACAACACCAGGCTTTATCAGGTACAACCCAACATTATGAACTGACATTTAAAAAAAATCAGACCGTTAAAGACATCAGGACAGTAAACCATGGCTGAATTAGTTTGACAAATGTGCATTACAGGCTGTGTTCCACTTTGACTGTTGTTTTGAGAAAATAGTGGCTATATTTTACCTGTCCGACCTGATAGCCTTCCAGTGCCGTGACTCGCTCAGGGAGTTTCTTATTGGAAGTGTTACCCAAGCCCAGCCGACCATAGTCTCCATTTCCAAACGTGAACAGCTTGCCATCTGCGGTAACCACAGCTGAATGCTTGAACCCACATGACATCTGGGATGCAGTAAACAACATCACGGAGTGTAATAAATATTGTAGCAACACACACGCCTTCATTGCATTAACTGAACCTGTTGGATCGTGAAACTTAACAGGACCTCTCATTAAAATGGTTTTGATTTCAGTGTGCTTTTTAATGCAATGATTACCCAAAGTTACACTTTCAATTAAATACATGGTGCTTTCCATAACTTCAAAACACTCCATCATACATTCTGAAATTTATTTAAGGAATGGGAAATGCACTAAAAAGATAATAACTGACCAAATCAACATGCAGTGAGAAGACTGCTGACTGAAAGGGGAATATGACAGCTGCAGAGGAATGAAACATTTGAAAAGATTCAATCAATACACACAAACGCTGAATACAATGTGAAAGCTGTAACAACCAAAGGAATATACATTATACTAAAACAATTGACTGTAATGTCCCATTATGAAATGTTAGAGAAGCCCTAGAAGCTGAAGTGTCCCTTGTTCTAGATCCAGACCTGCACAATCTCCTCTCCCTGCAGTGCTTCTATCTGCCTTGGACGTCTTTGTCTGTCACTGTTGCCGTGACCCAGTTTCCCGTAATCTCCATCTCCCCAGCTGAAGACTTCTCCGCTCTCAGTCAAAGCCATGGAGTGGCCATCAGAACCACAGGATGTCACCAGCTGTGTTACTACAAAACCTATACAAAAAATATATATATAATCCAACGCATGGACACTTTGGGGTTAAATATGAGAATAAACTGGAAGATAATGTCTTAAAAGAACAGTATTAAAACAGTATAATATTGTACACACACAAAAACAAACAGTGCATCAGTAATAATCACTTGCACTATACACAGGAGAAGAATAACAGCACTACTGACCAAAGAGAAGCCTTACTAAAATTAGGCTGCTTGTTAAAAACTACTTTTTTCTTCACCCGTACGTTTTTCTCATAAAATCATTGCTTACCTTGTAATGCTGAAATAACAGTTAGTGCATGAAGGTCATCGGAGTTCCCTTGTCCAAGCCTGCCATAGCTGCCTTCCCCACAAGCAAGCACAGTTCCATTCGCTTGGATCACAAAGGTGCAGTTCTGGCCACATATGACCTGTATGAAAAAAGGAGAGAACACTTTATCCTAAATGGATTTTAGATTTTTCTACTGCAGCTTTCTATAAATAGAACCACACAGCTAAACTTTTTTTTTTTATTCTTAATGTCTTCAATGAAAAATGACTGTGCCCTTGCAATTAAATTTTAGGAAAAACATTCCTACCGTCTTAAATTCACTCATTTTAATGAGACCTGAAGATATTTTACCATATTCCTATTAAGAATTGATTGTCCAAATTTAAAGTTATTAAAAGATACAGATAAATCTACCAACACTAGTGCATAGAGTTCTAAAACACAGAGCTCTAACAGATTCAAGACACAATGGCAAATTAATGAAGTGATGGTGCTTACATGCTGGGCCTGTGAAAATGACAGCGCTGAAGTTGGCACTAAAATATTTCTACCGGCCTCTGCGAGCTGGCCGTGACGCCCTGCTCCCCAGAGAAAGACATCACATTTACCACCAAGGTGCCAATCCTGTGAGAAGCAAGAACATGTTACAGGTCGGGCATGTTACAGCGTAATTATTAAAACAAATAAGCTCCCATGCTTTTCACAAACTGTTCCTACCTCGGGTCTGGATGTTGCCCACGACATAATCTGTTCATCCATTCCATACATCCACTTACTGTTGTCCTGTAAAATAATAATAATATATATATAAAAAAGTACAAGGCTGATCAGCAACAATCGCAAACTACTGATTGGGATCTTGTTTTGTATACCTTGCTGTGTGGCACTATAACTCTCACTTAGTAACCTTCTTTCATTAAAAAGACTAACATGAATTTCATGTATTTGGTATTTTAAGTATCCCATCACAGCGTCTTCAGAATAGCAGCTACAAATGCTGTTATTTGGAACACATTTTATTTTTCATCCATCTAAATAAAATAAGTGGTCGAATTGTTTATCCTGCTGAACCGTACCAGCAGGAGTGCAAACTCATCCTCGGGTACTGGCTCCAAGTCTGGAACAGTGAAGGATTCTGGGAAACGAGCTCCCTTTGCTAAGGCCTCTGCAGCTTTGACAGTGGTGGAGAAGCACTCGAGCCAGGCCCATTCACTGGGGCTCCAGGCTGCCGAGTCAGAAGGACAGTCCTGGTGGTGAGGTGGCACGGGCGGGTTACACAGCAGCTGGTCCAAGTGAAGGCCCACTGACAGGGAAGCCAGACACTGCATGTAAGGACTGTGAATGAGCTGGTCTCCACATACCACATGAGGCTGAAAACAAGAACAAACAGCATTAGTGTTGATGGAATCATCCCATTCTGCTTACTTAAAATCTTGTATTGTGTTTAGGCTGGCAGAGTGGTTTTTGGTTTGGAAGCGCCAACATTTTCACAGTAGTATAAATGACTAAAGACATGTTTGTCAAAGAATGATATGCTTCTTTTAGTTTTACCATATATTAGGGCGTGGCACACACTGAGATGATATTGACCCACACCTCCTAGTGACAGGACAAATGGTTAAGAGTAAACATTTTTAACATTGGTAGCGTTTACACTTTGTCACTGACAACACATACTACATTTTTGCAGTAAAGTCTATTTTTATTGCATTGTTTAGGGATACAAAAGGTCTTTAAAAAGGTATGTCGGGTAACATTTTTGTTCTGTCTTTAACAACCACGTCAACATTAACTTTTATCAAATATGTTTCCTTTGGGGGGAAATAAATAAATAAATAAATAAATAAATAAATAAAAAAAGAGGGTTTATCCTTTTTCCAGTACCTTTTCATAAGCATACTGCTCCTGTAGCATCACTGGCAGCCTCTCAAGGAAAGCCCTCATGCAAGGTGCCATGTTCAACCCCACAACTCCCTGCCTCTTCAGTGCAGTTCTGCATGTTGCAAGGACATGGTTGGAAGATATAAATTCTGAAGTGCAGTTCACCACCAACACATCCTGAAGAAAATAAAAACAGAAAGCCACCTTTTAGGGTATTCTGAACAGAGAGATTACATTCAGTGTCAATAATAATAATAATAATAATCATAATAACAATACATGTATGAATTCAAACACTTACCTTTGACCTGTTAGAACAAGCAGCTACACCAACATCAGGGATCCAGACTATATTCTGAATAGCGCCTGATCCTGTCACCACCGACTGCAGTACTGATCCATCCTGGAACAAATGGTGATGGTTACAAAAACGTGCCTCCTTGGAGAAACAAGTTGCGGTAAGGTTTTGAAGCAGCAATACCATCTAAAACGTATCTCAGAATCCCTTACCCTCAAGGACCAGATGTTCATGAGTCCGCCAACTCCTCCAGATACCAGCGCCATCCCATCAGGGCTGAAGGCTACGGTCTTCACTGGAGTGATGTGTCCCTTCAGTTGAAACACACACCTAGCATCCTCTGCTTTTCTGTAACAGTCCTGCATGTGTAAAATATCAAATCAAATCAATCAGAAACAAAATGACAATGAAAAGGTCACAAAGTCCCGTGTCTACTGTGTGTTGAATACACACACAACAAGGTATGTGTTTTTGACTACATACACCTGCCTTCATTAGGTGAATCAATCGGATTCCAGAGCTCCTGTCCAATTTATATAACCATCAAGAACTTGGGCTAAGGAATTTCCCATTCCATTACAATTGGATTATCGGTTCTAAAACAAAGTGCTCCGTGACCCTGGTGCGGGAGATATATGTCCCTTATGGGGGATAATGTAAACTTGCAACCATAATAGATTTTACTGTTAAAATGTAATCATAGCTATTCATGTGTGTCAGACAGGTCCAGTTTAACCAGAACTAAAATCTACCTACGTTATGTCTAAATTGCCCATTGTTAATCTGCGGCAAGCTACTTGAAAATTAATGAAAACCAATGGACCAGTTTGTTACCCTTTCAGTTGTTTTAGTTTCCAGCTCCCACCACCCATCTGAGACATTGGAACTTGATTCAGGAAAGCTGAAAGGGTCCTGAGGAACAGTCCAGACACAAACCAAGCCATTCTGGCAACAGCTAAGATAGAAACAGACAAAAACAAATCAGATAACTGGAAAATCCTAGTGCACAGTAACTTAACATCTGCTGGCTATTTAAAACCCCTAAAACATCATTCAAAATATAAAATATTTTATGACACTTTTTTATTTACAGCAAGCTTCAGGGCATAGTAACAATCCATCATGTATTAAAATGATACATTTGCTATAATTTACCTTACATAAATAATAGAATCACTTCTCAAGATACATACGTAGCAAACATAGTCAGGGGCTTGGGGCTTTTGCCTGGTTGACTACACCAGGCAATACTATTGACCACAGCTGGATGGGAGAGGACATGCAGGCACTTCCAGTTGCCTCCCATACAGGCCCATAACTTCACAGTCTCCTCTTTGGCACAGGTCATGAGTATTTCCCCAGCTGGGTTCCATTTCATACAGGTGATAGACTCCTGCAAGAACAAAAAAAACAAGCACATATAGAATATTCCATTCTAGGAAAAGTCATTAACTGCAAAACCTAAATAATTAATGTATAAATCAACCTACCTCTGTAAAATGAACCTAGTGCACACAGATATACTGTTAAAGACAACAAGAACACAACCTGCACACTGTTCAAAAGTAATACATCGTTGATGGGCTAGGTCCATAAAATAGCAATTTCAGTTCAGGTGGAGAACAACTCAACTCCACAGATTCTTTCTTACCTTGTGTGCATCAATGACTACAATGGCTCCTTTTTCAAGTGGCTCCTTTGTGCCAATCAGCAGTTTTCCATCAGCATAACCTACTGCAAATGGTTTGTCTTCACTATACCAAGCAATTGACATAACAGCAACTACAATGAGGACACACAAGTGAAAAAAAAAAAAGCATTATACATACACACACACACAATTATTCAGCATAACATAAAAAACGACAGTTACATATGCAATCTTGTAGTTCTGAATGAAGAATATTTATTAATACAATCTAATTTTCAACCTGAAAATCAATATTGATAGGAATCTTTCCAAGCGTAAATTGTTTGTTGTGACCCAATGCATCAATACAATGTTATATAATGCCCCCTTCTGTATATCTCCCTTAACTGATTAAAAACCGATACTTGCCATCTTTTCTGTAGCAATGTTCCAGCTCCATACGATGCATGGTGGAGGCATCTACTACTTCAATTAGGCCAAGGGATCCATCTATTCGTCCCACCAGCAAAACTTCTAAAGTCTCTCCAGCCCAGCTCGCTATAGGGCCATCTTCGGGCCAGGTGAGGGCTGACACCCAGTGGGGCTGGATATCCAGCAATCCTTTACCTCCTGTGATAGACACAGATGTGTTGTGAATAACTGTTAAAATAAAAACTTTGTTTTTTAGTTGCCGTCACTAAAACGTCAGTGTACTGAACACACTTGGGTCAAAGGGATGCTGCAGATTAGCTATCAGGCATTTTTTTCATACAAAGGTGCTGGCCATACAGCACTATTCTTGAGAGTTCAGTCTTGCATATTTTGTTGATTACTTTCATGCAACACAGCAAGACACCAAGCAAGTGGCCACCAATTCTACTAACAAAATGAAGACTTAAATAATATTTCGTACCATTGACTTGCCAGATATTGACCATTTTCTCCATAGCTGCTGCAAGGTACTTTCCGCTGACACTCCAGCAAACCAGAGACAAGCTGGGGTCACTGGGGGAGCCAATGTTACTCAGGCCTTCCTCCGAAGTGTTGTCTCTGTAAAACACGCATGTTTACAGTATGAGATTTTTTAGTGCACCTTGAAACCTGCTTATAAAATACAACATTATAGTGCTGATTACACTTGAGTTGATAACTAATATGGAGATTTTAAAGTTTGGACACTGATCACTAGTGTAAGGAATTGTGAACTATGACACATTTTTCATTGTTGTAGACAATTATGTATTTTTTTTTTACTGTATACTTATTTGTTTATTGGAAGATTGTTATGGTCTAAATCCAATTTCACCTCTTAATAGCCAACCTTTACTTTTTCAACAACTTTTAACCCTTTTAAATTTACCAAAACATACTTTGATCATCATTTCTTAATATGACTACATTTTATAAACATTCCAATTAAGTGTATTTACACCTCGGCAGTTAGATGGTTTAATTATTATTTAAAGCTAGGTTTGTCAACAAAACTGATCATGTCCATTAAAGAAAACACATACAATTTGTTAAAGACGCATGTCTGTTGCAGTGTATACTGGTTCTTGGTAACATTCCACACGCGGACCGTTCCATCATTGCCACTGGTTGCCAAAAGACTCTTCTTGTTGCACCACCCACATGTTATAACCTATAAAATAAATTATGCCTATGTAAGTAAAAAAACAAAACAAAACAAAAAAAGCACATTCTCACTTATGGAAATCATACAGTATAAACCACCCCAAAAGATTACACTACCAGAAAAGATAGAAACATGATAAAATTTACTAAAGAAACAAATTCACTTGTCTGTCTGTCTATCACATATCCGGGACACACACACACACACACACACACACACACACACACACACGACTTGCAAGCACCAAGGGACTTGTAACATGCTGAATTCTGTCCTTTTTTTCTTTTCCAATTAAAGTCATAGCTGGAAAAATCCAAGGTCTCAACAGTGCTGGACTGTGTAATTGCCAGAAAATGGAAGCTCTAAATACAAAGGTTACCACTGTTTTGATCATTAAAGTAGACCCCTATGTATTACTTTATTTCTTATCAGGGAAAAAAGCATTGGCAGACACTGTCCACTGGGAATACTGTCTTTAATCAAAGGCATGCTAAGCTGCTGGAGTCAGACAATTTGACAAAATTGGGATTTACACACCAAGTAAAATAATGTGCATTTTATGTTATAGAGATGAGAACAGTCTCTTAAGATCCATTTTTTGTTACATACCCTGCTTTGATGGGCTTCAAGTTTAATAAAGGAGCATTTGCGCAGGTCCCCAGCCATGTCCGCGAATGTCTGTGGCTGGCTCTGATTGTCGCGATCGTGCGCTGCCAGTGTCCGCACCAGCTGCTGAGCTGCCCACTGTCTGTGCTGGGAAGACAGCCTGGATGAGAGGCAGCAAGCTGCCAATGCATTCGCCAATTCCAGAGGGCCTACAGCGGAAGGATTATATGAAGGATGGGCATACAAATGCGCAATACAACCTGCTAAACAAAACAGGTGACATGGTGCCCAGGTAAGTGAGGAGTTTTGTGAGAGGGAGAAAATAAATAAATAAATAAAACAAGTGGTTCAAAACAAATGTCATGTTTTTACTTATATAAAACAAACCCAAAGGAAAGGCCAATATAACAGAAAAGCCAGGGTAAAGCAAATTACAAAATAACCACCTCTTGTTGAAAGCAAGAGACTGTGACATGAATGACAAAATGCCAGAAAGTAATGTTTAACTAAGAACAGTGGATAGACACAAATAACTAAAGAAAATGTAATATGAAAAGGTACAATAAAAAGGCTTGCAGACTATATTGCATATTACATTTTCAGAATGTCGACACGATTCCATCTGACAATTACACAAAAAAAAAAAAAATCACAATTTAAGAATTAGCAGGTGTTTGAAAAAAGTACTGTAATTGTGCAAGAGCAAACCTCTCTTTTCAAGATCTGCTTTGTCGCAGCTGGGTCTCAGTTTAGCCCCCTTGTCTGCTAGCAGTGCCACAAGTGCCTGGGTAACTACAAAGTTAGGAGAGGTCACTAGCTTATTTTCTTCTGCAACTCCTCTCAGGAAACTGGGCAGAAACTTCCTCTGAATGGGATCATCTACTACTGCTAGATTCATACCCGTTGCTGCCGAGATTAAATTCTGGAAAGAGAGAAAAAGCCAGTTATTTTAGTTTAATTACGTAACTATCAGTAACTCAATAAGATGTCAAGGAATTGTATATGTTTCTTTTAGCACTAATATATATTCTACAGCTGAGTGATTAAATAGTTAATGAAGTACTAAATGAAGAAATATGATGTTATAAATACATCTCGTGATTTATAATAGTTTAACAGAGATGCTTAATTACAAACACCAAAGCATGGTAGGTCACCTGTGTGCAAAGCTGAACTAGTAGTTTGGCAGCACTTGGGCTATTGGAAGCTATACAGCCCACTGCTGTACTCAGGTATGCCAGGCAGGACATGGGCTTGTTGGCCTTGCTGCCTCCTCCACGTGGGCGCTCTGCTGAACTGGTTGCCTTGGGGCTTGTTGACAGGCCAGCTCGACCCGCTGCAGCCAGGCACATCAACCGCACCAGGGTCCGTATATCCGTCAAACCCAGGGACTCCAGTCCAGCAGCAAGACTGCAGCTGGAACCACTGAGAAAGAGACAAGAACTGGTTATAAAAAACAAAAAACAACAGGAACCACTTTTAGCTGGGGCTGTTTGTGGTAAGGTCCTGGTCCTATATCTATATATATATATATATATATATATATATATATATATATATATATATATATATATATATATATAATATATATATAATCTTGAACGATCTAAGTTTAATTGAACATGCTAGGTTCAAATTAAATAATCAAATAGACTAGGTGACACAGTTCTACTGGGCTGATCTGTCTGCACTACCAAAGTTTATTTTTTCTTCACAGAAAAAAGCTAGATCAAACAATGATTTTGATCGATACAAATAAATCACTTTTCTAACACATTCTGTTAGCTAATCAGTAAGGAACATAAATGACCAGCGGTTGACATTTGAATTATAACACTAGGACAATACCAAGTGAACTGAAGGAGCAGTCAAGCTAGAAGGAGTTCAAATTATGAACTATGTCATTACATTTCCTTTTCTTAAAAGAACACGTTATTACTACAGTGCCCTTTTATTCTGAACACACTGAAAATAATTTTATGCAACTGTACTACCCGCACCTGACAGACAGCAAAGACAGTGCCCTCATGACCATTGTTCTCGCCAAAAGGACCTGGGCAGCTGCCGTCACTCTCCTCAGAGCCACAACTCTGTCATGGGGATTCATCAGGGCTGCAGCCTGCTCACCAAGAGTTATCCTGCCAGAGAAGCTTTTCTCCACAGAGCTGTGACAGCCTGGAAAAGAGGACATCAAAACAGTTCTTCAGTATTGAACATGCACATGCACTTTAACATTCTTAAAATAGCATCTACAGTATTAATCGCACACTTGAGCATTTCTTTGCACTCTATACTGAATGATAAATGTAAAACAAATTAAAATAAATAGCTGAATTTTGAATAACCTAAGCTTAACATTTTAGTAGTAACAACATTGTTAATTTTATCCTTAATACCGCTACCGTTGAAGTCATTAGTAAAAACGCGAAATAGTATCCAGGACTAGGGACGCACCGATACCAAGTTTTTGGCTGAATACAGAATCCAACTCAAAAGATTCGGCTGAACACCAAACTGAATACCGAATCTACAAAAAACTGTCAAGAAAAGTGAAGGAAACTGTTTAATAAAAAACAAACTGGCAGCTACTTACAAGAAACGCGCACAATCTATAGTTTTGAGCCTTTTAGTTAATAGTATTTTTATTACCTAACGGAAATATATCCCTGAATAAGAGTTCAGTTTGAAACATACACCGTTTACCGCTAGCCCCCTCCACCCACAACAGAAACGTCAAAATACAGAACCGTTTACTTTACCTTAAGAAAGGAGAGCTGCATTTTTGCCGTAACCCACTATTTTCTATAATGACGTTTCAACCTGTGTCACCTGATCTGAGAGTAGGGTTGCCAACAGGCTGCAGAATCTCGGGACACTAAGAAAGTCAGGTTTTGTAACTCACCTCTCTAAACAGCAGTTTATTCAGTAAAGTGAGTGTGAACTGTGTTTTACTTAGTTGTTACCAAAAGCACACACATGCCTGCGAGGATCGTTTCCATCAATCAGACCTATACAGCAGCTGATTGGCTTTCTTTTCTTTTTTAAACAAACAGAAACTTTACCTGCTGTCACAAGGTTAAATTAAAGAGTGCAGGTGAGTGCAAAGTTATAATAATGGTGTTTGCACTATATTGATAAATATTGTTTACTGTATATAAAAAAATAAATAAATAAATCAAACAATTCGATTAATTGTTGTTAGGCTCTCCGGATAGAATTGCCACCACGATTAAACAATGAAATACATTTACTAAACTGCTGAAGCAGTTCACACTCAATTTACATGTCGAATACATTGCAGTTCAGATAGGTGAGTTACAAAACGTGACCTGCCTTAAAGTGTCCCGAGATTCTGGAGCCTGTTGATAACCCTATCTGAGAGCTACGAGGAAAAAATTACCATGATGAGTGACCTGAATCTCCCTGCGAAATCAAACCCACGTTGATTTAAATGCACATTGTGTAACACATATCAAATTGGCCACGAAATAGTTTAAAAAATATTTTAATAAAACACAGCAGTTCCCAAATGGTTCAACTTGTACTGGCACATAACAATAACGCAATTCAATTTACTAAAGCATTGTTCAACAACGTCTTGGACATCTGACAGTTGTAAAGTTATAAAAAATATATATTTCTGTGCATCACGTTTTTTTTTTTTTTTTTTTTTATCTCAGTATGAACTCTAGAACACATTTCACAGACAAAGCAACAAAGCACAAAAGTCCACAACAGTTTGTCATTACTATATATTGCAGGTTTACTGCATAACTTTACTCCAGGAAAAGTGTGATGTGAATGTGCTGTTGCATACAGGGGTATGTTTGTATTCAGCAGCTGCGTGACTGTTTAGTGCGTGCACCACCAGTAATTTAGGGAGTTGATAGATGCTCAAAAAGCAGGTATTCGGGCCGAATCCCAAACCGAATCCTGGGTTTGATGCATCCCTAATCCAGACTAAACTGATGATGATGATGATTATTATTATTATTATTATTTATTTTTTAAAGTACGGGATGGGAATATTCAGATACCTATTTGGAGAAGTGTCTCCTCCATGCTGTTGGTAGCTGTAACCATGGAGACTGATGCTCCTAATGGATCACTGTCAGTGAACTGGACTGCTTCAGGTACGATTCGACGCTCACTGAGACCGAGCGGGCCAGCCAACAGTTCAAACTCCTCCTCCCCGGTCAGCTTCTCATCCTCATCTACATCCAGCATGTCCCAGTCTTCTGTATTACCAGGAGTTGCAAACCATTCACTTGTATGCATACACTTCACAAAATTACTTAACCAAGTATTTTTTACATTGTCTTTTGACTGACACAACATTTAAATCCAAGTATTCCATCAAATAAATAAAAAAAAGAACACCATGCATGCGCATTATGTATATTTCTATGTAAAAGTTATATTATAAATAACTGGCAATCTATTTCTAAATATGCATGGTATTATTCAGTGATACATTTTTTTTTTTACCTTCATACACACTGTCCTGCTTCCCAAGTAGATCTGGAGCCTGGCCTTTGTATCTATAAAAAGAAAAAGCGTTTACAGAAGCAATGGGACTTGTGTGCTAAGGAGCTGGATGTATTTGAAAGCTACAGCCAAACCTAAGGCCAACATAAGAAATATACTGTGTTTTGGTCATGTAGTGATTAATTTTTTTAGGTAATCTTATAAGTACAAAAAGTTATAACGTATCTTTCATAATGTACAGTGACAGTTTTGATACAATTGAGTTATAATTATACAAAAGTGATGACTAATAATGATCCAAATCACCCATAAAAGAATACATAATGCACAACAACAAATCTGAACAGTACACAGTATTCAGTTTTGTTAAATACATGCCTGCAGAGGGTTATCAAGATGAACTCATTTGTCACACAATGCATTAAATACTGAAACATTGAAACCAAGCCCAGTACTGCCAGAAAAATCAACAGGACTTGCCTTTCAAGGACTGGCCCTTTTGTCTTGCTCTTCATGGAGAGGTATTTTTCCCTACAGCTGCCACAGAGAAGGTAGTAAGGATTTCCACTCCCACATTCCCCACCAAACCAGCCGTCCACATAGGAGCCATTACTACGGTAGCCCTGTCGGTTTGCACTCTGACCACAGCCTGGGTGGTTTTTCTTCATGTGCTGATTAAAACTGGCAACACTGGACTCGCAGAGTTCACAGATCACCACCTCGTCTCTGTCCTCGGACTCACAAACATGCTAAAATAAAAGAAGAGGGGCGGATGTATTTGCATAAGCAGCATCACAACCTCTTATGATTTCAAGGTTTCCACAGAATGTATTTGTATTGTACAAATGGGGGGTGAGATAGAGGAAATTCTAGTTTTCAATTCAATTGCTGAAGACATTCAGTGATCCAAAGATCAATGCCCATCTTAAAAAAAAAAAAAAAAAAAAAAACACATATTTAAAACAAACAGCCCCCACTAGTCTACTTTAAAATCCCAGTTTACCACCACTGCTTCACTGGCAACAGAAGAAAGTGCAGAGTAAAGAAGAAGCAAAAAGCAGCCCCCCAGCTGCAGTCACACACACACCCATGTTGGCCAATCCAGTACCTCCGGGATCCACATTCCTAGGATATCACTGTCACTTGCAAGCTCCTGCCCAAACATGGCCTCCATTGCTTCATCATCCAGGTCAATCTCCAGCTCCTCATCCAGGTTGAAATCATACAGGGCTCCCGGATCCTGCTGCAGAGATGTCCCTTCCCTTCGGTTCTGATTTCTCTGGGCTTGAACTGAACGGTATAGCCCTGCTGCAATGAAAAACAATGAAACAAAAATAAAAAAGTTAACCTTTATTGTTAATCCCCTATGGTCAAACACAAACTAAAATAGAAAGCCTTTTGGAGGTACTTATTCTTTATAGGACTGACATCATTCAACATTATATGGACATCAATGAAAACTATTTATGTTTTATGCAAATTATGCCTTCCTTACCAATTTAAATAGATGGATATTTAGATATGTGAAAACAAACAGAAATGGTTACCATGCCATCAGAAAGCTTTGTATGCAAACACATGCTCGCCCAAGAAAGGCACAACATTTTGGACAGCTGGCTCTTCTCATAAAAAGACTAGCGAGTATTAAAGATGGATCAGTATTCTTATTAAAAATAAACAATGGCAAATATACATTTTTGAGCCATACTAGAAATACCATGCAAGAAAACACACCTCACCTTCCAACAAAAGGTAATCTTACATTTTTTTTTAAGGTAAAAGCTCACCTGCCCGAGCTAGCAATGTCCGTGCTGCCAAGTCAAACCTCTGTTTTCTAGTTACAGTAGATCGGCCTCTAGCAGCAGATCCATTAGAAGCAGATGCACTCTCCCCCTGATCTAGTCCATCTGGGCTGTACCAAAACAGAGAACAAAACTAAACTTTCCACTACCCCCTAAAATTATTTAAAATCCATTAATCTAGTCAGTCAATTATCACCCCTGCAGCTGCACGACGTTACTGTGCAGGGAACAACGGACTGATGTTTGCATAAATTAACAGCATGAAACGTCAACTTCCTTGAATAGAAGAAAGAAGCATATCAGTAACCCCCCCCCCCCCCCCCCCCCCACAGCTGTAAACTCAAAAGTAGACTTAACAGTATGAGTAAAAAAGTTGATGATACAGTTTATTGAAAATTGGTGGTATTTAAAGACCTAGATGCAATTTGGCAATCAAGTGAAGCGTTAGTATCCTGGTAAAGTATATTAAAATGACTGATTTACAGTCTGTGGAAACACTTCTTATGTAACTAAGTACATCACCATATAGTAGAGCCTGACAATCTGATGCTCCCAATAAATGCTAAATCATTTTAATACCAAGTTCCATCACAAAAGTGGTTTTCCAGATATCTGTATAATTTTAAATTGATAGAAAACTCCGGATACCTCTCACTAAAGCCTTCCTCCATTTCTGCTGCGTCTGCTGCCGGTATTTCTCCAGGAGACTGCAGGTAGCTGGAGTCTCTGGATTTACCCCCACCTCCAGAAGCAGTTGCCCCTGAGCAGGAATCAGCTCCTCCGCTGGGTTGGGGCTCCTCCTCCTCCTCAGTTCCAGGGTGCTCAATCATCCACATGGCCAGCACAGTGATATTCTGAGCATCTGCTTCTGCACTTGCACCTACACAATAGAGAAATGGTAAGAGCTGCTGTATAATGAGCCACCGTACGTTTTCTTATAGGACATAAACAGACTGGAAAATTCACAATGTTCAATATTAAATAATCCAAATCACCTAATCAGAAACAGTTCATAAAACAATATTTAGTGTTGTGGTTGAGCCCATACTGTGGTAATTTATCTTGTAAACGTTACATGATTTATATGACTGAAATGCTGCTGCAAGGGGTTACATTTCAACATTAATAAATCATAAAAGCTAAATCATAAAAACTCTGGGCATTCACAAACATTCTAAAAAAAAAGTAAGACAACTGCTGTTCAAAGAAGCGACAAAGAAGATCCTTACCAGTAGCTTCCAAGGCTTTTGTTATCTGCCTAAGAGAGAATCCCATTTCTAAGAGAGGAACGGCAATGGCAGGTGGAGGAGGTGAAGTTGACAATCTGCTGCTGGGATCTGATAAGGCTAATAATACAATGCAGAACATCAGTCTAAGAATCTGTGTTGTCTTTTACACTTCATTCACATGAACTGTAAAATGTTCAGAAAATGAACTGAAGAGAGCTCCCTTTATCAGGGCCTAGTCTCTATGAAACACAATTTTACCCTTGGTCAGAATAGAAAGATTTCACTCTATATTAATTGAAATGTTAATTCTGGTCTCTCTTTTTTTTTTTTTTTTTTTTTAAATGAAGCACCAGGAGAAAAAAAATAGACAAACAGACAACTGATCCCAGTGATCAAAGGAGTCACTCAAAGGTTAAATACCAGTGCGGTTGGAAGTCCTTGCTGGCTGGGAGTCCGGGGAAGTCAAGCTTTGCCTCCGTCCTATTTCGTCAGACGGGGATGTTGGCAGGGAGGAGACAGGTGGGGTTTGCGCACGACGTGTGGGTATCATAGTAGTAGTTGGGTAACTAGAAAACATTTGCCTAAAAACACAATATAACAGAATCATAAAAAAAGTAGTTCACCATGACCTAGGGTAACTCAGGCCAGTTTCCTCCATATATCCCCAAATTCTGGTACTCTAAACAGCTTGCACAAAAATATGTCCAAACCAGTTTTCATCACACTTGGACAAGCATATACGTCTGTTTTAAAAATAATTAAAAATAAATAAAATAAAAAAGTGAAATACAATAGATTTGTACTTGTAGCTGTATACGCTCTTTTTAAAATTATTATAGTATTCTTGCAGTGTTTTGTACAGTTTAAAAAAAAAAAAAATTGACTCAGTTTAAAGGAGGATTTACAGACTGAAACATTTCTCCTGCCTTTTAAAATCAACTAAAAAAAATAGGTAACAGGGTCTACCAAACTCTTCATCATTAAATTGCGGAGTATGAATCCAGCACCCTTACCTTAGCAGACTGAGTGGCATGACGCCAGGAGACTCAGAGGCTGGCACAGTCTCAGTGTCTGTCACTGGAGTAGTGGCAGTGGTGGTATCTTCCAGTGAGCTGCTCATGAAGGAAGTGGTGCTGGAAGCAGAAGGACTGGTGGTGACTGGAGTCTGTGCCTGCTGGGCACCATCGGGTTCCTCCGACTCAGGATCCACTTCTACAAGGAACAATGGAGTCACTTCAATTCAAAGGTGTAATGGTAGATAAATGAAAAGTTCAAAACACGTTAAATCATGGCAATTTTATTTTAAATGCGTTTCATATGAACATAATATATTAAAACATTTAAGAAAATATAGACTGACACATCCCTAAATGTCTTCTATCATCTACTCTTTTAGTTTGAAAATGTTATGTTTATTTAGTGCATACTTAAACAAATAAATTGAGACACATCATATCATGTCCTACATTTAGTGATTTCTTGTTTTAAAGAGCAAATTTGGAGAACCTAAAAATAAACTAGAATTTTATTACAGTGCACACATTATGTAATTCTATGCTGGTAATTATTAGGTACTGCTCTATTTTCCTTTGAGAAAAAGAACTGTTGCAGCTTACCTTGCTTGATTTTGCCCCCAAACTTTTCTTCCAGCAGACTGTTAACTACCAGCTTGTAAACCATGGCTTGAGCACGTTCCAGATCTGCAAGCCCTAGGGCTCGTTTGATGGGGGACCGCATGACGGCGCGCTTAACCATGTGCCGCATCAAGAACTGGAGGGCAGCTCTCATTTCCACCTCCTCTTGGATTACAGGGGAGCTAGCACAGTCCGAGTTGTGTCCATTCTCTGGCAGCACCTTGGGAATAAGTAACAATTCAGCATACTTGCTGCAGCTGAGAAGAGCACTTAGTGATTTCATAGCACCAAGATAGAGGTAGGAGAGCTGAACCGCTCGGATTTCTGATTGCTCCAAATCGTGAGTTCTTATCGCGTGTTCATGGGCTTTCCTCTTTCCGTCGGCTTGATGGTGTTGGGAGTCTAAAATCTGAGGTTCCAAGGAAAATGAAGATATTTCGCTTTCTGATTTTGAGTTGGTGCTCATGTGAGCTTTGACCTCATCCAAACTTTGGGAGACCCGCAGATCCATGGTTTCTTTTGGGAGGTCCCCCTCTGCTTTTTGCTCAAGGTCTCCCTTCTCTTCTGAATCATGTCGGTGTTTCTTCTCATGCCTGCGGGCACTTAGCTTTGCTGTGTCTTCGTGGATGCCAGTCAGGTAGGTGAGATCCAGCAGCAGAGATGCCGTCAACCCACGGAATCTGGAAACGTCAAAGGGCAGCGGCTCGCAGGGCTCCAGGTTGTACAGGGGGGTGTCACTAGACGACCAAAAAGTTGGGAAGCTTTAATACGGATCAGAATGACACAGGAAACAGAAAGTGAGGGAAAAGACAAAAGGAAGGACACAGAAGACAATGCAAGACATGGAACAAAACTTAAAATAGGTGAGGGGAAAAGTGAAGGAAGGAGGAAAGAAACAGTTGCCATGCAGAAGTTCATGGACACCATGGAGCACAAAAGGAAATAAATAAAATGCACTTTTAATGCAATATGCTCTATAAAAAAAGCATTGTTAGTCTGTAAATCAGCAATAATAATCATTTAAAAATCATTTGATTGGAAAGAAATAATAATAATAATAATAATAATAATAATAATAATAATAATAATAATAATAATAATAATAATAATAATAGCAGCCTATCCATAGACCAAAATTCGCCGCCACCTGAATCCCTACAATGATGTCCCTTTTTAAGCCTTTTAAAAAATAACAAAATACATCATTTCAGGGTCCACATTCGTTTTTAACCAGTTATTAATAACGACAAAGTTTATTGGTAGTTGACTATGAGAACAATCCACCAAACACCATATTAAAACCACCATTTCACCTATTTATTTATAACACAAATCACTCCCACATGTTTCTTCCTTTATTCACAAGAGCCTTGAAGCTTGCCTTTCTAAGCTAGTTATGCCTACCTGATTGTAATCTCTGCCTCATCCCACTGAACCTTGGCAGAAGTGCTTCCCTCTTTCACTACTCCCAGCAGTGTGGCGTGCCGCCCCGTTTGCTTGTGAACACATCTCCCTCCAACTCGGAGACCAGCATCTGCCCCTCCAATTACTGACAGCACAGGCCAGACCTCGGTGCAGAGTGTCTTCAGCTGTGCCTCCGAGAGGTCTGCCAGCCCGTGCTTCCCATGTCTGCCCTTCTCCTCTTCTCTGAAATCGTCCTTTGCATCTCGTTCCTCCCTGCTTTGCACCGAGCGGCTCTTTTTCAGTTTCTGCCCAACTTCCCTAAAGCAGGCTTTGATCTCCTGGAGCCGCTCCATCATGTTCTTGTTGATGCAGTGGGTCCACCTGTCTGTACGGTGGAGAATGCGAATAAGCTGAGTGGTGGCCTCTGCCAAAACAGTTGCAACTGGGCTGCAGATAGGATCTCCAGGCAGCAGGTCTCTTGGGGTGCCCCGCATTTGCATGTCACAGATTTTAACCTGAAGACACAGATGCAACATTAATAAAACACATTATGAAACTAAACTCACAGTATTTGAACAAGCTGAAAATGAACTAGAATTAAACAACAAAAAAATTAATACAAGTTTTGGTTCAGAGAATCATAGACTACTTTAAATTAGATTACACATTATTTAACTAAATTTAACTAATTCAGCGTACTGTAAAAATATACATCATAAAAAAACTATGGCATATTTAAATGCTTTACATAATGCTTATAATTTGGGGGTATTTGGATGGTTAGTTTTTACCTTTTCACCAGGATTACTGCTGTAGAACATCACACAAGGGTATAGTTCTGTTGCATCCACATCTTCAAAGGCTAGTTTAGGCTCCTACAATATTAATGGCAATACATTATAATCAGTTCCTCGGGAGGACTTAAATCACACAGAGAGACGTGATGTGCTTTTCCATAAAAGGGCTTAAATGATTTTACATTTGCTGAACTCTGCACCTGGTACCTGGTAAATTGAAGTTAATAAAATATCTTGAAATAAAAGACGACATTCCCAAATTGCCCTTTACAGTGGATCAAAAGCTACATTTCTTTTCACTGATCTGTTTGGCAGATGTTACGCCCGCTAGGAAAATGCAATATACTCAGACAGAAACACCACCAAGATAGGCGGTAGGACAGGTAGGTCTATTGAGCACGTTTTTTTCTCTCTTGTCTTATGTATTGCTACAAAAGTGTGTAACCTGAATAGCACAGGGTTGTTTTTGACTGCTTCTATAAAAAGGACTGAGAATTAAAGCGTGAGCTACCTTATCACTTTTTAATTCTTCTTCCTAGTACCTAATTATTCCATGTGAGCATCTGCACAGCAAGTGATAAGTTATCAGGAAGCAACAGCAACTTTTAATTATATAGACCAGGGGTGGCCAACCCTGGTCATGGAGAGCCACAATCCATCAGGTTTTATAGGTACCCAGTAAATAATTCATTTAAAAAAACTTGGAACAATTACATTTCGACCAGTTAAGCAGTATTTTTTTCAATTTAAGTAGTTCAATTGTTCAATTTAGTAATTTAGAGATAATTTGGAACAAAAACCTAAACACCCTGCAGCTCACATGGACCACAGCTGACCACTCCTTATTTAATTGAACAAATTAACTTAAATTCATCAACAACTTGCATTCTTCAGAAATTGATGATTTAAGGGAAACCCTGCTGGATTGTGGTTCTGCAGGACCAGGGTTGGCAACCCCTCATATAGAATAATGATCTGACTGAAGGAAAGCTGTTTAAATCAACCACCTGGCTTGAGGATTCATAGACTGTGGATACAAATAATATTAACCTGTTTGCTCAGAAATAATTCCAAATGCAACACTCACCTCCCCATTTTTCCCAAAGGACATTGTCCTTGCTTCCATGTCTAACACACAGGTGATGTAATCCCCCTGAGTGAAACTGGACAGCGCCAGAGTCTGTTCTCCATTGTGGTAAAGATTACCACTATAAGCTCTGTACAGCCACATGTCTGATGTAGTACGATGGTTGAAGTCGTGAACAGGCCAGCGAGACACTCCTACACAAGTTCCTTCATTACCACGATTTTCTTTAACAATGTAAAACTGAAAAGAAAATGGAAACAGCATGTACAGTAACTCAAACTAATGCCAATTCTTTTTAGACAGATTTCATGTTTAAATACATTTTACTTGGAACCCATCAAATAGATGTTTTAACTATATGTGAAGTGGTCGGACTGAACTAGAAATCAGTAAAATCCCTATTTTAAAATTCTGCTGTTAGAGATATGAAAAAAGATCAGATTCTTCCTTTTCATACTCCATCTTCCTAATTTACATGGTAATTGGTCACCCTGCCAAAGCAAATAAAGATAACTAAAGCTACAGCCAGTTTGCCATTACCGGCAGCGCTGGGGTATAATGTTACAGCATGGGGCTTAAGTGTCTGAGTCACCTTGGCCTAGAACTATACCTGTCATTGTCCTGATAATACAAAAAATAGCACAAAAGTTTCTCTATACAGTATGTGGTGACCAATCTGGATCAAGGTCCAAGGTCTAAAAAATAAAAGCTACACTTTTAAAAACCATAAATGTCACCAATGATTTCAAACACACTGTACATTCTACACATAGGTTTTATATCTAACTTGGATTTAAACCAAACATTTAGATGGGACTTCTAAGACATTTAGCATCAGTCTGACACAGTATATAAAAACAATTAAAACTCTACTACTAGCACAACTGTGAAATCCCAATTCGACAATACATAGGTCATACCTTCCACTGGTAACATCCAGACGTGATTCCTGTGGATGCTAGCCCATATCCTTTTCCTCCACTGCCATGAGTTAGCACCTGTCCATTCTCCACCACACAGCACTGAGCTTTCTCAGAGTCATAGGACAATTCCTGGATGGGCAGGCTCTCATCCTCCTCCTCCACCTCACCCTGCAATGTGGACAAATAGACTTATACCACCTGAACTACTGCAAACAAGGGCTCCTAGGTGACAGCTAAAGTATAAAAGCTAGACATACCTGTAGTTTCATCTCTTGTTCTTTTTCTTTTACTTGAATTGTGTGCTTGGCCTGAGCAATTGGTGCTTCCCACATGCAGTCAGAAAGGAGTGAGAATAGGCGTTCTACAACCTGTCATATACAAAACAAAATGGACTGAACAAAAAGTCCCTACTGTACATTACCAACATGTGCAGAGACAGAATATTCAGCAATGTGTATATTGAGATTATAAATCCCCAAATTCTGTATTTTAATCACATTATTTTAGTACATAACTCACATCATAAACAAATGTTAGACAATCAGGTTATAGGAGTATAAAGCTTGTAATATAGATCTTGCCTGAGTAAATCATAGAACACAGTGGTGTATCACATTTGAAAGTGTGGTTTCCATCATACAAAATTCACATGACATACTGTACAGTAGAATACACAAACAATCAAATAAATAAAAGTGCAATATTATTACAGGAACTTTACTATCTCTATAAACTCTACTGGGATGAACAGGGCATGTGGTATATTTTTTGGGTAGCGTTTACAGTTTATGCATCAAGGAAATCAATGCACACATGTTTGGTTGATAATAACTGTTAAGAATTATTGAAAAAATCATATTTTTGGCTAGGGTGTAGTTTAAATTTGAAGTTCTAAGATATTATAATTTAAAAAATGAAAGACCTGTGTCATCTGGTGATCTTCGACAGTAGCTTCACAAGCAGGCAGCACAGCTTCCAGTACATGAAGAGCAAGCAGCCTTGTTCGCAAGTTTCCAACCAGGGGGACTCCTAAATAAAACAAATATTATTATTTTTTTCAATATTTAAATATTATACGTTTACAGTAGACTCCCATTAATCTGTGTTTCAATAATTCATGTTTCGATAATCTGTGCGGTTTAATACAGTAATCAGGTTTTCTACAACTAAGCAACCAATAAACCAAAAGAAAAGCGCTGAAATCAACGAATCATAAAGAAAGTAACTATGGGAAAAAAAAATGAAGATGAACATTAGAGTGGAGGCTTCTTTATGACTGAAAAAAAGTAACATTCTGCCTTGTTTGGTGTCAGTTTCCCAGACTTGCAGATAAAATAACAGCTTTATTTGTTGTGAATTCAACATTTCGTTTACATCATATACTCTCACAGTAAGATGTGCTGATGGATACTGTCACAAAGACGGTTGTAGTGGGTGACGTCAGACCAGAAACGGGAACCAACACAGAAGAAACGGAGAGACATGGAGTTTGTTGACGCATTTAATGATGCAACAAACAGTAAAATAAAAGGTTGTAAGACAAACAAAACACAGGACACGGCACTTTTGGCCAAAATAAATAGACAAACAAAACGAATAGACACTAACAAAACAGGGTGGACAAACGTTACACAAAACAAATACGGTGCTGGTCCTTCCAGCACTCGTAGCAATTTATATTATCGTTTATATATTTCACGTTTCTCCTCTCTCTCTCTCCCTTTCTCCACTCCCGAACACACAACCCCGAGTGAGCAAAAACATGCTGCTTTTATGCAGCTACACTGAGACTCAATTGCTAATCAATCATTCAACTGGAGTCTCGGTACAACTGCACATGAATTAACAAAGTGCAATTCCCTGTGCTCGCATATTATTACATTTTATACCCATTTATATCTTGTGTACCAATGACTATACACCAACATTAACACACTACATGTAACATACAACACCAATAAATAGCCCAGCGGCAGGGCACTTTGTCACAATACCCATAAACACAATTGAATCGTCTATCTTTTTGATTCGAGATCCGATGTGTTCAGGTCAAAAATGCCATTCACTATCTTTCCAGGAGTTGTTGGTATCATTCAGCAAGATTGGCGCTGATATGGCAGAGGCTACACAGAAGGATTGCTATGATTTTGTATTATGAATATTGTTTTAATAGTGTTTATTATTGGCATTAGGGATGGGAATTTCAAATAGTTTCCTATCTGAATATACAAGGTGCAACATTTTTGTGTATTCGGTTACCAGAACTCTGGTCCCTTACGCTCCCAAGAACAAAATGCAAATGCGTGTGTACAAGCAGAAAGCATAACAGTATAAGCCAGTAAAGTTTAGCAGGGTTCACAAAGTGTACAAACAATGTCCAAGACAATATATCTTCATTCAATACAATATACAGTATAGTGCAAGCCTATGGACAGTACTGTAGACAGCAGAAAACAGACTTAAGACTCTCTTAACCTGGCAGTCTGAAAATGAAGAGCAGTTGTAATAATTAAAGACTCAGAGCAAGATCAGTGACTTTGTTATACAGTATATAGATGATTGTTGTTGGGTCTATTGCATTTTTTGAGATTTTAACTAAACAGAAAAGAGATTTCCCAAACAGTAAACTCAATTCCAGCTAATCCCTGTTTTTCACTAATTTTTCACTCAAATCGGCCCCAGTCTGCGCAGATTAATAGGGGTCTTCCGCACTTAGTTCTTGAAAAGGTCAGCTGAGGTAGTGACCAGGGATACAAAATAAACAGCCTTTTGGCAACACATACTATAATAAGAATCTGTAACTTACTCTGTAAGAGGACATTGCAGCTGGAGTGCTTCCACTCTAACCCAATTAAGCATGCTCACAAATGGGACATTAACACAAGTATGCATACAGAGTCCTGTATATTTAGAGTAGCAAGACAACAGAAATGTTTTAATAAAAAAATGGGATGAGGTCTTAATTCATGTACATATCAATTCCACCTTTACAAACCTGAACAGCACTTTTGAGCAGCAATATTCAGCAGGACCTCTGTCCATTTTGGGGAAGCCATATTAGACTGTATAGCTTTGGAGGACACAACTCTCCGCAGAAATACAAGGAAATCTCCAAGATGGAGCTCTGCTGTGTGCTGTTTGCGTACAAGTGCTGCAAGAAGAAAAAACAAAGAAACCGTTTTTATTTATTATTGTTTGTACTGTTCTCCACATGTTTGTACTGTTTGGTTGTATTTTTTTTTTTTCTCCACGTTACCCTGCAATTGTTTGATTAATTTAATTAACTAATATGATCTACGTGTTTACAAGCTGTTTTCTGTAACTCATTACTTGCTGAGGCCAGTGTAAATTATCAAAGCTGCTTTTTACTCAATGGCCATCCAGAACAAGAACCCCATGGGCTCCAGTAGAACGCTGATGAGCGGATTCAGGTTTCAAATCCAATGCAGAGGGTATCCAGCACCACACAATGTCAAACTTAGCACACTGTAGTGGCAGATGTTTGATTCCATGACTTTTACTGGATATAAGCTGCCAGGTCTCTTATAAGCTTAGACAGACACACACCTCTGAAATCCCTCTTTTCAGCTTCCCTGATCTCATCAGATTTTGTCTCTTCCTCCTCCCTACAGGAAGACATCAGTGTCACCCCAGCCTGGGAGAGCAGGTTCTTCAGCTGGCTACACAGCAGGTCCAGCAGAGTCTGCACTACCTTGGGACTCAGTTTATCAGCATACGTCCTGGATAAGGAAAGACATGTTAAACAAATCCAACTGATATACAATTAACAATGTATTTTAATACTGTTTCAAAAAGCACGATACACTGCTTAATTTAATTTTGAAAAGTTTAAAATGTTGCTCTAATGCTAATAAGTGCATCACATACAGTAATTATAAACAGCAGAGTACAAAACTGGCACACTGTCAACAAGATAGGATGTAGCCATCCTAATTTTACTTTTTGTAATCTAATTTTAAATCTCTTACAGCTAGTTTCACAGACCCCAATTAGCATTACCCTCGAACTACCTAACCTTGTGTTAGATAAGCTACACTAGTCCAAGAGTATTGCTTTAAACAATCTTTAAACAAATCAGCCCAAGAACTTGAAAAAAAAAAAAAAGCAGAAATGTTAAGTACAGGGCCCTTCAAAATACAAATTACCATTATTTAAAATGCAAAACAAATGTTAAGGATACTGACCCTGTAGTGATGGCTAGAATCTGAAGCAGCCTGGTGCTGGCTACTTTGAGAGCTGTGCTGAGCTGGGACACACCAGGCTTCTGCAGCAGCTGCAGTGGCTGTCCTAACATGGTGTCAGTACCACACAACTGTGACAAGACATTGAGCAAACCACTTGAAACAGCCAGAGACACATCCACTGGCTGATAACGAACACTGAGTGCAAACACGGTCACCAACAGGAGGCGCTGTTGAGCTTCTGAAAAACAAAAATACAGCCAGACAAAATCAGCAGCAGAAAAAAAACAACTCTTAGAAAGCCAAACCTAATGCAAATGAAAAGTATTACTTAAGATATTCATGGGAAGACCCCAGTGTGAAAAAAAAAAGATTTATGACCAAGGGCATACATAAAAACGATTTTATGTTGAAAATTATACAGCAGGAACACATGTAACACAACAGGCAGCAACAGTAAGTAATTTGTTAGCCCTATAGAGGTTTCATTAACACCAACTTATTTGCGAGCGATACTGGAACATAAAACTATTTGGGCAAATGTGAAACAGATTTTCAATACTATAAAACACGTTTACCATATTGTTTCCCAGAAGGAAAAAAAAAAGTTAATTGAATGTACCCTTTGTTTTTAAGCAACAATGTAAACCAGAAATTGTTCTGGTCTAAAAACATTTATACACAAATCTTTAAAACTGATGCTGGATTTCAGTATTCTTACCAACATGATGCTTGTTAGATTGCAAGGCACGCTCCAGGGTGGCAGACAACTGCTGGTAAATCTTGTGCACTGCCGTCTGGATGTCCATCTGAATATTCCTCTTGGCAGATCTGATGCCATCCTAGATTAAAAAGAAACAAGGAGATATTCCAATGAATTTCACTAAAAACACTGCATAGAAACTATGTGGAACATGGTGTATCAATGGTCACTTTAACAGACGAATCAATACTTCAAAAACTAAATTGACAGGGCACTCTTGCACATTTCAAATGCATCTCAGATTTATAATGTATTTTATAATGGTTTAACAAAACCTGTCAAGTTGGGTTACTGTCTCCATGCCAGTAACACTGCCAGCACAATCCTTAATTTAGGCAACAGCTGGTGAATAAAACACTTTGCTTGTTATCTGAGTTAAGTGTTTGCAGCCAATCTACAAAACTGTCAGATTTTAAAACTGGTTCAAATGGGAACAATCATATATCCGCATCGAGGGATAAAGCTTATTTGTGCAACAAAGCCATTTAGGTTTGGTCCAATCCTAAGCCTGCTTTTTTACTTTTATTTGTTACCAATAATAGCCCAAACTGTAAAACTGCACAGAAAGATGCATGTAAAAGTGTTTTTTGATACTGTTTCTGATTAAAGAGGTCTGACATTTTCTAGTACCTGATAATGATGAAGCTGGACACTTTCTACTTTTATTCCTCCATTTCCCAATGTTCCCAGGCCAAAGCACCCTGCTAGGAACTGCAGTCTGACAGAGGTCAACAAGCTGGAGGACTGAAACGCTGGCCCCTGCCGGACACCCCCTGCAGCCTGGCTGCCTTTCTCTTCCATTCCAGACAGCAGAACCAGGATCTGGTGCAGAGCCTCCAGGCGAAGCTGTACATGGCAAATTATCCAGTTACACAAGTGTTATGTATACATTATTTTTAAAAAATACACACACATCGAAAATATTTCTACTTTATTAAGTAATTATGTTAAGTGCTCCCCCTGCTAGGATGTTATCCACATCTTAACGTTCTACTGGTATGAATAATTTTAAATTATATTAACATAAAAAGGGCAAGTCAAGTACTCGCTTTTTATTAACATTAGCGTATCTAATTTAAATATAAGCAAATCCAACTACATGAATACTTTAAATAGTTGTCAACCAGTGCTTAATTTCCATATCTCTGAATAACTGTTTGAAGCAGTGAATCTGTCAAATGCTAAAAGGCGGCAAGGAGACTGGAGAATGTACCTCAGCCCTGTTCTGCTGCTGTTCCATTGCAATGATTGTACCCTGAGGACTGGTGGACATGCTCTCCTCTGGCTCTTTGAAAGCAGGGGTGTTGACCACATCCCCACTCACAAAGCTGACAATGTTATCAATAAGGGCATGGATTCCCAGGGATCTGGTCAGATCAAAGTCGGATTCTCTGTACGAATGCGAGGAGTTGTACAAGCGATCTCGGCTGTGTTTCAATCTAGACCATGTGTCAGTCAGAGGTTCTGGAGAACTGTGTACAGGTCCTGCAGAAAAATAAGGAAACCTCTATAAAGCGTTAGCTATCGACTATGAAGATATTCAAATTTCATGCAAAAAAGGGGGAGAAAAAGCTGGTTAACAAAATATAAAACTAAATTTGCTTACAAGAGGATGCATAAGAAAAATACTTTTTTTTTTTTTTTTTTTTTTTTTTAAATGTTCCATAATCTTTATGCAAAAATTAAACATGTTGCTGGTCGAAAATTCGAATCAGAAAGCCAAGTAGCACATCAATGAAAATCTCGCATTTAGTATTAAAATGCAGAATAATTCTTAGGGAAAGTTTAAAAACTTATATATATATATATATATATATATATATATATATTACACACACGCACACACACACACACAGTGCTTTGCAAAAGTATTCAGACCCCTGACCAACACAACTCAAACTCAAACTCAGAAACAATTATTGTAAGGTGACATTGGTTTTATGTTGGGAAATATTTTTAAGAAAAATAAAAAACTGAAATATCTTGATTGCATAAGTATTCAACCCCTGTGCTGTGGAAGCTCCCAGTTTGCACCGATGAAAGAAATTGCCCTAATGAGTACACAATTACCTTACCATTGGCCTCCACCTGTGAACCATTAAAGTTGCTGTCACATTTTCTGGAGAAAAAATCCACTGTTGAAGGATCATTGGTAAGGCTGTGAATCTGAAGGAAAATGAAGACCAAAGAGCATTCCACAGAAGTTAGAGATAAAGTAATACAAATGCATAGATTAGGGAAAGGGTACAAAATAATATCCAAGTGTTTGGATATCCCAGGTTGCACAGTTGGATCAATAAGCAGGAAGTGGAAGCTGCATCACACCACCCAGGCACTGCCAAGAAAAGGCCATCCCTCAAAACTCAGCGCTCAAACAAGAAGGAGACTTGAGAGAAGCCACTGAGGCCAACAATCACTTTGAAGGAGGTACAGAGTTCAGTGGCTGGAAGTGGAATAATGGTGCACCAGTCAACCATATCAAGAGCTCAACACTGGCCTGTATGGGAGGGTGGCAAGAAAGAAGCCGATACTCAAAAAGTACCATCTGAAAGCACGTCTGGAGTTTGCCAGAAAGCATGACAGAGACCCAGCTGCGATGTGGGAAAACGGTTTTGTGGTCAGATGAGACCAAGATAGTGCTTTGAGTTTTGGCCAAAAAGCTCTATGTGTGGCGCAAACCTAACACTGCCCATGCCTCAAGACAAACCACCCCTACAGTGAAGTATGGTGGTGGCAGCATCATGCTGTGGGGATGCTTCTCATCAGCAGGGACTGGGCATCTTGTTACAATTGAAGGAAGAATGGATGGAGCAAAACACCGGAAAATACTGCAAGAGAATCTGCTTCAGTCTGCTAAAAAAACGAAGCTTGGGAGGAAATTCACCTTTCAGCAAGACAATGATCCCAAGCACAAGGCCAAAGCAACATTGGAGTGGCTCAAGTACAAAAAGGTGAATGTCCTACAGAGGCCCAGTCAAAGTCCTGATCTCACCCATTGAAAATCCGTGGGACTATTTGAAAATTGCAGTCCACAAGCGTCGTCCAACCAACCTGAACAACCTGGAGGAAATCTGCCAAGAAGAATGGGCCAAAATCACTCCGACACTGTGTGAAAGCTGGTACATATTTACCCCAAAAGACTTAAAGCTGTTATTGCAGTGAAAGGTGGCTCTACCAAATATTAATGTGTGGGTGTTGAATACTTATGCAAGCAAGATATTTCAGGTTTTTATTTTTCTTAAAAATATTTACATAAAACCAATGTCACCTTACAATAATTGATTTTGAGTTTCAGTGTTTTAAAATAAAATATCGAACAGAACGAAATTTCAGTGTACCATTTGTAATTCAGTAATATGAGAGAATTGGTCAGGGGTCTGAATACTTTTGCAAGGCACTGTGTGTGTGTGTGTGTGTGTGTGTGTATGTAATGTGTGTGTGTGTATGTATATATATATATATATATATAATATATATATATATATATTATATATATATATATGTATATATATATATATATATATATATATATATATATATATAAACTTTCCCTAAGAATTATTCTGCATTTTAATACTAAATGCGAGATTTTCATTGACGTGGTACTTGGCCTGTGCATAAGCTCACATCTTTAAGTTGTCTAAAAGTACGTGAAATTCAACGTTCGTTAATTATCACATCGAAAGTTCAGCAACGAAAGACTAAGCTTTTCTGCTTTGATCGAATTTTCGACTAACATAAAAACTTTTTCTAAAAATGGACTAAGAATGTTTAAAAAAAAAAAAAAAAAGTATTTTTTTTATGCGTAGGAGCAACATTCGTTTAATCATATTTAATATAGATATATAATATATATATATAATATAAAATATATAAGTATGTACAATTGATTATTAACTCAAGTGGCATCTAACCATGTTTGTGTTTGTATTTAAAGTAAGCAACACGTAACTATTATGCTCATTTCCCAATATTTTTTGGAAAATTAGAAGCACAGTGAAACAAAACCGAGTAAGTTGCACAGTATCCATGTTTACTGTAAGGGTTTAAAAAAAATTCCATATATTAAACAATATTAAGCAACAAAAAAGTAAAAAATAAAACTTGATTTTATCTGATAAAAGTTTATATCTAAAATGTATATAATAACTGACGAGTAATTTTCTTTAACAGGCTCATCCAGTTGATATTTCCCGCAACACAGGCCGGTTAACACGGGTAACACACGCTCATTAAAACCAGCAACAGAGCGCGACCCCAGCCAGCGCGAGCCTTCAAACTGAAAGGAATTCCAACCACACCTCACATAGCTGCTATCTTCTCTTACTCACTTCTCAGCCAGGATAAAAATTGCTCACCAGAAAAAATACTGCAGTGGTTAGTGTGTGACAAATGAGAATGTAATGTTCACCCTCAGGTGGGATGGTTCGATATATATAGCATCCAACCCCTCGGATGGGCGTTAAATTCTCATTCACATACTACCCCACGCATTATTCTCTATATACTACATTTGTTTTTATACATACAAATGAAATATCATTATATCATATTTGTGTTTTTTTTTTCCTCAAATGCACTTGAATGCCATTTGGGAATAAAATTCCTGTCAGTAATTTCATCCAAAAGAGAATTAAAAAAAATGGATCAAAGAAGAGACATGCCCTCTAACCAGAAAGAAAATTACAAATGCCTGTGATGTAGTGATAAACTACAGTGAACCCCCATTATAATAAGCAACTACTTCAAGGCTACCCTTGCCCACCGCGAAAAGATGTAATTTTTATTTTAAATACTCATTAAAATTGGGAATTGAGCACAATTACTCTTTTAATAATAATAAAAAAAATTAAACTTCTAAAAATCTAATCAATTTAATCTTGATTCAGTTTGGAGTGTTGGAGCTGTAATGCATACTTATGGATTGTAAAACATGTGGGCTAGCTATAGTAAAATAAGGTTAAACATGCCATCATGTACTTGCTTGAAGCTCTTCTTGTTTCTCGGGCTCAACTGGCCAAAAAGGAGTAAATGCACTAACGCACAGGAATCAGAAGACAAAATCAGACATTTCACACAGAAGACAGCAATTGAGACGATACTGTATTTGAACAGATTCTGAACAATACAAAACCTTCATTTGATTAGTCAATCCATCATGCAATTGCACAAGCTTTTATTGTATACTGAGATCTGGGACTCAGATCAGGTTACTAGTATTAAACTAAAGGAATCTGGGAAAGACAATTACTTTTCTCAGCAAGGTCGTCTGGCATAACCTCAAAGAAACTACTTCCAATACATTCATTGCAAGTCACCCAAGCAATCATTATTCCTGTAAGACGTTTCATCCAAAAGGGAATAAAAACAGAAGCGACATGCTAACGTGTCGTCTAATCTTATTGCAGCAGGAACATTAACTTCAACGAACCCTCATTATAATATGCATCCAATAAAAGACAAGGCAATCCCTTGCCATCACATTTGAGAACATACAACAATTTGCGTGATTTTAAAGTAGAACATGTTGTGCTTACATTACCAAATACAAATTGACTTCTTTATATCAAAACGGTGACATGAAAAACATACCCCTTCTCTTATGTGAGGAAGCCAAGTCCAAATCAACATTTCTTCTTCCACTCTATAAAAATAGAAAAACATGTTAAAAAAAATATAAAAGCAGCTAACTAATGAAGCCTATTTATTGCAAACATCCTTGCACTACCCAGACTCAGGTTTTTGTTTGTTTGTTCTAATCCATTACTGAGATTCCCCCACTACATTGCATTCGACTATTCAGTCAGTGTAACACAAAATACTGCTGGTCATTCCTCATTATTAAATGGATGTCTGTCAAAAAAAGCCTTTAATACTGTATCCTAACCAGTGCTGGTATTACATTTCCTCAAAAACAGTTTGACTAATCTTTTTTGTGCTTTAAAATGAACAATATAACTTATCAAATTACACATACTGAAAAATTATGATTTACAGAATTACAAATCACATAAACAGGGCTTCTTTACTTAAACCATAAAGATTCAATTACTCACCAGACCGGATCCCTCTTCATCAGACTCGGGCTGTGAGAGATCAGACTCGCTTCTTGATTTCATCAGCCTGTAATATGGGCTTGCCTGAACAGAGCGGCTCTCTGCAGTCAAGCTCTCGCTCCTACAACAAAATTAGAAGTCATATCTTTACCCAAATGTTTCATTCCTATATTGACATTTGTAATTTCTTACTGGACTAAATGTTTTGTTAATTATGAGTTGTCAAAAAGATTATTTTTAATGCTTCACTGCACTTAGCAGGCATATTTTGGAGTAAAATACAAATAAATCCTGATTAAAAAAAACCCTCCCATTTGGAAGAACATATATCTACCTGGTCATGAAACCCACTCCCTCCTGAGTGCCTGTGGTGGCTCGCTGTATCTGCCCATCTTCCTGTTGACTGTGCAGATCCTCTAGCACTCGACTGACCCCTAGAATCAGCAGGGCACAGCGGTGAATGACGGAGTTACAGGCTGCCGTGTAGAGGTCCTGTCCCTCTGGCAGGCTTGTGCTAGCCCTCCTGTCCTGTTGAGACTGAGATGGAACATCATCGGCAGCTCTGGGTCCGGATCCATTCCCAATCCCAGTGCTGCTACTCATTCGCTCCCGGTCTCGACTGCGGGCTACTTCTCGGGCTGATAGGAAACATTGAAAGATTTCTGTAACATGCAACACAAAAACATGGATTATTAGGCAAGCCAGCAGAGAGCAGCAGCAGCAACTTGAATGTATATTCTTATAAAAATAAACAAATAAATAAATAAATCATAACAGTTAAAGCTCTAATGAGTAAGGTTTGAAATCCACATTGTCCTCACAATTTCTGGGTTAGCATGCTTTTTTTCTGTACTACTTTCACAAACACTGCAGCTATTGATAACAACAGAAAACACTTTGTACAATTATCTGACCAAGAGCAGATATTTTTAATATAGCCTATTCTTAAGTTTCAGGACCAAGGTTTTCGATCCTTTAAGCTAGTTTCTAAATTACTATTTAGTATAACACACAATTTACTCAGGCTTCAGCCTATTAAAACTCAAATAACACATGGACTAAATTTTTGTTTTATTTCATCCTTGTCTACTGTACTGTGCGCTGCAGACAAAAAGCATCTTTTGGCTATGGGAACAGTGGTTCCTCAGCTTTACTTACTGCCAGCTGTCATGACCTCGTGCTCGCTTTCTTCCTCATCTTGCTCCGGATGTCCTTCCTCCCGCTCTCTGTCCGCATGCTCCTCCATCTCAGCCTCTTCATCAATGGTACGTGTAAAGGAATTCTCCTGGGGATCAATCTCCAGCGAGTCGTGATTTTCAGACATCTTAAAGAGGCAGAATTCCAGCATGATTATCAACTCTTCAGCAATATATCACAAGCAAGTAAACAAAACAGCATGAGGTACAGCATGTACACACATTTGCACATACATAAAGACAGGCAGGCCCCAATTATCTCCTGAATTTTTAGGTCTTTGTTCTATCAAAGTTTCATCACAAATGGATATGAAGTTTTAAATCCTAACATGAAAATCACTGCATATAAAACTGGACATCTGAAACACTTTCTTTAGAACTTACCTGCCTTTCCCTTGAAGAAGACTGAATGAATTCCATGTTCTTACAAGCCAGTAAGCGGTTACGGACCTTATAGACGCATCGATACACCTCTGCCAATGTTTTACTGGGCTGGTATCTGGATGCAATACAGTTATAATAATAATAATATTATTTATCAATTAAAAAAAAAAAAAAAAAAAATGTTGAAAAACAATTTTCTAAAACTAAGTAAAATATTTGCAAGCAACATAAAACTACACAGAACACCAGAGCACTGAGCATTATTAGCTGTGATAACATACCCTAATTCAAGGATCATATGCTAATGAAAACTGATGCTACATATACAGTAGATCAGATACAATGCAAACACTTCTATTAAATGGATGTGTCCAGGGGATGTGTTATATTATTAAAACATGTCTGACTTTGCTATACTCCCTTTTATTACAGTAAAACTATTTCCTTGACTTTGATAATAAAAGCAACCAGTGATTTAAAGCCCCACCCCTCCCGACTTCAATGATAATTGCTACTTTACCTGCCCTCACCACATGCCTGGTTCAATAGGCCTGTATGTTTCAGTAAAGCAGCAAGAACAAATCTAGAAACTGTATCCAAAAGTGATTCGCTGCTGAGAGTCGCATTGTCCCAGTCTGAAAACAGGAGGTAAGTATTAAAAGTATTATATAGCAGCTTCACCATTCCAAGCATGAGCGTTCAAGTTTGCAATACCTGGGACCTATATATATATATATATATATATATATATATATATATATATATATATATATATATATATATATATATATATATTATGATATATTTATAAATACATTTACAAAAAAAAAATACAATGTTTTACAAAACTTTTTTTGTTTTTGTTTTAGTTGCTCTTGATTTTTACTAACATATCAAAATGAAATAGGGCTTGTCAATTAACAACAGGATTAACAATGATCCCTTTATAAAACTACATTTTTCTACCCGATTGAATGATCATTTACAGTAAATACTAATAGTATTACTGGTACACAGTTTAGAATACCAATTGAAGCAGTATTAAAAACTAAAGTGTATTGTTTTATTGTGCAAAATATTAATGGCATATGCATAACACATGTAGTACCTTGGAATTACTTTAATATTAATGATTATATATAAAATTTAAAATATATATTTGTGCCTTTAAAGTAAACATTCAAATGTACAGTCTATGTCCACCATGGGTTCATTCCTATTTTGCCGCCTTATTTATTTCTTTTTTTAACCTTTGCTGATGGCATAATCCTGCATATTGATCCAAAGGCTATTGGTGGGTTCTTTGTTGGATCCCAAGGCCAGGTCAACCAGCACCGCCATTTCAGGACGAAGTGTGTATTCAAATGGCTTCTGCTCTTCATTTCCAGAAAGGGCCACTTCCAACAAGGAACTTATACATTTATCTAATTAACGAGAATGGAAAATTAAGGTTTTACACAAGCCGAACAGTTATCCATAAAATCGGAATTAAGTACTGCTCAGGTCGACAAATGTGTCAGTTATAATAAATAGCTTACCTAGCTGTGGGATATCCATCTCCAACCCATTACTGAACAGCAGTGTTTTCAGCCAGTAGCCAGCGTCTTGCTCCTCAGGCGAGGTGGCAGGTCCCTGAAGCATGCCTCCCAGGCAGCGCCCCACCAGCAGAGCTCCAGTCCTCTCCAGATCCACCAGCCACACCCACGACTGGGCAGGCTGAGGAAGAGCAGCTCCAGCAGGGTCTTCAAACTCCAGAGTTCCTAACAACAACCAAACAAAACTCTCAGGGAACAAACCCAAGTGAAATTATAAAAAAAATAATCATCACCTGAAAAAATAAATCAGCAGTGTACTTTATTATGAAATATCATTCGGAATGCTTTTCTAAAAGAACATCAACAGTAAAATCTGCACTACAATGTTAAAGATCAACTGTGATTTGCAAAGAGATATGTCCATTCTAATGAAAAATGGTCTTTTGTGCACGTTTAAATTATTCAAAATATCCTGCAGATCTGCAAAGATTTACACTCCGTTTCCAGCCATTTAAGGGGTATCAGGGGAAATGAACTTATTAGATTAGCTAAGTGGTGTGCAGCTGGGTCCAAAAAAACAGTCATTAACCTGCACTAAAAAATGTCATATATTAAAAGACCCCATGCATATCGTATATTCTAATCCAATATATTCACTGAATTTTAGATCATTTCTAAAAATGAATCAATATTTTATCACTGCATAATGTACAGTGAAGTTCAATTTAGCTGGGCAGCAAAAAAGGTTAACCTGTTATTATTCAATAGTTTATTCGTTTTGTATGAAAATAAAGGGTCAGCCTTATGATTGTCTTCCCAAGATTCCTGGCCAAAAGATTGGCACAGCTGTCATTTTCCTTAGCCAGCACTTACCATGCAGGGGCCACTGCAGTTCCTGGTCTTCCAGGAGTGTTGCAGCTGGTAGAAGTCTGTTGAGGCAATCCAGAGGTGGGAGCAGATCCAAAAGGTAACTCAGTAACGGCCGTGCCACCGATACAGGTAGCAATAATAGTGAGTTAATGATCTGACACAGCATACTGCCTGCTGCAGACACATAGATCACACCTGCAACAGGAGAATGTACAAACACTTAACATGCAGAGCAAGAGTGAAAGCTGAAGGATTGCTTTTGCTGTTGTTGATACAAAAACAGAGGAAAGAATTGAGTATACCAGGTTAATCTCAATATACAGCATTAATGAAAAAGGATTCTTCTTGTTAGAAACTTTCTATCCAGCAGCTATATGGAAAGTACAATTTTCAAACAAACAAATACATTTATTAAAATCGAGGAGTAGAATTAATTTATTTACATGCAAACAGGAGAACTATAGATCAGAGACACAGAGAACATTACAGTAGATAAGACCTGTATTCAATAACAGTATATAACATCCACAGTGTAAATATCACAGTCATCGATAAACTCTATACACATTTTGGCCGATTAAAACCTCACACTTCTGGAATGTTGGATGTTATTAACATTTGATTAAGAATATCAGTGTGGCGTTCAGCCCCAGATAATTAAAAAAAAACATCTTTTGAAATCTCTAGCATTCATGTGTATGTTTTGTAATTATCAACGAACTGGACAATTTCTACAAAACCGCTATCATCTTTAGGGTGAATCCAAGCAGCCGAATGACAAGCTACTACGTTTTAACTGGCACGTTAAATATGCCTTGCCATTTTGGACAACTGGATTTACAAATCATGATTGGCACAGCAACAAAACGTCCCAGGAGCTATCCAAATGGGTTATACCTCTGAGTTTCTCTCTGACATTGCCGTTCCAGGAGCTCTCCTTTAGAAGGGTCGCAGATCGGGAGAAGACATCTGTAGCATGAGGTAGCAGGAGCTGAAGGTGTTTGTGTAACAATGCCACACTGCTAGAATTCTGAAACAGTAAAACGCACTCCTTATTTACCACAGACAACCCTCATACTAAATGGCTAATGTCAAAAACACATTTTTTAAAACACGAAATGGTAGATTTAATTTTTTTTTTTTAATCTCACACTGGACCATAGTTTTTTTAATGTGTGTCTGAATACAAATGTAGAAAGTTTTGGGCAGTTACAATCAAACCTACCTCAGTGACACTGTTTATGTGACAATAAGCTAAGAGCTGTTTTTGCAGAGAGCACAGCAGTTCATGGAGGTGAGCAGGCTGGCTGTTTTCTGAAGATGATGTGCTCTGAAGTAACTTGTCACTGTTCTTCTCCAGCTCTCCAAAAGCTTGATCCTAATTTACAAAGGCAAAAACATTTCAAGGCTAGTGAAGTATTCAGATGTTAGTTTTTCTTATGTGACAGAATCCCCGTTTAGAGGGGACAATAAGGACGGAGAGAAACAGCAACAGATTTTATCTGAATGTTGCACGTCTACCCACCCTTCCTCATTGAAGGGTGAAAGTTCTGAGGTTTATAAATTACAATATCAAGAAACTACTAATTATTATCCCACCTTGTTCTGTGTAAGCTGTGGACTCTTATAATTTGCAGTCTTTCCACTGAATTGTATAATTTTAAAAGTACACTACATACCGTATAAAAACCTAAATTCCTCAGAAGTGTCTTCATAAGGATTTCAGCTAGATGGGTGTCAGGGTGACTGTCTGGAGAGCTGTAGGGTGAGTCTAATGGTGTTCCAAAGCCCAGACCAGATGACAATGCCTCAGAAGCATCAGTAGGGGAGCTGTAGCCTAACAATGATGCCACATGGGTGTGGTCTTGCAGGCTTGTCAGTATAATATCCAGCTGCATTCTCTAAAGGAATGGGCAAAAATATAAGACTTCGAGACTACAGACTTCAATACAAAGACCTTGGAATAAATATGAGATTAGTATCATTTTATATGCAAGAACTAGGAATATTTTTAAGACTGTGCACATAACAACTATATTTAAAAAAAATGGGTTGGTAATCATTTGTTTGAGACCATCATCACCGATCAGTCAGGTAAAAAGAAGAATTGCTGACACCTGTGCTAAAACAGTAGAACAATATCTCAACAGATTCTCAGCACATTCAAGTTAATCATCTGTTACAATATGAAAAAGGGGTTACTTAACATTTAGACAAAATGTTTATTTGTACAAGTTTTATGAAGACGGGGACGGGGACATCAGACCCGCTTTCCTGAACCAAATAACACGTTTATTAAATCCATGAACGCCAAAGACAGATTTAGAGTCAAGGGTTTACCTGTCCTTTAGATAGACTCTCCCATCTGTCAGGTCCCTGTGGCAAAAGTGAATGCAGCAGTTCCATCCTCTCTCGGAGTGGAGGAAGCAACATTGTAGCTCCAACTGACAGGGTTTCTATAACAGCCTACAGTAACAGCAACACAAAATTTAACCAAGCAAAATAGTGCAACACATTCAAACACACTTTTATTGCGTGTATTGTGTATGTTTTTTTAATAGTAAGTAATTTACTGAAATCAATGGAAATAACTGCATTTTGTTGGAAACATGCTTTCAGAAGAACTGAAACATGCATTTATGAATAAGCATGAAGTGAGGTCTAAGTCATGCTTTTTAAGGCTGTAACAGTATTTGTTTGGTTAGAGAATTCTCACCTCCTGAATTTCATCAGGCACAGAGGAATCCATTAGTCTAAACAGAAGGGTTCTTAGAGGCCTAGCCTGCCTACCAAGAATGCTAGTGGCCACTCCACCAGCTAGAGCCAGGGATAGATGGTTGGACAACAATTTGAGACACAGCTTAAGGAAATTATGATGTTCCCTAAAATAAAAAAACACATTTGTTAAATTAAAACTGAAAACAAAAATAAAACTACAACTTAAAAGAGAAAAAGTACACACCCACTCATTTTCAAATATATTCCCTTTCAGCTAAACAAAGTAATGTAATAAATACCTACCTATACTAGATTCTGCAGTTTCAGTTCTAAATAAACAGGATGATGCTGTTCCTTAAAAGAGCAACACAAGTCTCCAGAGGATTCATACATAGCAGCTGCAGGACAGGTTATTACTCACAAGAAGGTTAACAGCTAAAAGGAGGTGCATTAGTTAGATCAGGCTTTACCTTGATGAAGGGAAAGGGAGAGGAGGAACGTTACTATTGATACCATCGCAGTACCGTTCAAGAAAGGAACGCAAATGTGAGAATGTGCTTTCCTCCAAGTCAACACAGTAGGGTCTATGCCAAGCTACAACTTGCCTATAAATTAAACAAGAGAATAGCAAAGAATGAATTAGAAGGCACAGCAGAACTTATCAGCATTTATCTGGCCACTTACTACATGCCAGTCAAAAAAATAAATCTTAACCAGAGTGCTCATTTAAAACACTCAATTGTAACATGTAAAGAGATATAAAAAAACAAACTTGTTCAATTCTTTCAATTCATGAATTTAACCAATTTCTTTTTATTACCTCTTCATATCAAAAATCACCTCACTTCTCCAAACACATGTAGAAATGAATCAACTACAGTAATGTAACAAAGATTTTTTGAAAATACGTTTGCACATACCTATCCCTAGGTAATGCAGTCCAGGCTAGACTATGTGATGTTCCAGCAGAAATCTGCTGAATTGCCACCCCATCCAAACCAATCACCTTCTTCGGTTTAGTTATGGGACCAGTCGAGTTACCCTGGCCACACTGTCCCATTGAATTATTACCCCAGGCGTAAACCTCATTATCTATTAAACAAAAAGTACAGTACATTCATAGGGGAAACAAATCAGAAAAGGTCAGATTGTAGGATCTACACATAGTTATTTTGGGTTTTAACCCTTTATCTTTAAAGCAAACATATACAAAGTAATGCACAAATACACAAACATTTATTTGAGTTTGTTTTTCTATTTACAAAAAATATTTCGCTGGTCGCTGGTTGATTTAATCCAGCTGCATGCTACAGAAACTGGTTACTAATAGAACAAGTATGCAGATAGTTGGTTTAGTCAGACATAAAATATACAGTCTTTACACATGTCCTAACGTTTTAGATGGTAGAGTTTATCATCTGCCAAACCCTATTGTGCATCAAAAGAAAGGAGACAGCTCTTACCATGTGATAAAGCCAAACAGTGACTATCACCAATTGAAATATCAACTACTCTGGTTGTTGCCAATTCTTCAATCAGTTTGGGTCTAAGAGCAGTAGCTTCTGAAGAGCCACAGCCAAGGCAGGCACCACAGCCCCATGCAGAAACCTTAAAAAAAGACAAGCAAAACTCAGAGTGAATCACACATTCAAGACTTGTTAGAAAATCAGGTATTAGGATTACGAGTTAATTGCACTTTTACATTCAAAAGTGTCCGAGTTTTTAATGTGAATACTACAAACGTGAATGTCAATTATGGATGATAATTAATTGAGGTGTCTTAATAATGTACATACATGTGTACTTCCAGAATGACAAAGCTATATTGCATTTCAGTAACATGTTTAATTCTAATGTGACACAGGACGTCTTCATACCTGCCCAGCTGATGTCAAGACAAGTGAAGACTGGCTTCCAGCACAAACTTTCCGGATAAACATTCCTTGTAAGGCTTCAATAACTTTTGGTTTGTATACTCTGTTAGTATCACCATGTCCAAGTTTCCCTGCAATACAGAAACATGACATATCAGAAAGAACATCTTAACTAGAGTAGCAACTTAAAACCACTTCATTTACTTAATTTGTAGGAATAAACTGGATATATTTTAGTAGTAGTGGACTACGCAACGAGATATCCAGAAATGAATGCAATAGCTGTAGCGAATGCTAGGGTGGGAATCCCGAAAGAAATTCTCACTGATCAGGGCACTAATTTTATGTCAGACTGTATTCAGCAATTATATAAATTATTGAAAATTCGTTCAATTAGAACCTCAGTTTTCCCATCCACAAATGGATGGGCTTGTTGAACGATTTAAATATGTTGCGCCGCTTTGTATATCAAGAAAAATGCATTGGGCTAAACTGCTTCCCTACTTGCTCTTTATATATATATATATATATATATATATTCGGCTTAGATATTGCCCTCATCGGAATCTAAGTTGTTTGCTAAATGGCAGGGTCCCTTTTCAGGTTATTCGAGCAATTGGTAAAGTCAATTATGAGATCCGACAGCCTGGGCGTCGGAAAGAAAGTCAAATTTATCATGTTAATCTCCTGAAACCGTGGAAAGAACGGGAAGTCCATTTTATATCTCCTGTACAGGAGGGAGAGGATTTTGGACCCTCAATTGAGTATATTAAAATGTTCAGTGATGTGTTTTCTAACGTGCCTGGAAGAACGCATTTGATCGAACATGCTATTATCACTCCGCCAGGTCTAAGAGTTAGACAGAGACCGTATCGCTTTCCAGAGAGTCGGAGAGATTCTGTTCGAAGGGAGGTGGAGTGTATGTTGAAACTTGGGGTAATTGAACCTTCCCGAAGTGAGTGGTGTAGCCCATATAGACAAGCCATATGGGTCACTACGATTATGTATCGATTAGGAGGGTGAATGCTATCTCCAAGTTTGATGCATATCCCATGCCTCGAGTAGATGAACTCTTAGACAAACTGGGGCAAGCTCGGTTTATTTCAACTCTGGATCTGACGAAAGGATATTGGCAAATTCCATTAACGAAAGCCTCTCGTGAGAAAACGGCATATATACTTATATACTTTTCAGAGACTAATGGACAGGGTTTTACAACCTCATCGAGATTATGCAGCTGCGTATATCGATGATGTAGTCATTTATAGTTCTTCCTGGAGAGAACATTTGACTAGATTAGAAGCCGTCTTACAGTCCCTGAGGAGGGCGGGAATTTGACACATTAACAAATATTTTATGCATGTTGTTTTGCAACAAACCTTTGAATTGTATATTTAAGTTTATAAACATCAGATGTGCCCTAAATATAGTTTATTTGTGATAAACCCATCTTACAAAATGCTACAGAAAAACTTTTAAAATGCAAACTCCTCTGTCGTCAAGGGAGATTAATCTTTTACAACAGGGGAGTGATGTATGGAAGAACCAGGCATTCGTTTCATACTGTAGGTCCTTTTATGTCACATAGAAGTAAAGTAATAACCCCTTTCTTAATTTCTAACTTTTCCATTTGAAACTATAAGTTGAAAAAATGCATTATAAACAAACTAACCAGGGAGGCTGGTTTGCAGCCAAAGCAAATTATAGGTTAGATCTAAGCATAACAGAAACAGCAAAACTGAGCTGGCATTTTACAGTGCATCTCAGCTTTCTTTTGAAAACAACTAATAATTATTTGTGTCAAACTTTGTTATAACCAACTAAGAAAACCACGCCCCTGGTCTATTTGAAAGCTTACGTTTTACTTACCATTGTCTCCACCTCCAAAGGACCAAACTGTTCGCCCATCTTTAGATAAAGCTATAGTATGTGAACTGCCACAAGACACTTCACCGACATTGCTAATGTCTTTCACCAGAGTAGGAATATTACGGCTGTTACTGTCACCATGACCTACCCAAAAAAACAAAAAAGCAATTTTAATGTTTAAATAATACAACATACTATACAGAGTATTTTTCCAAACCAAGTCGAGCAATGCTCAACGAAACATATTTAAGGAAGAAACTTTTGCTTTAAGCAAAACTTTTTTTTGGCAAGTAAACAGTCTGTTCAGACAATCAGGAGGTTTGGGCCCCATTGTGGGGACCAATCAGAATACAATTTGTTTTCAGACAAACTTGTCCTACAGCCAATCATGTTAATATGGCAACATGCCAAACACAAGCAGACGATGCAAAGATGACTGTGCCCATGGAATGCTGTCTGAGTTACATTGGAACAATAATTGATATAATTGGTCCCTCCAATAATATGTATTATGTATTTGTAAAGCAGCATATCAGTAAAGCTGTATTACCTAATCTTCCAAAATCACCTTCACCCCAGGTGTAGAGCTCACCGTCTTCAGTGACAGCTGCACTGTGTCTGTAGCCAGCAGACACACATACAACCACCTGCACCAGATAACAAAACACCTTTTAAAAACACTGATTTCTCAATAAAGGACATTTGGTATCCATTCTAAAAGATCAATAAAACTATGTGCAGCAAGTGAAGAGTTGCGAGTCACATTAAGAAACACTAGATTAAAGTGCTCTTTGCAACTAATAAATTAAATACAAACGCATTAAAGACAACAGGTAACAATTCTTCCTCTGGCATGAACACTTGCACAATGTAAATTCAGAATTTTCATTGTGGTTTTGCAGTAGCATAATTTAAGCACCTAAAAGGCCTGCTTTAACACACCTTTCCTTGCAGAGTGCCCTGGATGAGTTTGGGGTACTTCTGTGTGGAGCTGTTTCCATGTCCTAGTTTTCCATAGTCACCGTCACCCCAGCTGAACACCTCTCCTTCAGTTGTAAAAGCGAGGGTGTGCCCATCTGAACCTTTAGAGGACGAGACCTTTTTGATTGCTCTGTGGGGTTCAAATGTCAGTTTTTTCAAAGTCGACTGGTTGTTGGAGTCTCCCAGGCCAAGTCTCCCATAGCTTCCTTTCCCACAGGCTTTCACAGACCCATCAGCAAAAATCACAAATGTACAGTACTGCCCAGCTTCAATCTAAAAAAATCAAGAAGTATGTTCAATTAGTAAAATAAATGACAGGGTATTTAAAACATTTTGTCTTACATATTCCGTTAATTGAAAATGATACAGTACATTTAAACGTTAACTATAACAGAACATTAAATCATTTTGAAAAACTGTAAAGCACTTCAGCCTTGATATGATGCCAGTAGCAATGGACAGCACTCTCAAAAGGGAAAAAAATATCATGTTAATGCCAGTGGCAATTTATTATTAATGGTTCTGCCATTTGAGTTTAAGAAACCTTGTCTTGTAAACTGGAACTTTTCTCATTACATTTGGCCATCTAGTAGATATTACAGCACATCCCACAGCCAATTCCACTCTTCCTGTAAGTGAAACTGGGTTTCCCATTATATATGAGTAAAAGCTGTGCTGTTTTATTATTGATAACATCAATTTATCACACTGACCAGTTTTCCTGCTTCTGTATTTATCTGAAGCTCTACATTGTATCTTGCTTTTTGTTTCACAATAGCCATTAAGGTTTAGGTACCCCATTATTCAGAACTTTCCTAAAAAGTGATGCATGATCAAACCAACTATTATAAATCAACTGATAGTAATGAAACTTTGTGATTTCTGTACATGGTCATGGTAAATTAAGCACACTCTGAAATGACTTACTGTCTGTGCATCAGCAAAGCTTGAAGCCAGTTTGGGCTGCAGAATTTTCTCTTGGGTACCCTCTACCAGCTGATGGCTACTGTTGCTGCCCCAAACGTACACCTCACAAGTTTCAGACACCATGGGGGCATCTCCAGTCTGTATACTGTCTGGGCTGGCGCAGGTTCTTGAGTAGTCTGATGCCATTCTGCAGACCTGTTTTTACATCGCAACATAAAAGACAATAAGATTTCCAGCTCATAAATGCGTTTATATTTTTGTACGGATTTAGGTCAGCAAAGGCAGATAAAAACATCTCAAACCCCCAGAATCAGATCTTCTTACTTGTATATTCTGTATTATGTCTGCTTAGCTGCAATCAGTGGAGTAGTGTGTCTTTTTTGCAGAACACTGTATGAAAAGTGGTATTTACCTCTTCAAAGAGACAGAGCGCTGCCTCATACAAAGAGCACAGTCCATCTGGTGTTCTTGTGGGTTCCCTCCACTGACTCCGGTCAGCTAAAGAACCCTGAAATCAAATGTTTAATAAAAAAAACAATGGATATCAGATAAGAAAAACAAACCATATACTGTACACTGTTCTAAATATAACTACAGTATATCAATTCTACGGGTGACTTAACATCACTTACTATAATGTAATATACTAAAAGAAGTCATGAAAAAAACAACAATCTTATTTACTAGGTATTTGCTCCTGCTCAACAAGTTTTCCTTAATTAAAGCAGTAATCAGAAACCACCCAAAGGCTGTGTAGCTTCTGTAATCTCTTGTTTCACTACTGCAACTTTAACTGTTAATTATATTTCCAGAAAACTAATAAATTATAATCTAAGGTAACAATACAGAAAAAAATAGAATGGTGTACAGCCTTTTGCAATTAATTATAGCTTTACAGTAGTATACAGTAAAACAAATATTTGTTTTAAAGAATGAACCATGGTATTACTGAGTTATTGAAGACAGACTTCTACTACTGTACGTACCACACAACAAAAGTAATTCTTGGGATACTTACCAAAGATCGTCTCATCTGCATTAATATATTCATGAAACAGTCATAGCTGATCAGTCCCTCTTGATTTAAGGGCACTTTATTTTTTTCCATGGTACTCACTACGGCAGATGCCACTAGAGCCATCTCTATCCACTCAAGAAGGTACCGTAACGAGCCTCTCTGGGCAGCGAGGCCGAGCAGCAGTTCAGAAGCTAACCTTCGTCCCAGTATATCAGCACCAGAATTTGGCATAGTCACTCCTTTAAGAAACATTGTCACCTGTGACAAACAATCCAAACCCATAGGTGGAATTTTGCTTTCGTTAGCTAGCGATAAGGGTGGCAGGGAGCTTATGACGTCTATGGCAGTGTGGATGACATCGTTGCACAAGTTCAGGCCCGGTCCTTGAGGGGGAATCATCCAGCTTTGTCGTAACAGTGCAAACAGCAGACTAAGGCCAGTCCGTACTCCCATCTCTATCAAAGCATCTGTGCTGGACCTTGGTCGCTCACTGACCGAATGAATGTCGGTGGACCCAGAGTTGTTCTCGGGAGAATGCTGCTGCTGCTTTACCTTGCCTTTGTCATGGTATTTGTTGGAAAGTGCGTAGAAGATACGCTGCAGTACCAGCAGCCGCTTGCGAAGGGCGGCTGCGAACGGAGAGTCTGAGCACACCATTTTCGCCAGTGCCAGCTGGCTGCTGAGGAGGGCGTCCAGGTAGTGTTCCTGCTCATCGCTGGACAGGGACTCTCGCTCGAAATCCGGCAGCTGGGGGCCCTTCAGGCAGAGCACCTGCTGAGGCAGCAGCACCACTTCCTTGTTGGTGAGAAGCTTGGCGTACAGGACCGAGACCCCCTCTCGTGTGGCAATGGACTCGCTGTCCTCTGTGATCCAAGAGTTGTTGAGATGTTCCAGCCATTTGAGCTTCACTGGAGGGATCATCAGAGCCATGACTGATCACTTATATGCCATCAGTCCCTTTAGAAAAAGTACAGTACAGAGTAGTTATTAAAAACAGAAGTAACAATAAAACTCAGAATAAAACATAAAAATGCTACGGAAAAGCTAATTAAAAAGGTATGTTTTTAATCAAGACTTGAAGATTGCAATTGAAGGTGACTCTCTGATAAAAGGGGATAAGGAGTTCCAGAGTGTGGGGGCACTAAAACAGAATTCACCTTCGGATACATAAATGGCCAGCATTTGCAGATCTCAGAGTGCGTTCAGGCTGATAAGGAATTAGTATATCATTTAGATATTGTGGAGATAGTCCACTCAGTGCTTTAAAAACTAGTAATATAATTTTAAAATCAATTCTGTAATGCACAGGAAGCCAATGCAATGATGCCAATACAGGCGCAATGTGAGCCCTTTTTTGTTCTAGTTAGCATTCTAGCAGCAGCACTTTGCACTAGCTGTAGGATAATATAGCACGACTTGAAAATCCAGAGACTAAAGCATTACAGTAATCTAACCTATAAAAAATAAAAGCATGTACTAATTTCACTGCATCATCCAAGGACAAGAATGATCTAACTTTCGCAATGCTTCTTAAATGATAGGACACTCTAGTAATATATTTTGTATGTGGTTCAAAGGAAAGTGTTGAATCAAAAATAACCCCCAGGTTTTTCACTTCAGACTTTATATTTGATTTTAGCATACCTAGATCAATATTTGTCAAGTCCATCTGTTGATTTGCGCCTAAAAGTAAGACTTCTGTCTTATCGGAATTTAACTAAGAAATTCTGAGACATCCACCTTCTAATTTCGACTAGCCATTTGAAAAGGGCATTGATAGCTGTTGTATCGCCTGGTTTAACAGATATATAAACCTGTGTGTCATCTGCATAGCTGTGGAAATTCATCCCATGTTTATGAATAACCTCTCCGAGTGGCAGCATGTATACAGAAAATAACATGGGACCAAGAATGGAGCCCTGCGGAACACCACGTTAACTAGTCCAGATGTAAATTCTCCTAAGTCAACAAAATACTGTCCATCATTAAATAGGATATGAACCAGTTTAGGACACTCCCAGAAAGGCCCACCCATTCTCTAAGATGATTAATTAAGATCTTGTGATCCACGGTAAAATGGCAAACCCGATTAACAACACTAAAATCAAAAGAAAAAAAATCATTACATTTTTTGCCAAGGTTTGTCTTAATGTTTCTAAGCAGTAAACGTCCTTTATAATTTTTTTTTTTAAACACTCTCAACAAAGTACATGTTTGACCACAAAGTAGACTCAGCAATAATTTTATAAATTACACAACACGATTTTTTTAAATCCGCTAATAACTAGTAACTTTGTTAGATTGCTAGGTTGCTGCATTTAAATGTCAGGGTCATGTATTAAGAAAGGAGTATCACTTATTTGCCAAGTTTAAAAGATTAGTCTGTGCCTTGCCTTTTGGCAGCCATTTCTGGGATTCTTTGTAACCAACAGAAGATCAGCTTATTCCATAGCTAGCCATTCAAAAGTGATAGGGGTGGGACATAAACACTTTTTAAAACGTTTGTGAGCTGGTGCTAGACTTCTGTAATTCAATTTTCAGAAACTTGAGTGGCTCTCTAGAAATATACCCAGAGTGTTTATCTAGCAACAGCACCAACACAGGAAAAATTAATAAATAAAACTATATCCGGCAGGCAAAGTATAACAGCAAATCTTGTTGTCCCGGGAGTCGGACGATATGCATTGCTGTTGGGAGTACCCATTGTCTTACGTTTATAGCTAAAACACTACGAATGTTGTTTTCTTAATATAAATGTAGAGTACTTCAGACATTAGCCGGCCATTGTCAACAATTCCCAGTGAATCTCGGGCAATGGTGTGTGTAACTAGGCCAATTTGTAGCACATGCCTCATAACTTGGAACAATAAGCGTTCCACCTGCTGTTTTATTTTTAGCAGCAGTAAGCCTGGCCAGGCAAAACTATTTTTTTCAGTATCAGCGACCCCTGTAGTCTGGCCGGGCACCTGCGGGCTTGCCTGTAAGCTGCCCAGAGGTGCGCTGTCCACCGACACTGTAGCTCTGAGGTGGCTGCATGGTGGGTCTGCAGTGTGAAAAGAAGCGGTCGGCTGACAGCACACGCTTCGGAGGACAGCATGTGTTAGACGTTGCCGCTCCCAAGTCAACGTGGGGTGGTAGCGGTGAGCTGAGCCTAAAAATAATTGGCTATTCTAAACTGGGAAAAAATTATTAAAAAAAAAACAAAAAACAATTGCCGACTATAAATAAAATGGTGTCTGAATTGTTGTTAATTTATCTTATCTGTATAATTGGTTCCCTTAAATACTGAATACATGTTGTTGAATAAAGCAATGCAGTATTCTAAAATATACAGGGATTGCTTTTTTTTTTTATTTTTTTTTTTTACCTCCAGTATATTTTAGTAGTTGTATTTACGATTGTTTCAACATTAACCACCTACTACTGCGCAATGTCGTCATTGCCTGGCTAATGTTGTTACAACTATATTGACCGAGAAAATCGCCCAATGCCGTCATTGGCCATTGCTGTTGGGCTCTGACAACAGTGCCCGGTCACGGTCGTCACTGGCCGACTTCAGTCTTTGGCAGTAACACACCACACACTTAATTACAGTAGATACACAGTGTGTATGAACATGTTTATGGCTGGCTGCATTACTGAACACAAACTTGAATTCAGCGAGATTTATGACAGAAAAATCTGGGACAGAAATATAGAGGCCTAATATCTGGAAAATCATAATAATTGGATATGCTTATTTACAATTTAAAACACATTCAAAACAGAAATTCAGGAAACTTCCAATCATTAACTTGAATTTTTTTAGGGAAAGCAATGACTGCTTGAAGAATTTGCTGTTGCACAATTTGTTGTAGTGTTGTACAGTTGCATGTTACCAGCTCTAAGTGTTGCTACAGGACCTAAAAAATAAAAATGTAACAACTTGTATGCATACTGCAATTAATAAATGGGAACTTGCAAATCGCAAACAAAACTTTCTTGGAAGCTCTAAAAAGACCAACAGTCAGCAACTGGAGAAATGAAACTCCCACTAAATCTACTCTGAACCGATCAGACTAATTACAGGAATTATCCAACCAGTAAGAAGTGTCACTTGTGTCTGCAGGTCTTTAAGTGATTATCTTTTGAAAAAGGCAGGCAACTATGGAACACTTTTCCTTGCAGAGCACATTTAGCAGGAGCCCGTTTGCTGGCACTTGATCTTTATCTCACGAGTTGATTTCACCACCTTTTAAACAGTGGCGTTCCAGACACTATTTAAAGGAGTTGTTCAGCTCCTACCAGGGTTGGCTGATTTAAACAAAGTCGATTTAAAGCATGATATGAATCACTTGGCTGTTTATAAAAACAAACAAACAAACAAACAAAAAAAAAACATTGATTTAAATCATTTTTTTTTCATTTCCTACCTATTTTATATAGTTTCTCATGGAAAATACACAAAAAGTATGTTTTAAAAACAAAAACATCTTAAATTGTCTCTTACTGTCTATAAACTAAAACTCTTAGGGCTGAATTCTGATCACAGCGCAAATGCACGTGCAAGCGCGAATGGTGCTTGCCTCCAATTCTGTGGCACATAAATGGAGTGAAGACATATAAAAAATACTGTACTGAAATAGTATTCTGTAGATGTCTTGCTCCATTATACAGCACCTGCCCCATCGTTAACATATTTGCCGAAGAGATTCCGATAATAGACAAATGAGCACTGTGTTAAGACCTGCTGAAACCAGGTTTACTTAGTGGTGCAATCAGGAACTTTATCAGTTGAACACACTATAAAAAGCAATGTAGTCCTAAGTAACAACTGCGTGTGTTTGGACTGACACAGAAAGAGGAAATCAAAGAAAGAAAAGCAAAAGAAAAGAATGACGTGAGGGGTATTCATCGTTGGCGTACTCCATCGCTAAATTCTTGTAGTTTACATATTGTAGTTCACATTTAGAGGAGGCCACAATGATAAATAAATTGCTTTATTTATGTATTCATTTAAGATTGAGTAATTTAATTTGGTATGTAACTATTCACAAATCATGCTGTTAAATATTAATGCATTTGTGATACTTGTGTGCGAGACAAGGGCAATTGCTAGATATAAAAAGCTTAAGGAGATACAACGAAAGAGTGTTCATGGTTGACTTCAATGGACTGAAAGTCCTAAGAAGCGAGTACCTCTCCCACTAGACAGTGCCTTGAGGAACCACCTCGAGTATCACCGTTTTCAAAATATATGTGGTCCAATATCATCATCGTTGTGGTTTCTTCCTGATTAAATGTGGGTTACAGCAGTCAGGCGACAATATGCATTTCATATTGGATAGAAACATTAACATTGATGTTACTGAATTGCTTTCTAATAGCAGGCCTATATAATGCTGCTGTGGTTCCTATTCAAAATTTAAAAATAAAATACAATATCATGGTAACTTTTCAAATCTCGGTTGCCTAAGTCTCAGTGTAAAGTACATGTTCACTAATGGGTGCAGCATATCTCTGATTTCCAACTGCAGATGCGTGTAGGATTCAATTTCAGACATGAAACATGCACCGATTTCCTGATCTTGTTAATAATGCATTAAGGAAACCATACTTTGAATCCCTACAGTCCAATTAAGTTCAGAGAAAGAGACTCTCACATGGATTTTCACAAAATACGTCAATCACAGCACAGTTCTCGTATGGTGCAGGAACATACAATTGCCCTGACAGTCCAAGTCGTACCTGGGTGGCGGGCCAGAGATGACCCAAACTTCCCAATGCCTGGAAACTAAGCCAAATTTATATCATTTTTATGTCTACAGCCCATTGCCAGCTAAGGCTGGAGTGCTAATATTAATATTATTAACAAATAATAACAAATAAATAAAAAAAAGCATTCTTCATATCCCCCATACTGTTACTGTTAAACTAACCCAAAACAGTATACAGTATTCATTGGGCCAGACTACAGCCTTTAGACAGCACCTCTAGCACTGGTGTTATCTGCGCTACATTCTTAGTACAGTACTCTCCAGCTAAGAACACCCCTCGGGAAGCAAGCAAAGTGTTCTCTTAGCTGAAGTGTTCTTTAAGACAGAGTTGATTACCAGTCACAATCTGTATTACTTGTCATGATGCACATGGATCAACATATGAAATGAACAGAATAAATGAGAGAAAAGCTATAAGCAAGTGTACGTTAATAAACTATAATAATAAAGTAACAGACTAATAAATTAACTGTCAAACTAAATTAACACAGTACCCTTACACATGTTACTAAAATGCAACAGCAGCTCTAGATTAATTATAAATACCTGTTTAAGACATGCACAACATTATTTAACAGAATGGTGAAGCTACTCACCAGAACAAAAAACACCAAATTGCTCGGTGACTGGTGTCTGATTCAGGTTTTTTTTTTTTTTTTTTTTTTTTCAGCTCAAACAATTTCCAACTTTTTGTAGCCAGAGAAAAAGCGGCGCAAGGTTCCTATACACAGAGACTACTGTAATAGTACATTTTAATGCAAAGTCTGCACTGTGCACAGAGTTCAGACCTTTTCATTTTTGTTCTACTAATCACTTGTTCAGAATGTAATACTAACATTTATCCAGACCAAGTTTTGTACATAAAAAAATATATTTGTAATATTAATATTTTATATATTTTTAACGTCCTGTATCCCTATTTCAAAAGACAGGATTAGATAACACACGTTAATGTTTGCATTTTATTTACATGCCAGTTAAATGTAGAACATTCCACCATATTATAGTGCACAGTTTCACACAAGTTTGTGTGCCTTTTAATTAAATAAAGGAACACAAATGAAACTGTGAATAATCGTAAAACATTTGATTCTAACAGACATGTTGTGAATACACAGTTTATTAATCACTATTGTACATGTCATTAACAGGGTCCCCTGGACTTTGAAAAATACACACGGAAAATATAACATTAATTGGTCCGCGGTGTTGTATTAATGTACATGAAAGATGTATTTGGTACATATCTCTTCGAACTAGTATCATAATGATGAATACAAATGTTTCCAATGCATATATATTTATATATATATATATATATCACTTCTTTCTTAATGGTGGTCATGTACATGTTGTGAACGCTTCAAAACACAATTCAACGCTATTAAAAACCTTTTTTGCTTTTATGTGCTCTTATTTCAACAAAGCAACATGCACAACATTGATAAATACACCGTGCATCAAAGATGCCATACTGGCACACCTGCTTGCTGGACAGCGCATCAGTGTAACAATTAAAACACTGCTGCTAGAGACAATAACGATTATGTAGTCATCACAGCTCATGGAACAATGTGGTATGAACTGAAGCCGTACAGAGAAGCTTAAATCACTTAGCAAACTATTAACTATTTAATGCATTTGCCAATGCCTATTTAAGTAAGCGGAGAAATAGCTCTCGTGAAGTCAAACTGGTACAATCCATGTACTGCTGGCTGTTTTTCAGTCGTGTTCATACAAAGCGTCTCATGGGAACAGCCCAAGTATTAACATTTACAGTAAGCTGCATTATACTACTAATCCTATTATATCGAGTACGTCCATTTTCTATTATATAGCGCATATGTTTAAAACTGCAGTCATTCGTTTCCAGCAGTAGTACTAAGCATCACAAATCACACAATGCAAAAATATCGAACGAAACCAGCATTATCTGGGCCCTAGCATTTACAGTACAAGTGTCATACATCACACTAATAATAATATATAACTTGTTTTTTAACTGAATACATGTAGATTGCAACAAAGTAATCTCTAAGTTATTCAGAAATATCTGAATAAGAAGCTTGATCGAACAATGACAGGCTAAAATTATGGGTGTCAATATGAATATACTGTAATCTAGTAGGTTATAGTAAATTGGTAAAATTTAGAAACACCTAGTCTTGTTCAGCAACGAGTTATCTGTACTGCATGGACGGCAAACAACAGAAAAATAATATTGCCACAGTTATTGAAAATTAACATGCAGTACTATCGGTAAGTTGTTATATTCAATATGTGGCAGTTGGCTGCATTCACCAAGACCTGCAACTCCCTTATTCCAAAAAAACACAGTTTTACACGCTACGAAAACCAGTATTGCTCTCCTATTCCGCAGCCAAATCTGGTCGACCCCCTTCAGTGGTATGTCCCTTTAATGTACGTGTACGATTAATTACGCCAGCCCGAGGATGCAAGGCCTACTCCCGGCACCGTTACGAAGCACACACCCAAAGCAGAGCCAGCTTACCGTCAACTATCAACGGCCTCTTCCCCCTCTACACACATCCATCTGTACTTAAAATTCAAAATGCAACTGCATATGACCAACAACAGCGCGCTGTGCTCACCCTTTATTTATTTATTTATTTTTATCTCCGACGGGGTATTTTCTTCTGTAGTAAAAATCCTGTCAATATCAACGAATCCCCATGCTCTCCTCTTCGCCGCTTCGTTAAGCAGCTAACTTTCACCGCAATGAAATCTACACCACAGCCACTGTCAGCCTGAAGCCTGGGGACGTCGTCCTGACGTATTCTGCTTACTGTGTGTTAGACTTGCCAAGTATTGCACCTCACGTGAACCCCCGAGAGATTCAGGGTTTGAACAATACTTAGATAAACCACGTACAGTTTGTAATCAGTCGCTTCATTATCCGCCCTTTACCACACTAGCCACTCACCCTCGATTACAGCAATTGGTTAACTCAATCTCCTGCACGATAGGCTATGCGCTGGAAAATAATACAAGTCTTTTGCATTGGTCAGAAAAATTAATAAACAAAACTACGGTCATGGTGCTGTTATTGGCAATGGTTATGGCCGTGCATAAAATGTGTACAGTAATTTTGCAGTTCCACAGGCTAATATGCAGATGTGTTGTGCTTTTGCATCCTTAAACTTTTTTTTTGTTAGATTAAAATTTATCTGTAATTTAGCATGCTGCCAGTATACTTCTTACTTACATATCATTATTCACAAGTAGTCAACACCCTGATCAGCTGATAACAACATAATCCTCTACAGCGTTTCACAGGAAAAACTCATCTACCACTAGCCTGCAGTTAAACTAAAATCAATAAATTAACCTCACATGTCCTCAAATTATACACTGTACTGCTGTCTACATAACACAATAATTTTGTCAACTTCAAGTTCTCCTTCAGAACATATGGTTAAAGTTATGGAGAACTTTATTTGGAGACTAGCAGTCTTTGTTGGCATACATTATTAACCTGCTGGAAGTCCTCAGTTTTGATGACTGATTTAGGATAACTTGAATATCTTCTCAGTTGCCACATCACGTAAAAGGTAGCTTGGCAGTCAGGCATATATCCTTTCTGAGAATGGAATAGTTCTGCTTTATAAACAGTATAAAGACTGTCAGTAGACAGTCCACCCTATAAGGCTTTTCAATGTAGTTTGGCTAACATTAGTAAATGGACTTCCGACTGTATTGGAAAAATACCCTCATTCTAAACCAGAGGCCTTATTAGGGAAACAAAGTTTCAAATTGACAAATACATTTACTGGGGTTTAAACCGTTGTCAGGAAACACAAGAACAATGATTTGCATTATGGTCACAGTTACAATCGCGAATGGAGGACTATTGATATTATTGGTGTGAATAAAAGGTAAGAACATTGATTTTAAAAGCTACTCCTTTAGTATAACTTGAATGAATCTTTGGTGTCCATTTGGTGTTTGAGCCTTTAAGTAATATAATTCCCTCCACAGCTCTACAAGTGCACCCCAATCCCGACCTGAACCCCCTTCCATTCTGTCCTGGGCCTCTCTCAATCATTGCCAATGCTACCCAACCTCAGAAATAAACAGCAAGGAAGGCTAGTGAATTTGCCTTCTGAGTCACCTAGCTCCCAAACCTACATTCTCGCTGGCCACACTGGTCCAGTGATTGCCCTCTGTAAGCAGGTTTATTCAGGTCTCTGTGAGAATGGTTAGTTATTATTATTATTATTATTATTATTATTATTATTATTATTATTATTATTATTATTATTAAGTTTAACCCTTCAGCATCACAGGTTTCATTAAAAAGTTTTATATGAAAATAAACTCTGGAAAATGAAATGTTATGCTAACGAGGCAATTATTTGTTTTTATGAAAGCCTTGGCAATTATACCTTTAAGTCAGCAAATGAGGGTCATACAAAGCATCGTCCAACATTTCTTCTGTAAAACTTGATTTCATAAAAATGGTTTTAATTTTCCAGTTTTCCAATTGCATGTGATTTTAATGTGATTCGAAAATCCATAGGCAGCTAAGAGTTTGGTGCAAATCAAGGCAGTTGTAATGTTAACCATGTAGTGTGACAGACAGACAGATGGACACAGCCCATTCTTAGAATGAGGACTCTAAAAAGCTGGTTGTGTTTATTGCAGTCCGGCTTTTAGTCATTGTGTATATGCTGCCATCTGTAGGATGATAACAGTATTGATTTATAGATAACGTATGCAGAAGCTTATTAGAAGCTTAATTGGTCCAATTAACTAACTTAATGTACAGTTAGAACAAAAACCAGGAGGGACACCGGCCCTCCAGGACCAGGGCTGGATACCCCTGCTTTAAAGCATTGTATCTTGCCTGTAGGGACAGAGGGGAGACGGCAGTTAGGTTGCCAAACTTCCTGAAATAAATTTGACACGACTACAATACATAATAAACAGTGTATACTGTCTTATAATTCTAATACCGGTGGTCTTAAAAAGTGAATAACGTTTTCACTGTGGTGCTATTCTATCAACTGCTGCCCTTGTGGAGCATTGTGATGCATTTTTTAATGCTCACAGTACAGGAACACTTTAAACTGATTTTATTAACTAACAAAATTATTATTGTGTTTTTCTTTTCTTTTAAATATCGACTCCACTATTACATGTGTTGGCTTGTTCTATTTTCAGTAGTAAAGATTCCCCTTCAGTTTCTCAACAGTGCTGACTGAATAATCTTTGAAATGAGACATTTCCAAAGTCATAGACAATGCCATGCTTAACCTTGCCAGCCTGAACTGTGAAACTACGCTAACAGTTCTGTCACAGTTCTTGAACTTCTGTTTACTTTAGTATTATTTGGTTTGCATTTACCAACTCATGAACAAACAGTATGATGTACAAACTTGACTTCTTGAAATAATTTGATCACACCCAATATCTCCACACAACCAACTTGTAAATAAAACCCTAACTCCGACCTTACCTAATTTATTAAGTGATCATGCATTTGCATTCACATCCACCAGAGGGCAGTACTGCATTAGGAGCGTCCTGCTCCATGCACAATTTGTCAAGGCACATTTCTAAATGCAAGCACACCTTTGGCAGTGTTGAGGGAAGTTAGCAGAGCGCAGAACAGGGGACCAGGGAACAATGTCCAAACGAGCAGTCAGCTAGACACACTTCTTCAACACAGAATACAGAGCTCCTGGCCACTGTAAATGATAAGACATTTTACCGGTTAAACCTAGCACTCCTGGCTTATTATTAAAGATTAAAGATGTGGCCCTTTTAATAATACAATACACATACACTAAGGCACTGGAAATAAGTTACAGTGACATAGATGTGCTTGAACTGAGGGTCTTCTGTAGTTATATGACAATGATATTTGTGGTTTTGAAGTTGTTTATATTGATTCTTCGTTATAGATTAAATGTACATGGTAAATGTTATGGAGACTTTAATTACCTGAACAAGGTGGATTTACGTGCATATTAATCCAGCTGGTGTTTCCTTCAGTGGTTTACTGACCCACTTATTAACATTACACCGTAAATAAAAATAGAAAGTCAGGTAAGGTCTGCCACTGTTTAAATCATTACAATAGATCTCTGATTCTTTTTAAAGGTTAAAATCTGTCAAGCCACGCCAGCATTGCGTCACTGACAAGGAACCTTTCCTCTCACCTTCCAACAATACTCCCCTGATAATAGTTTGTATGTAGCCCTATATACACAAACACAATCAAGCTCTTGACTTTGTAGTGTTTTTATAGCTGAAAAGCGCAGATGGAGAAGTTAAGCAGCTTTTTAATAAATCAAAATTACAAATCCCAGCAAAATGTTATAAGCATGGCATGAAAAAACAAAGTAAACTGCACAATACTGTATAATGATGTATTCTGATCTCCTGTAAAAATAATGTTTTATATGTTTTTATAAACTCTTGATAACTACCATGCTGCTGTTTAACTGGAGGTTTGAGTTTGTCACGTGTGACCTAATCCAATTCATTTCACACCATTAAAAGACATGTCCAGGCCCTAATAATATGTGGTTTCCAATGACCTAGCCCCACAGTTCTGACTTCACACATCAAAGAATAAACTGCGGCACAAGAGGCTAATATTACTTGGACAGACTGGGTATCTAATATTAACCTCTCTATATTTTAAAATGATGACAGGCTACTGGCATGAGCAAAGTGAGGCACATAGAGACATGTTCACTCACCAGTCTGGCAGCTTTACATTGTTGCTTACGGCTCATATTTTCACATTCTTCATAATGCAAAAGGAATCTTACAATGTAATTGACAGCTATAATAAGATAACTTGAGGGGGGAGGGAGGGAAGTTCATCTCCTCTTCTGTAATAAAATTAAATGCTACAGTACAAGGATAAATATAAATACATCCACTCCCCGTTGTGTTCATACTGTACATTTTCAGCTGTTTGGTGTTTGAGTAGGATGTATTGTCAGAATCATTGCTGTCACAGCATCATATCATTTATAAAAAAAAGTACCTTGTTTAGCTTACCAGCAATGTGCTATTTACTGACTAACAACAGAAATGCTTTCATCACATGTCCGTGATTGTTTTGGGGTAAAAAACCCTTTTTTTTTGTTTTGAAAAACCCTGCCATGTTTCGAGCAAAATAACCCCAGTAGAGCGCAGGACTTGAGCGGAAGATATTTATTTTCCCTTAGTTTCCCTTGAGAAGCAATATACTGTAAATGTGCACACTAATTTTGTAGTTTTCACATTCCTATGTCTATGCTATTAATTTACCAACAGTTGTGGTATGGTGGACTGTGGTTTGGATGGTTGACATCACCACTGGACATGCTCTGACAGAAAACCCTGGACTCAGCTGCTACCTGACAAGATGTTTTGTGGTGGATACAATGCCCTCCACCCCCCATATCCTGTTCTAAAAGTTAAAGATCAGTTTGGTATGGGTTTGAAACATCACAGTTATGTTAACTTATGTATTTGTTTTTAATCATTTTACTTAGTTTCCAGTGTCAGTCACCACACCCTGGTGCTTTTTTAAAACTCAGAAGACAAAAGCACACCTCTCTTTAAACATGGCTCTTTACTATTTTGTTTAGCATAAGAACAGCTAAGAGGTAGGAAGACTGTGTTTGTGCATGGTGTTCTTACACACTGCAGTGATGATCTTGCGATTGTAACTGCTGATCATTGAGCCAAGTAGCGTCTAGAACCTACGTGTGAAGCCCATCCAAGTGTTCTCCCGTCATTCTCATGTCTTGTGATTCATTGCATTCTTCCCAATCTGTATTCCTGATATGTTCATCTTTTAAAGACTGTGATTCAGCCCATTGGAGTGGAAACAAGATTAGTCTTGTACAACTGTTGTACAACCTTACAACAGAAGACGAGTGAATGGGTGAAACAGAGCCCGGTTTTTCACTCATTGAAAACCAGGCTAGATTTGCTTAGAACAACAAAGTATCCGATTTTACCATCAACTAAACCTGGGATTAGATTTTAATTATGGGACAGCTACCATATAACTAAAGAAACAGCTCAGAATCAGAAAACTGGTGTTTTTTTTGTTTGTTTTTTTTCTTTGCAGAGTTAGCATTCAATAAATGCATCATTGTTTTTGATTTTTGGAATATATAACCCTATGGTAAGTTGTTTCTTGCTAGTACTATATTGTTAAAAAATATTTTATTTTTTTAAAAATAGTGTTTTGATGTTAAAAAAAAAAAAACAGAAACAAATAAATACTAATTTCAAAATGTCAGAATAAATGCCCTGCTATACGTATTTTTTTATAAAATATTTCTGGCCCCCAGCATATACAAATATATTTACAGTATTTCTATTAAGCACTTTTGGGGTAGTGACTTTTTCTTAGCTTGCTGTTTGGAATCCTCCTCCCTCCATTATCATCAGGGAGGATGTCATCAATTATGTGGAATTTCCATAACATCCCTGGTAAATTTGGTATGCAATACCCGATCTGTGTTCTATTGACTTACATGCAATTGTAGTCTAAATCCTAAAATACAAATACATACAAATAACTAGAATTAGCAAGTGGCAAAAGGAGGTGTCCCACAAAGTAAACACCTGGTTTAGGCTTAACCCATTTTTTAAGAGAACACCAGAAGATTAAATGTGCAAAAGGGGAAGTTTAACATGAGACTGAAATGCCAGGGTTTGTGTTAGCAAGAGTCTACTAAATATATCCTTACAAAGGTTTACAATAATACAAGTACATCAAAGTGTATTAAAGCATAGTGAAAGCATGGTAAGACTAAGGTAAGCATAGTCTCTCCAAAGTATGGTAAAGCATATTAAAAAAACATGTCAAACCATGGTAAATTATAGCAAATGCAGAGTAAAACCATGGGAAAAGCGTAGACAAACTGACAATGCATTCTTCACAAGATGGGGGCAGCCCCCCAGTGCTTAGTTTGCTGTGTCACTAAAAATCCTTCACTACAAAAGGGGACACAATTAAAATTATGTAACCAGGCAACATAGAGGGGGTGTTTTTCATTTTACGGAAATAAAGAAACTGAGACTGCACACTTAAAAAGATGAGGGGGAGGGCACTTATTCCAAAATGTGAAATAAAAAGAAACTAAAACATAGATTTATTAAATGGCAGGAAAGCAGAGATTTACAGAGATTGTAATGACCTTACATGACATTTAATAACTTTGATTTACTAATATATGTTATGAACTAACATTAGCAAAAATCCCCCCACCCCCCAACAGAAGACCCAGTTATAGCACACTGCTACAAAAGTAAACCATAAATGATCCTCTTCTGTATTTCAGTCATGCTTCTTAAGCAGAGAGTGGGTTTTGCATGTTCTGCTAAGCCACTGAGCAGTACATATCAAAACCATAAATATTTTTTGAAAGTCAACCTTGCAAGGCAATTGCTTTCAGTATAAACTGTTCTTAAACCGAATGGCTTTTCTTATAGACACTAAATTTAATCTAGTCCATGATTGGTACCAGCAGTCCATTTTCACATGTCCAGGTTCTGCAGCGCAACGGTTTTGAACTGTGGGCCTCTCAGGATCACCGATCAGACTTGCATCTTCAATCCTGTGAAGACAGAATCAAGACGTGGTGCTTCTCCTCCTGGGTCTCATGGCTCTTCTTCTGAAGGCTTCCTCCTCGGGATCGCTCTCACAGTCCCTCTGGAAGGAGCAGAATTTTACAGGAAGAAGTTAGCAGTTACTTTTCCCTATACTCTTGTCTACATATTTCTACAGACCACACTCTCTGTGCACTCAGTATATAACTCCTTGTACTCACTTTGACCAAATTTACTTGCAGGGCCAAATATGTTACTGACCCTAAAACCCCCAATGGGGAATTTTCAACATATCTAAAGAGTGATGCCATTTGCCGGAAGTTTAAACAGAATTAAATCAGAATCTCACTCTGTATTAGACCTGTTAAGCTTGTCCTTTTTGAATGATGTCAGTGGTGAATCTGGACACCCACTGAATGTAACTAAATAAAACAAACAATTGCCCTTATTATTTAGGATCAGCATATGGCGCCAGATTCATGAAGACAGCTGTGGACAGTTTGTGATAGTTCAAGGTTCAGCACACATTGCAATGCACTGTGGTACTTGTAGTTCCGCTTCTCTTAAAGAGAAAGGTAAAAGCTACTGTACCTGAATGTATTATGATGTGAACCTGAAGCCATGTATCTATTCTGTGAAGTTTAAACTATGTATATTCCCATGAAAACCCACAAATATATAAATAATGCATGTAAATTGTACTTACCATATCATCTTGTTTTTTAATGTAGTCTTTTTTCATCATACGTGTCAAATGATTACAGAATGAGACGATACTGATGGACAGCTATAAAACAAAAGGATTTGTTTTAGAGGTTGATAACACTTGAGGGAATCAATGGTTTGTGATTGTGTTACCTTCCATCTCCTCCTTGCATATTGTCTCTTAAAGTTCTCCAGGTTAATGACAGATTGTCTTCTGACCATTGCTTGTTTTTGGTTTAATGGCTGAAAGAAAACAAACAGTAATCAGATGTAAGACACAGAATTGATAAAGTACCAAATGTATGAACACTCATAAAAGTACTTTGATTTCTTACCTGTTTGCAGCACCACATAAAACATTTCTATATATAACCAGTTGACAACACTGCTCTAACAATTCAGTGGGATGGAAAATGGATACAAATATCAGAGCCAATAGCAGATAACAGCTTTACCAGCAATGGCACTACCTACAGTGGTCCTGGTATGGCAGAACACTGGTACTGATATTGTATCATAGCCCCATTGACACACCATTGGTTTGTCAAAATACTGTATGACAATATTACAGCTGTGCTAGTACACTACCGATGACTCCAGCTATTGCAGCTGACCTTGTGCTACTCCTTAGTACAGAGCCCCTGCATTGCCATTTCTCCTGCCCTGTATTGACACTGCAGATTGAATTAGATGTAGTTCAGTATCTGATCAGTAAAAAGAGTAAAAAGTGATTCATGAAGATGCACCAAGATGCATCTAGAAACATTTAGAATGACCTGTACTGTATACATGTACATAAGGTGAACAACAGGTCAGAACATCTGTTCTTGCACTCTGTACTTAGCCCTTAATTCTGCTACCAGACCCTCCAGAACTCTGACCTGTTCAGATCTTAGAAACAACACAATGAAAGTAGTTACGTAATATCAATTATAAAAGTATATAAAAGCAAAAATACAGAAAATATTTCTGTAAATACACATGCAAGTCTCATATTTTATAACAATACTTTGAACAGATTGTTTTCATATGAGCATTAAAGAGCAATCTAATAATTATAAACCACTGTGCATTTTAAAGATTTAGGAACTGGTGTAAGTAAACAGTTTTATTTATTTATTTCACCGCTGTACCATGTGAAGTTTCCTATCTATGTAAAAGTATCTATTTTATAACGCATACATGTTTTTTCAAGGTTTGCCAGGGAAACTTCTTGAACTTCACAGAATTCACACAGTTTTAAAATCAAAAAAAACATGAGCAAAGGGGAAATAATTCTTCTTCTTCTTGTTTTTGTAGTGATGTCAAAGGTATATGTCACTTCAGTCAGTTATTGCTGTCATGGTAACCAATGTGTCAACGCAGACTGACCTTTGTAAAAGAAGAGTGGAGACCCACACAAACCCTCTTATTACTGCATCAGACACAACATTCACTGTGGATTCATAGCACAATGATAACCTGCTATGAATCTTTAATAGAAAATAGCAAATTGGAGCATTAGTGACCATTATAAAATTAGGGCTTCTGATTTTCGCTTTTAACCGATAAAAAACGATAAAACACCCCTGAAGCCCTTTCCCAGTGAGGAAAAAAAAAACCAGTAACCTACAAAAAAATAACAATGGCAGTCTTTCCTTCCTGACTTGTAGCTCTCATTTATTTGTTCTGAACCCATTCCTCGCATGCAAGATTTAATTACCAGAGCTGAGCATTGTTCTTTAACATGAGATTCAAAGCTATTATAGTTCCATAGGGAGTTATTTACATGCTCGTGAAACTTTTAAACACAATTGCAAATTATGGAGAAATGTAAAAAAAAGTCTAAACACACAGAAACCCCAAAAGAATGTGCCCGTGACCATACAGATTTCATTGTGGAAGACAGCAAAGGAAAGAAGGTACAATTGAAGTGTGCAAGTACTGTCGAGTTACTATACTTACTGTGACAGAAAAAAAACACTCAAGAATTTTGGAAAGTAACTGAAAACAAGAATTTCATACAGTATATAAAAAGTGAAAGCCCCCCCCCCCCCCCCCCCCCCCCAAAAAAAAAACCAAAACCAAAACAAAAACAACAACAAAAAAAATGATTTACATAAAACTGGAAAATAGCTAAAATATGCACCAAAAAATGAAATTAATAAAAACTGAAAAACAGAGAAGCCCTAATTACAACACACAACCAAATACAATTTATATATAAATAAAAAAGAAAAACTATACAATAGATGTGTTAATATTAATTACTTTTAGACACTACAAAACGTGCAAAATACACTACACTTATATTAACACAACCAAAGAAAGACTAAGGCCTCAGATTGAATCACTGACTTTACTCTGTAAGGTCTAAATTCATGCCTGAAAGCAGCTCTCCACTACAAGAGCTGTTTAACAGCTCCTTCAAAGCCTCATTCACATCTTTATTAAAAACAGAAGCAAAATCTCCGTTCGAGAAGCTTCCATTGCCATGGTCCATCTGAAAGGAGCTCATTACGTCTTGCACCCACTTCACTTCGGACAAGAGCTCCTGCCCCAAGGCTTCAAAGTGCGATTTCCGCTCCATGTATTTGCCAGTGATGTCTGTGATGCTGGAGTCCACGGTTTTAACGTCGTCTTGCAGGTGCTTCTTCATGGATTCCACTTTGCGGTACTCATACCAGAGCTGGGACAGCTCATGCCTCACACTCTCGCTTTCTTCCTTGTACCAGGTCTCCTTTTCGTTATAGATGGAAATCAAAGCGTCAATGTCCTCCTGGAGGGAGTCTTGGGCCACCGCTATGCCGCTGACGCTGGTCTCCATTACGGAGACATCTTCCACCACGAGGGCAAATCGCTCGAAGTTGATGTAGGTGTTGTTGGGCGGCATGCTTGAATGGGACTTGATGGTGTATTCCTTCAGCCGCTTCGTCTTCAGCTGCCGCCGTTCTGGCTTGTTAGTTTCGAGGACTTTGGTTTCCTCCTTGCTCTCGTGGGTCTTCGGACAGAAGAATGCAGCATTATTGAATTGAAAATACAAAACAAATGGAATGGCGTGCACATTACATGGTGCTGTTAGTCCAAACTTCAGACACCAGATGCAAAACTGCTTTCCGCATTTCTTGTTATCTTCAGTCCATGCAAATAAAACAATGTGCTATGATATCCAAGCCAAAAAATAAATAAAAGAAAAAAGAAAAGAAAAAAACATTCTAAAACAATTGTTATAAAACTGGGTGGTGCGTCATGCGGATCCATTGGGTTAGCGTACAACATTAGTGTTTAACAGTATTAAATAAAACCTTACTTTCTTCACAAAGAAAAATTATTAGACATGCCACTGTCTTGAATGTGACTATTGATCTAAATGGGTTATAAAATCTCCTTACCTGTAACAGATATCTCTTTGAAACTGTACAGCTGTGGCTTAGTGCCTTACACACTTGAAATTGTATTCCAGTATGCCAACATGTTAAAACACACACTATCGTGCATCACTTGTTGCAACAATGCTATTAAACAAACAAGATAAAAAATCATGGTGAGATGAAAAAAAAAATCCAACAACGATTTTGGCTTTACCTTAATCCATGGATGATTAAGAGCTTCTTGGATTGTCAGTCTTTTTCTGTAAATTAAAAAAGTGCATGTTTAAGCATGGCAACCAGCTGTGTATCCAAGTAGCCAACACTGCTAATGCAAATAAGGGTTAAGATAATGGATTTCAAAGCCTTGGTTATCACACACACACACACACTCACCTAGTGTCTTTCACTAGTAACTGCCGGATGAAATTCTTTGCCAGTTCACTGGTCCGGCTGAAGAATTCCTCGTCAAATTCATAATCCATTGCTGAAATGTTTCCAAGGGTCTCCTGCTTTGTCTCGCCTAGGAAGGGGGATGCCCCACTTAATCTGAAAGATAATACAACAGAAGTTAAAAAAACATGAACACATAAAACCTTTTATTAGGATACTATGAATACCTATAACATGAAATACTTACAATATATAGGTGATGACCCCAATACTCCTAAAAAAATCAAACAGAAACAGATGCATTAATCATATTTTAAATAAAACATTAATATAAACACATTTTAATGGTTAGAAAAGGCTAACCACATGTCGGCAGGCAGTCCCAGCGGTTCATAGTTGACGATTTCCGGAGCTAAAAAAAAGAAAAGAATATCGTCATCATTATACCACCTGTTTTCAATCTGTATTTGCACGCAGGGTTTAATCTATCGTCTTCCTATTATTACTTCAATTTCTCTAAAAAGCATCTTGTCTTGTGATCTTGACGGCTGTCTGAAAAAATTAGGATTACAAATAAAAAGCAGGAATGTGAAAAGCCAAAGATGCCTCCACCTGCATGTGTGCTTTCTTTCTTTTTAACATAAAAGCTAAGTTGAAAGCCCTGCCACTTGGAGTGCAGGGTGAGTTAGTTTGCCTTCAAATGAGTCTGCTAAAGTTGTGCATCGCCTGGAAGTATAGGATTGATATATATATATATATATATATATATATATATATATATATATATATATATATATATATTTTGCTCAAAGAGTCAACTTCCCAACGTTTCAGTATGTTTAACATACCTTTGTCAAGAGAAAGTGTTTGAAAACAAACATTGGAGTTATTTATAGGCTTTTGATGCCATGGAACATAATTTAGATCTTTAACATCATGTAATCAAAGAAACTACAAAATGAAATCGCAAAAGTCTACCGGAAGCCAAAATAGTAGCACAACATTTCATGTTAGCTTTCGAAATGTCACATTTTTTAAATTTGTCAGTTTTTTGTTAAGTATATGGAAAACTTGTTTTTTTTTGATGTTATCACCATACATTAGTAGTTATACTTGAAACATTTTAATTCAATGTTCTAAAGTAAGTAACAATAACATGGCTTCTGTCACCAGAAGGACACCAGTTGGCTATTTCGGTAGCACTGGATAAAGCATCGTGACTCGTGAAGTATTTCGCTTACTGTATAAAGCTGAATTTTCATAAACTAAAATGCATTTGTTGAACTACATTATCTGATAGACATAAAAATTTTTTTGACGATGTATACTATATATATATATATATATATATATATATATATATATATATATATATATATATATATATATATATGATTTTGTGAAGCAAAATTAGTTAATTCTGAAGGGTGAAGAGTTCAGTAGCTTGGTTTGTTGGGTGGAAGAGGCTATTGGCTTGATATCAGGAATTGAGCTTGTCCACTGATCTTCAGACAACATATATACATATACAGACACACACACACACACACAAATTGCTGTTAAAAAGTATTTGCCCCTTGCCTGATTTTCTGCATTTTTGCACATTTTTCATATTGAACTTGGTCAGATCTTTCTGTGGGCTAGTAGTATATAGAGGGAGTCATAAAAAAAATGACACCAAAGTTTGGTGCTTCTTTCATTTGTTTTGTGTGCAAGGTAATGAAACATGCAATCTTCAGCTGTGAAAAAGTTGTTGCACCCTAGTTAACTCAACCCATTAACTCAACCCATTTAAAGGGATATTTAGGGTCAGCTGTTTGAATACTTTGGTTAACAATCATGCCTGATTTGGGCCAGCCCTGCCCAATATAAATCTGACTAACTTTGGACCTTACCATCAGAGTGAAGTTGTCAGCAAACAGGTTCTAGAGGCACATCATGCCACGATTAAAAGAAATTCCCGAAGACCTCCGGAAAAAAAGTTGTTGATGCCTATAAGTCTAGAAAGGGTTACAAAGACATTTCTAAGGCTCTGGGGCTCCACCAAACCACAGTCAGAGCCATATTGTCCAACTGGAGAAAGTTTGGGACAGTAGTGAATCTTCCCAGGAGAGGCCATCCTGCCAAAATATCTCCAAGAGCAAGACGTAAAATCGTCCAGGAAGTCACAAAGAACCCTAGAACAACATCCAGGGAACTGCAGGCCTCTCTCGCCAGGGAGAGTGTTCATGACACGTCAGTGTTCATGACTCCACCATCAGAAAGACACTGGGCAAAAATGGGATTGATGGCAGAGTAGCAAGGCGGAAACCACTGCTCATTAAGAAGAACATGAATGCTTATCTCAAGTTTGCCAAAAAGCACCTGGATGATCCTCAAGAGTTCTGGAACAATGTTCTAAGGACAAATGAGTCAAAAGTGGAACCTCATACCAACGGTCAAGCATGGTGGTGGTAGTGTCATGATTTTGGGATGCTTTTCTGCATCAGGACCTGGACGACTTGCCATCATTGAAGGAACCATGAATACTGCTCACTGTGTATCAGAGAATGCTACAGGAGAATGTCAGGCCATCCGTCTGTGAGCTGAAGCTGAAGTGCAGCTGGGTCATGCAGCCAGACAATGATCCGAAACACACAAGCAAGTTTACATCAGAATGGTTGAAGAACAAGAAATTTAAGGTTTTGGAATGACCTAGTCAATGTCTAGACCTAAACCCTATAGAGATTGAGGTTGAATCAGCTCTGCATGAAGGAGTGGGCCAAAATTCCTCCATGGTGATGTAAGAGACTGATCAATAACTACAGGAAGCATTTGCTTGCAATTGTTGCTGCTAAAGGTGGCGTAACCAGTTATTGAGCCTAAGAGGGTGATTACATCTTCACACAGGGACAATGGGTGTTGCACAACTTTCTTTAATAAATAAATGAAATAAGTATCAACATTTTGGGTTATTTGTTCACTCAGGGTCCTTTTTATATAACCTTAGATTTTGGCTGAAGATCTGATAACATTCAGTGTCAGAAATATGCAAAAATGCAGAAAATCAGACAAGGGCAAATACTTTTTCACGGCACTGTATATATTAAAAAAAAATCAAAACAAAGAAAATACAAGATTATATTCCAAAACCATGAGAAATTGATCTGGTATCTCAACTTTTTTCAAAATTATTTAACAAATGTTTTATCTTTCTATAACTGACTAGAAGTTCTAAGTTATTTTGGGCACTTGCCGACAAATTCTGGAGTTCCAAAAATGTTTTTGAACTCAACTCCATCTTCGATTTTGTGAGCCAGGCCGAAGTCAATCAGTTTGATACGTGGCAGAGGAACGTTCTTATCCAGCAGCATTATGTTTTCTGGCTAGAAAAAGAACAAAAGAAAGGGTTGCTATTATAGTATATACAACAAGAAGATCAGTCACAGAACTGAACCCAGTGCTCTTTAATAATACCTTTCACATCAGAATCTTTATCTTTATCTAGCACAGGCTCCTGCATAGTACAGCTGCAAAGTCAAGCCTTATTTCTTTTGTTTTACTGAAAAACCCACAGAATTGGTGAACAATCATTTAAATACAAGATGAAACTGCAATTGAAAGCCAATGTTTCCCCATCTGCTTCATCAGAGCTAGCATTTTAACTCGGCTCATGTGGGGAGTTCCCTAATTACTATCACAATTCTAGGTTTGTAATACCAGAACTCTCCATGAATGGTCCTTAAAGATGAATGGTAAACTTTCTCTGGCGTTGTTTCTTCAACTTTAAAGAGAAAATGCCAAACCCTCATTGAACAACAAACCTTCAAACCAAACAAATAATTCAAATGATTGCATGATGTTACTCATTATAAAATGAGGGGTTACTATGTGTGACTATACATCCCACTATAGTTTACCACTGTATAATATACCATAATATTAAAAAACAATGATTTCTCTTTCAGTCCATTTCAAGCAGGTCCTTAATTACTTCAATGAACAAGTATGTTAACCCATTAGAGACTGCCGAATTCAATAATTAAAGACATGTTTGGAAACAGGAACGGATTGAAAGTGCCACAAGTGAGATCCACTGTACTGTAGTAAACTACAGTTTTGTTAAATTAAGAATAGTGTAGCATATTTTTGTATGGAACTTTAAATCCAGCAAAGCAGTAAAAATGCAACTACAGTTACTGGCCAAACTGACAATTATTAACTGACACAACTATCATTTCCACTGCTAAAGACTATCAAATATCCAAAAAAGCTATGAACTTCTTTGTTTTGAATGTATGTTAAATATCTATTTTGCACAAATGAATGCAAACTGATGCATCTCAGTGGCGATAAAGCTCCATATATATTTTATTCTACGTGGAAGTGTGACTCAAACAAACATGGGTGTCAAAAACCCTCTTGAAGAGTTTATTAAAATTGCTGCTTCCTGTTCCTGTTATCTTACAACTGGTGAATGTGTGTGTGTGTTTAACGGATCATTATACAAAAGCATGTTGTTGTTCTTCTTCTAAAAAGACACCACAAAATATATTTTCCATAGCATCAAACAGAAAGAAGTCACTAACCAAGTTCAGGAAATGTACTTGACGTCTTTTAGAGATGAATATCTATCTAACCTAAGTAACCTCCTAATGCCTCGTGGTCGTATACCCTGATGTTCTGGTTCACAGAGAACTGCTCACTGACAGACGATGTGAGTCCACTTAACATCCCTCCTAAAAGTATACTGTGTATAGCACTGTAGTAAAACCCAATGAAAGCGTGATTAAGCACAGGTATGTAAATGAAACATTAGTATGGTAAAGCATTGTTAAGCATAGAAAATACACAGTATACAAATGGTAAACTGAAAAAAGGCCAGTGAACATTTAATGTGGTAAACTAAGATATTTTTCATTCATATAAACAAGGAAAAAATTAAATTATAAACAATATCTTTAAAAATGGCAGCTAGTGTTAATTTATCTCAGTTAAATATTTTCACATGTATGGGGCATTTATGAAAAAAAAAAATCAACCAGTTTAAGTAAATCTGCAATGTCAGCTGGATACTGGACTGCAGGCAAACGGAACCACGTCCCAAAGCCCAGCCACGAGACCACACTGCTGTCTTCCCAGAATCCTAAATTGGTATCGTTCCAGAATCTGAAGCCTTTCCTTCTCATTAACAATCCCTCTCAACTATGCAGACCATGTTGCCAAGGACAATCACTAAGAATGGCTGGCATTGTGGGATCTGATTATTTAATGGAAGTCTTCAAGTTCTGCATCAACACGCTCTTCACTGAATCATTCCCTTTAAATATCACTCATTACTGCTACAAATGTCCTCACAAGTCAATTGAAGAAGTAATTCTGGTTTCTGGCAGAACTTAATGTCTGCTGGTACACTGCTGGATACAGAAGGCTAATCAACTTAGTTTGCTTGGCACTCACTTGGAGGCTACTGACCCAAATGGGGTTTGTTTTGCCTTAATAAGGCTGAAAGCTGCAGAAAATCATCTGACATATTCTCATGTGTGTGTGTGTCATTTTAACCCTGTATCCCCGTGGGCTCATGTCTTTTCTTAGAAAGCTGTCCCCCTTTGGTGTGATAACAATTCTTTGCCTGTTGAGACTCACTACAAATCATATATGAGAATACAGGGAGGTGCCAGTAGGTGTTCCGATATCCAAATGATTAAATAGTCACACTGCCCACTGACTTATGAAAGATAAGCACATAAAAAAACCCATAATATTAAATACTAGTAACAGGCAATTTAATTGTAGAAGCAGGTTGGTAGCTTTGCTTCCACAGAACTCTACAGAAGTCTCTGGAATCCAGTTGACAGCACAGAAACACAGACATGTTCGAAACACTAAAGCACAGCTAAAACACGAATGCACAAAAAGTTGGCAGGGTGTAAACATTAAAATGACACAAAACATGAGTAAAGCGAACTAGATTTGCAATATTTAACAGATTTAAATTGGGCGTTTAGACCTTTTTAAACCTTCCCCAGTGTGTCTGTAGGAATGTCCACTAATTTGTATTGTCTGCTGTCTGTTATTGTATTCACAAGGGAGCCTCAACCCCAGCGTTTTATTTCCTTCGGATAGGTAACTCCTTGAAAACAAAACTCCAAAAGAGCCTGGCCCTTGAACTGTGAGCCTGCCATTGCATACTGCTCCCGACTGCAGAGTGCATGTGAAAGAGACTTCTCATAAACCATTCAACACCCTCCAACTGGCTTGCTCCTGCACCAAGCAATCCAACAACAGCAACTGGCTGTGATCTTGTTGTCAGCACTGGATAGAGATAATTACAAACAGGTGTTCTACATGGACAAAATGTTTTTTTTTTTTTTTTAAATAACTGCGTGTCTATCCTTTTAGATTTATTATGATTATGTCTTACATCACTTCTCACAGTCAGAAAGGTGGCATTTCAAGAGGTGCAGAAGACACATTTCTGGCATTTTAAAACATGCAGTGGAGTGTCAGCCAAGGCTTGACCTTTGATTGTATATAGTCTGGTATTTATTCACCTTTATAGGGTCAATAACCCTATAAAAAGTGTTTCAATGATCTTACCATTTCCCATAAGTCATTTAGCTATTGATCTTTTCTGTTTTCTAGACGGAATATTTCAACTTCAACTCAGGTGAGGCCCATTTATCCTGCCACAATGCTGTAATGTTGAGTATAAACAAGAAATGGGGCCAGTAATAATTAGAATTACAAGTACAAATACAGTAGCATTGTTTGCTGAAATCACTGTTCCAGAATGTTTTTTTTTCCAATACTTGTCTTAGGGTCATATGTTCAAGCACAGATGTGTCAATCTGAGCTCTAAAACAACACCCTTTTTATGACGCCTCTGACAAGAATTAACTTCATTATTCACTTGCAGTGCTGTTAAGTACTTGCGCAAACAACATCCCGACGAACCAACCTTGAGATCAAAATGTGCGATTTTCCTGGAGTGCAGATAGTTGACCCCATCAAGGATTTGTTTCATGAACTGGGTCGCTTCTTCTTCGCTCAAAGACTCTTTCTGTGCCAGGAAATCAAACAGTTCCCCTCCAGACACTCTGAAACCAAGCAAACAAGACGTGAAGAACCACTGTCAATTGACCGTATCTAGACCCAGTCAAATCACAAATATTCTGGCTGATATTTATTCTTATAACTTAATATTTCCCACAAGTCATTTAGCTGTTGACAATTTTGTTATATATATTTCAGCTTGAACTCAGGAGAAGCCCATTTTTCCTGCCACAATGCTGTAAGTTAAGAGTATAAACACCTCCTACAAAGCTTAAAATTATGTAGGGTCAGGTGAGGTCCCAATACCTGCAGCGGACCATAGTTTTGTTTAGAAAAGACCCATAGCAACATGATAATAACTTGTGATTGTTGTTATTCTATTGAGACACAACAACGTTATACAAGGCCCCCACCATTAATGTATTAATATGATGCACGTTCTTTTTATATCTGCATCAAACAACCAGTTCTTTTCTGGCCATTTGTACATTAGGAAACAACGATGGATTAGTGATGCTGCACAGACCTGCATTAGTAAAATACACCTTTTGCTAAATGCACAGGATCAAATGACAACGGAGCCACCATGTCTTCCTCTGTACAAAGAACTACCAGAATAACAAGTCAGTGAGGCCCACTGGCAAATCAGTGACACACCTTGCATGTGTTTTTGAGTGCCGCTTCTGGACAGTAATTGGGTTACATTAAATTCCTCTTCTTGCAATACACTGCTGTTGACTGATGAAAAAAAAAATAGAAGCCACATAACAAACAACTTTATGTTTGGTGAACATACTCATACTCAAGGAGGCAGTGTGGTCCAGTGGTTAAAGTCCAGGGCTTGTAACCACAAGATCACTGGTTCAAAAAGCTCTGCCACTGACTGACTCACTATGTGACCCTGATCAAGTCATTTAACCTCCTTGCGTTCCATCCTGTGGATGAGATGTTAAATCAATGTCCTATTGTAAGTGACTCTGCATATGACAGCCTACCTCTGTAAAGCACTTTATTATATATTTAAATAACAGTTAAAATGATTGGCTGAGTGACTGAATCAAGAGCGAGTACATCAACATGCCCTGCTCTACCTCTTCTCTAGACTGGAAGGTGTCTCATTACTAAACTTCTGTTGCATTTAGTTGTGCAGCTTTCTAACACCACATAAGTAGCTCAATAAATTAAACAAGTACATTGTCTTTACTTGTTTTACAACTGGTAAAAACTAGTATTTATGAATATAACAACCTTATTACAAATGGGGTTGGGGGTTGCATTAACCTTTCTGTAATGCTGACACTAAAGTACAGACACACCTTAATGAAAACTGATGATTTTGTAATGCTTTTCAAATCACACTATTGAAAGGTTTCTACTGCTCTTGTGTTATGTGTTCAACTGGCTTTCAAAGGCTACTGTCTTTTTGGGCAGAGGAGAAAATAGATTTTTAAAATTAAAGTTCTGCTAAAGGATGTTCTAGCCAATCTATTGACAACTTAATAAGCAATTCTCTACATACAAGTGAAACTGTGACATGCTGTAAAGAGTGGCATCCCATCACTATATCCCTGTTGCCTGGGATATGCTTCCACAGGGGATAGAAATATGTATATCCTGGTTAAAACAAACAAACAGAGAAAAAAAATCTCTATACCATTCATATCACACTCACAGACCACTGGACACATCTTACAATCATGTCATTTCTAGAGCCATATATTCCAAACTGTGTTGGTACTGAAACCCAGGGTTATGAGACAGAACTTGAACCTCACAGGAAAGCAATCAGAGTTTAATATGCAATGTACAGAGGAATAATGATTGTGTGAAGCCACTGTCAGTTCAGTCCTATGGGCCAGTTGGGGCTGCTAGTCTTTTGAATTGTACACATTCTCTTCAGAATGCCACACTGCTGCACTCTGCCCTGTCAGTCTGCCCAGAACGCACACGCCACCCTTTCAGAGTCTAAACACTAGGGCATTAATCATCTCTAAACTTTATTGGTAAGGTTACATCATATCTCACAGCATTTGGCTTGTTTCCATTTCTTTGTTTCCTGCTTTTTGTGCATTTTATTCTAGGGATTTAACTATTTGAAATCAACTGTCACCGAATGTATTTATTTATTTTTTATTTTACAACGATGTTTGATTTTCTGCCAGTAAAATTTTACACAGATTTTCATTGTGGCACATTTCAAGTTCAGATTTTTGTACTAGTTGAAACTGTACAGGGGGTGTGAATGTATAGAGCTACAGTATTGTGGAAACCACATGTACTTGTAAGCATCTTATACTTGGGTGCTCAATTAAAACAACAGCTAAAGCTGCAAGTCCATGCTTTTCGTTTAGTCCACTGCCCTGCCCACAATGCACACTCTAATAATCACTTAAGCAGCCAAATACTGGATCAGTCATTTAGCAAGCACACACCTCCTTTACTTTCACACCATGAACTCAATGCATAATGTATTGCAGCTGATTACAGGTTGCTTGATTGTTTTGACAGTTGTGGAGATGTAATGCCCACTACACTGATCCCCTATGGTAACTGTAATGTAAGACTGTAGACATACTTCCCTCCCACCTACTGTACCCAGCAATAATATATACCCATACAAGCTTGCACTTTCAAACAGAAACTCAAAGAAGCATGGGATAAACCTATAAACAAGGTTGCTGTTTTAACCTTTTACATACCAGGGTTAATATATCAAACCCTGGTGTCAGATTACTGTACAACAGGCTCAAAATCACATTTTGCTTGAGAAGTCAGAAATCAATACATACATTTATACTGAGGCATACAATAACACTTTTTCTCGGTGTGACTGTTTATATGCTTACATGAACTTGTGTTTTAACCTGTAAATTCACCATGTACTTCAAAAGTAACATTGACACCACTTTTTCTGATATGAGAAAAACAACAATTAACGTTACCAACTTGAAATAAACAATTAGGGAATTTAAGTCAGAAGCTTCTTAAGTTCTTAAGTATTCCTAAGTTGTTTATTTTATTATCACTTTTGAGTAAAACGCTTTGTGAATTTTCCCCTTTGTGTTTTGGGGTGCAATATATTATTGGTATACTGGTGGTTTATTTTTGATAATTCAGGACGGGATGATCCTTTCTTTTGTGGTACAGCACATCTCAGGACCTTCCTGGAAAGGAGACCTGTAGTCTCAGGTAGTAATAACCATTGAAGTAAATAAACACTTAGCACACAGACAATCAGGGTTAAAGCAAAATTCTTTATAACTAGGGAGTTTGCACTGCTTTAGCATTACGCTGCCAGATCAGGTGCAGCCAAATGAAGACAACAGGGTGTAGCATACAGTACATCGTGTCTTTTAGATGACACATAGGAAGCTAATGTGAAAAGAGTGACCTGAATTTTAAAAAATTGCAATAATTTAGACATTTGACAAGCAAGGAGTTCCGTTTTCAAGAAGGCGGTGTTCTGTGAAACAAATGTATTCTTTCCTGTTCTCGCTTTCCTTATCCCCTGAAGAAAAGAAGGAAATCCTCTCCTGACTTACAGCTCCAGAATGAGCACCGTGTCGGTCCTGTTCTCATACACGTCATGCAGGGTGATGATGTTGGGATGCTGGATCTGCTGGAGGATGTTGACCTCGCGCTCGATTTCCTCCCGCCTCACCCCTCGCCGGCTGGCACGGCTCTGACGCTTCTTGATGAACTTGGCAGCGTACTCCAGCCCGCTGCTCTTCTCCTTGCAATGCTTCACGATAGCAAACTGCCCGCTACAGAGACACAAGAAAATCCATTAGCGTTGTGTTGACAAGCAAAGCTTCCCCGTGTTTTTTAATTTCAGAATACTGTGCCTGGCTATACAATATTTAAAAAAGTCGGTTCAATACAAAAGGATATCAAAAAATAAAACTAAGATTAAGAATTTTCTAAACGTTAGAAAGATGCAAATAACATAATTTTCCACTTCATGTTTATATTATTTTATTTTAACCTAGAATGCATTCACTCTGATGTTTGATGTTGAATGTCCCACAGCAATATAAGACAAACGGTCAATTGCTAGTTAAATGATGACCACTTGACGCATGAAGTGGCAAGTGACACTATCCTGAAGCTATGCTTCATGCTTGTTTATCCAAACAGTACTGTATCGTGGTATCCCAGCGTAACAGGATATGGAATTCCAATAAAAAGCGAGCTTCCACTTGTCAGGATAACAATAATGCAACTCAATCAGGGGGAAATCAAAAGAATAAAACTGTGTACTCTGTGAAGTTTACCTCTCAAAGTGCTTGATCTCACACCTGGAAACCAAAACAGGCCGAGGTCACAGTAAAAAGCCTATTTTCACAAGTCTATTTTGAAGTCTAAAACTGTGATGGATCTAAACACCACTGCACTTGAACCCAATATTATTCCTGCTGGGATTTTTCACTAGAAGTGATTTACTGACTCACTTACTATTAGCATCACGAAAAACAACAAAACAAAATGGAATGAGGTCTGCAAAACAGCAGGTTTGTAAGAAAGCAGCTGCATCAAAATCTGCCTCTGTTATTAATAATACATTATTATTACAGAACCCATATCGTCACTTACTTACATACCTGGAGAGGTCATTTAGTCTATGGAGTGAAACAGATATTTTCCTATCAAGAATATCTTCTGCTAAGTGGTGTAGTTTTAACTACAACCACCAGACACAGTGAGCCAGTTCTATGTACAGTAGCTTGGGATTTACAGTACCACGCAAGGTCCAGTCCTGCTATTGTCCTCCCTCAAGGGAAAAATGAGGGATGGCGATTCAAAAGGTCAGTCACAGCATGTTTTCTCCTCCACAGGAAACTAAGAGCAGTACACACAGTCACTGCAGAGTCACACCATGGGGGGCTGCTGTGTGGGGGTGAGAAGGGCCCACTCTGACCTACAAATCAGTTTTAAAGTCTTAGGGTGTATGCTCTTAAAAATGAACTAATGAACTAACACATTGGCAGGAAGACATTGTTGTACGAGCAGGAAAACAGGGATCAAACACTTACCTAACTTACAAATACATTGCTTTAAAGGTATTCACAGCCCAATAATAATAATAATAATAATAATAATAATAATAATAATAATAATAATAATAATAATAATAATAAACATAGGTTAATACACCACCCAGAATAAACCACATCATGGGTTGCATTAGCTACTTCTTATTAGGGGTAATCCTGTGATAACCACAAATAGTTGATCCAATCCAAAGTTATACTCTTTTACTGTAAAATGCTCAAAACAACTCCAGCTGATGGGTTATACTGACACAATGTACTGTAGGGTGATCAAGTCAACTCCTCAGTACAAATGTAGACATACGTTTCAAGTGTTTTTAAAAAATACTTCCACAAAAAATACTATATATTTATTGGAAGTTTTTCAAGCTTTGCTCCAGTAAAATGAAGAATAAAGTCAGTCTAAGATGACCTTTTGCCCACATGCACTAGTAAGGAGAAAAAAAAAACAAACAAACACCAGAAAGGATTTTTATCTCAAGGACATATTTAGAAAAGCATGATGTGCAGCAATTAACTCTCTCTTGTCGTTGACTAAATTGAATAGTGCTGAGTTATATTGACATGTCTGTTTGCTTCACTATTTTAGCAGAGCAGACATGGAACTATAGTACCTCACAACCAGGAGAAGTGAGATCCTCAGTCAACTATATTACTTTATGTTAAGGATGCTGACTTCTCCTTAAATGTCTTGGTTCCCTAGTTATTACGGACAGCACTAACTATTGTGGTTTCCATTCTAAGTCAAAGACACACTCATATGGTAGACCCTCATAATCCCACTTAGAAATATATGTTTGTATAAAATCAGTGGGCCGGAGTGAACTATGTATTTTAATAGTTTATTATAGTAAACAGCGTTTTTCAATTCTTGAATTCAGCGGTAGGCTATTGCTTTTGCATTGTTCTAATTATTTGGCAGATGTTTTTTGCTGTGCAGGAAGCAGCTGCCTAAATAGTTCGGCAACCTGGGACTGTCAACAGAGGTTCAGTCAGAAAACATTTCACTTTCATATTCAACGCGTCATTGAAAACAGTTATACTACGAAACAACTTTGGGTAACACTTTATCTGAAGCTGATCTTGTTTTAGAAAAAAACAACCACGTATAATGAGAATGACGTAAGTAATTGTAATGGCATTACAGGGAACGCCTTGTAATCCCTTCCATGCTTTACTCGGTCAGTAAATGGGTTGGAAACTCATGTGTCAGTCTTGGTTCTGCGTAGAAGAGATATAGTAGGTTTAAAAGACACCCACTGTATTGTGACTAAAGGCAATAGCATATCGCTGACAAGAACATTGAGATCTAAAATTCGGTAAGAATCACCATAGCTACCCTGACAAGGTCAGTCAGAAAGAGAATGAAAAAGCTTGGTGGAGAGATGCTGCTTCCCATCAGTTTTTTCTGCCACTGTATGCGAGCGAGTAAACTTAGACACCACTTCCTCATGCAGAGGAGTTCCTGATTAGATACCCATTACCCTAAAGATAGAAGCTGTCTTCAAACCGCTATGTTTGGAATGCTCACCAGTTGCTGTTGGAAAAGTGCAAAAAATACTAGGCCACAGACATGCATTGGGGCACAGCTTGGCAGCAAGTTCATTAAAGTGGCAACTGTCTCACAAGATAAATTAATGTTAAATTAACACGGGTATGCATGGGTCCCTTATCTCCAGTAGTCTGAAATGCTGGATAACAAATTATTCTCTCATGACATGTCAATGCAGAGAGTAAATCTATTTTTTGGTTTATTGTATTTGCTGAATAAAAAAGAAAGACGTGTCACTTAACACTAAATGCAATCCTGATGTCAAATGTTATTCTATACAGACTTCAGTATCTTAATTTGAAGACTGTTGAAAACCACCATCTTGTTTCTCTCATTGTAACCAAACTCACTTCCTGCACATACAATTAAGTAACTGGAAGGTACAGTGATTTCAAATAGGCAGCTTAGATTTTATTCCGCACCCTGCTGTATGCCCCAGACCCCCCAAGCCAGCTAACTGAAGCCACAAGTCTTCTTTCAGCACCCTGAGTCTGCTCTACCAATAGAAGAGTAGACAAGCCGATGCATTTCATTGCAAACGCACCAGAGAGAACCACTCAAACACTCACATTTACTACACTACGCTCTGCTTGTAACCACATGGAAAGTACCGTAGGTTCATGAAATATTTGCGCAAATGTACTGTGTAATTATTCACCACAAATGTTACTGGCTCAATACCATAAGAACTGACATGAAAGTCTCTAAACAAATTAATTTAATAGCAACATTTCAAATAATAGCAATGTTGTGCCTTTAAACATTTCCAATACTGAGGTTCAATTTTGCAGTATAACTACCTTATATCTACTTAGATCCACCACTGTTTAGACCATTATAATAGACCACAATAGCAGATATTTGCAACAAGGCAGAGGTGGAAATAAGACGCCTGTTGCATAGCAGTTTCACCCATTCCAGGTTTTACTACGGGACTGAATGGATCAAACTGCTATGCAGTGGGAGTCTTACTTCCATCCCAGAATAAGGATTTATTTTTCATGTCCTTAAAGTTTCAAATTAATTTAATACCCATGTGGCAGAATTTCAAATCCACATGTATAAAAACTGTATATTTTCTACATAAGACTATACACCTTTAAGAAATCTAACCATTCCAAATGTTCAATATGTAATGTATTTGGTTTGTCTCGATCTTGCAGCCACCCCCAGTAAACAATTATACACACTTCGCAGCTGTGTGTGTGTCGAAAGGACACGAGGAAGCCAAGACACAGTTAAGTTGCAGCGTTTAACAGAAGTGCTAACCCATGAACACACTCAAAAGAGTTTCTTCACCACCGACACAACCTCCAATGTCAAACAGAGAAGTGTCACGGCAGGTGCCATTTGCGTGCAGCTTAACAAGACAAACTATGAAAGCATTCATAACAAAAAGAACCAAAAACAAAAGGGCATTTTACATGAATACCAGATAAACAGGAGCCTTCAAGGGATTCATGAAAACTATGAGCCGGCCCTTGCAATCAGCATCTCTGTGTTAATAATAGCTACAGTCTGCCCGGCCAGGCACACCGGTTGTCTCTCTCCAACCTTTTATTGATGGCCGGTGAATTTGCTCAACATACCAACGCTAACCCACCCTCTTCCCAAGCGACTGTATTTAGTGTCCCGTATCCTTGCCATTTGTTCATACCATACTGTGTGGGTTTAGAAAACACTTTCAGTTTATCCCAGAACAGGTTTCATATTCTCATGTTGGTTTGGAACGGCTTCCTGCAAATTCCACTCATGCCTGGGTAGAGTACCTCTCACACAATTCATTGCAATCCACTTGGCTGATCTAGCAGGTGTTACATATAGTGTGTCTATGGCTATCAACTAGAACTAAAGAACTGAACCTTGAATATACTGTACGTGTGTGGAGTGGCCGACAGTCTGTGGCTGTAGTTTCTAGATAAGGATGTATCATAATCATTGGCATGTAAACCCTTTGGGAAGCTCTGTCTCCACTTAAAAGAGGCATCCTGGAATCTCTATTATTCCATACCAAGCATGTTTAACAACTGGGTAGGAATACAGCTCACAATCTCTATGGGGTTTCTAATCCCAACAGCTGCAGAATCAAAACAGCAATTGGCCCGTGGCATGCTCTCTTCTGTAACTGGCGGCACCTTCCCACCATTCAGAGACATTTAACAATAGCAATCTTCATAAGAACACTGGCAAGTCATTCCGGTAATAAAGCTGCTCAAACAACTCCTCTCATTGTCTCTGCTACTTAACCTTTGAAGAAACATCTTCAGTAGAAACACGATGTAATTCAGGCATTAATAGAAATGCTCAATAAATCGTCTAATTCCTTTCTATAGCTAGAGACATTTTTTGTAATTCCATTATACTTGTATATGCTTCACTATACTTTGCTGTGCTTCCACTGTGGTATACTACACCTTGCAGACACATCAGGTAAGTGCTGCCATTTTTATTTTTTTTTGTTGTCCAACCCCTGTACAAAACAAATAAGGGAACATGTCTGTACTTACAAAAAAACAAACAAAAAAACTGTTGTTCTTATTTGCCTCCGCACGATAGCCTTGATGCTGGTCAACATTAAATTGTATGCACGCGAATGCAAAGAAACCCAAGTTCAAAACAGATTAAAAGAACTGTTTGATCAGTGGGTAACTGTAGTGCCTGCAGCTAAATCCACTTGAGGTACAGACATGTAAACCAACTGGTAAGCCAACAATGTCTGGTTTCTATTGAAGCAGAGCACACAGAAGGCTGGACTATGACGCAATGCTGTAAATAGTCACCCAGTATACAAATTGTAGTGTAAACCTACTTTTCAGCACATGTAAAACTTGTGAACTTGAAAACACTGTGAACATTTAATTTGAAATGTGGAATGTTACAATAAATCTTATTTCTAGCTGCCTGCCACAGACATAGTCAACACAGGTTAGATCAGCCAAAGAGCCAGAGGCATCTACAAGTTTCCTTTTGTATTGTGGCAATACACAGTTGTGACCTACATAGAGCATGTGCTTACTGATATAAAAGACACTTTGCTTGATCTAGCCTATGTTACATATGTCTATGGCAGGCACATAGTACTAAAGAGCAGCACCATTCAACTCTGAGAATGTAATGTGAAGCTGCTTACTTGTTAAGTATTTTTACGAACTCATTAAAACATCTCATTCCCTGGTTTTAAAAATCGACTGCCCTACAGACCTAAAGTATCCGTGAGCCAGGATGTGAGGACTCCAGTTAGTGTTACAGTGATATACTGAGCTTCACATGTCGTCGAGCCCTGGTATACACACCGTGCTTCCTGTTAAGACCCTGTAATTGGTTGTGTTGTAACAAGCGATAGCAGGCCTGCCTCAGATTCTTAACTTGTCACAAACCATCCATTTCTTTTACACCTGCTGTGCAAACATGTCAGTTGAGATCTGTTTTCAGGAGAACAGTCTCTGGGGAAAGTGGTTAAACAACTAATACCCTATGGTCCATTTTTAATAGCTGTATCTTAATTTTGCGTATAAAACGATAAGTCAATTTACCAGTACGTAATAAAACACTCACATTTTTTATCCCTTGTTGTTTGTCTTCAGAAACAGAAGTCTTAAGGACAGAATAACAATGTGTGATTGATGTGGTATTTTCTCCTTCCAAAAAAATGTGATTTAAATGGGTTTTAGTTTTTTTTTTTTTTTTTTTTTTTAAATCTTTCAGCATTTCCAGTTATTTCCCCAAGAAAGACAAGGTGGGGGAGGCAATTTAGGTCAGTAGCTACAGCAGAGAACTACTGGACCAGCTAGATTCCAATCCTAGCATGGCCTCTGACACACTGCAGCACATCGGACAGAACACCTGGGAATAATGATCCCACTCTGGAGATCAGTTACTGCACTGCATCCCAGCTGGACACACAATGGTGACGAGCAGTGGGGTGGTTCTTGGACGTTATTCCAGGAATGGCAGAGGAGGCCTACATAATTACAAACAGTGTGTGAAGTTAAATGGGGTGATCTTTTGTCAACATATTTTTACACAAGCAAGAACAACTTTTCATTGAAATGAATATGCCAGGTGTGGGCTGTCTTTTATTGTACAACAATAAAACAATAGCGATGAGGAGAAACAGTCATGCTGGTTTTGTCTCTCGAACCCACGGGTGCACTATAGCCAATGCGATGCTCCCTCTGGAATCCCCAGTGAAGACTGTCGACTTAGCACAACCAGAACACAAGCCTGCACTCCCCTGGCTGTATGACTCACCCTGCACACCACGCAACCGTGCTTTTACCAGGTGAACCACTCGGGGACCCCAAATGTCCCTTAAACTTACAGTAACAATGTTCTGGAGTTATGAGGCCACCACGTAACAGACACCACTACAGTCAATTCCCAGCACTGAAGTCTTGCTTACATGAATCATACACGTGTATATTGTGACTCACTCAAGCTGCCTTAAGTAAATATTCCCATGGGTGAGGCATTTCTGGTCTTCTTTGTACCCGCTATGTATTCAAATACACCGAACAAATGGTGCTGTCCTGCAATAAGTCATTTTTAATTTAAATGGGGTTTAAAATTAAACTCCATGCCTTTCACGTGACTCAGGTCACTCATGCTTGAAAACAAATAACAGAAGCTCAAACAGGTGGTTGTTGGGATCCCTTTAGTAAATGCCAACAACAGTCTTACCCTAGAATTACATTGTTTTTTGTTATAATACAAGTACATTAGGCTTTAGCATATTATATCATAGGTTATACCCATTTTCATATACTGATATTGTGCTTTGTATTATACAGTATACAGTAATTTAATTACGGACCTATTACACACAGTATAGTAATATATGAAATCAGTGCCAAATAAGTTCCTGCTTTCAGTGACTCACTCTTCTGGTTGGAAATTCACTATAGGAAGTAAGTACAATAGTTACGTCTGCACAGACAAACCACCCCGTTTAATAACATGTTGTGTTCCCATTATTAAGTATTTAGATTATTTACATAATACAAACTCATACCTGTTTTAACTAATATTTTTTCAAAATAGTTTTGCAGGTAGAGTAAGTGTTAAGCAAAGCTCCACTGTGCTAACTTTCTCTGGACCAACACAACAACACACACACACACACACACACACACTATTCAAACAACTCGAACAGAGGAGTGTTAGCAATGGGTTGTGTTCATTACTTTCCATTTGGAAGAAATCTTGTCACACATCAATAAATCCCAGATGAGTGCACAGTGGGGTTCTCCTTATGCTATAGAGTGTAACCACAAAACCAGAGTCTTAAGTTTGGGTTTCATTTTTGAAAGCGAGCGAACAAAGAAAACTGCAGGTAGGCTGTACAAAGGGGGGCCGACATAAAATACAATACAACTAGATATTAATATCTATGTAAAAAGCAAGTGCAGGGAAGCTGTGCAGGGCCATTCCAGCTCATGAGGACTAGATTCTGGGGGAGGTGTTGATGATTAAGAAAAGGGTCCCGGCTAGGTATTGTGTGAATACTAAAGAAGAGCCGTGGGACTCTGAAGGCGTCTGAAGGTGGTAAAAATGACAATGTTTCTCCATGTGGGGGTCATATAGACAGGTAATGTTTGCATCACTTGTTTCAACTCAGTGACTTAAGGGGCCAAGCAACCTACCTGAGCTAGAATAACTCTACAGCTAACGTGATCTTTATTTCATTCTGAATAGCTTTCCCCTGGAAAATATATTAAAATGCCTTTACTTCAGCCGAATAAGACATCTTCTGACTGACATGGCTAAACAAAATAACAATATTAAACAAATCTTATGGATATTCTCGTACCATTGAATAAATAATAACTAAAATGTATCCACTATATAAATAACTGTACAATATTTAGGGCTTTTCTTTATTGATGAACAATTAATTCCGTCATGCAATTTCTGTTATTAATATCCGACAGAAATTCTGAAGGTACAGGATTGTGACTCACCTTGTAGTCAGGTGCGAACCATGTTGTACAGTATGGTGAAATTAGGGTGGATTCTCTTAACATTAAATCGAAATACAATATCATTACGCCTTTTATTTTCTCTGGTCATTTCATTATTATCCTGACCTTCAGTCAGGATAAAACTAAAACGCAATAGATGTATTTTCTCAGTTTTAAAAAGCAGGCTAGGTCAAGCACTTCACGTGTACAGACAGTATGAATTGTAAGTTGATGCTGCTTGTTTTACAACTTCCTTGATTTGAAATTATATATCAGTTACTACATGAATGTGGCTGGGCTTCAGCTTCTGGAAATGAGCTAATCAGCTTCAAACACATGCCTGTATGATGAAACTGTATGAGGAGTTAGGCTACATCCTACATAACTGACATATCTTGTTTTGTTGTTTTCTTTGTTGTATCCTGTTTGCTGATCACACTGTTTGGTTTTTTTAAAGAGACAAAAGTTGACAGGCTGCTTAGGGGGGAATCAGAGTGCAGCTCTGTGTGAAGTTCACTGTTTTTATTTTTGTATGCTGTTAAGGTTCATAGAACTGAATCACAATGCCGCGTTTTAACCTGTAGTACTTGCTTACCTCCCCAGCTCTTCTCTAATCTCATAAAACTCTTCCACATTCTGTTGCTTGAACACAGCCATGCCAGAAATCCTCATTGATCTTTTCCTTCTCAAACTCAAAAGATTAGCAGTGTCTCTTCCAGTTTCTTCCCATCATATACAAGTCCTCTCCTGCAGAAACAATGTTAACATCTGTTAAGATCCTCACAGGGATCAAACCTTTTTTTACAAGTTTCTACAAGTTACTGTAAAACAGAAGTGCACGATTCGGCAACGATATCCATATATAGAACTGAGCACAAGCTGGAATAGTATATACATAGCGACTGTGTGTAAGTGAAAGAATTTGATTAAAATTCCAACAACTGGTTTCAGAAACCTGACTTACACCAATCTTGGAATACCTCTGAAAAAAATAAATAAAAAAAAAGAACAGTGTTTTCATACCATGTAGATCCATTCACATTTATAATGTGTGTGTGTATGTGTTTTTTTCTTTTTTTTTTCTTTTTTTAAATGTGCAAGGCCTTCTATGATTCCCAGCCATGCCAACTTTACATAAGCACAAGCCACAGTGGACCTTGAAACATTCAATATGAAACCTTTGTAAATAAACGACTTCCAACACGCACACACATTGAACTATTCAAAACACAAATAGAAGGATATCGATAGCGTTATATTGTAAATGTACATGCTTGTGTCAATGCTCTGCTAAATACTGCATACACACATTTTCTAGTACAAAAAATCTTAACTGAATCAAATTTACAAAAGAAATACTACACTGACATATATGTGGGTGTATGGGTGTTGCTCAGTGTATTATCTGATATATACTCCCTATTGAATTCTATCCAAAGCACTGGACATATGACTTGTATCTGTGGAGCACTGGCTAACTCATCAGACAAAGGAATTCCTGATCGAAGAGCAATCCCCTTTTGAAAAGCTACGGCTGCCTCTTCACAATCTGTTACAAAGTCTGTGGATAACATGGATCATTTTAACAAATAAATCAATTTACATATTATGCTGTTAATGGAAAACAGCTGTTTGCAAATATGAACAATTTATACATTTTGTAATCCACATTTTCTGTGTTGTTGTTGGTGACAGTTTATTCAAATTGTCAACTAATTGAAGCAATAGTTTATTTTAAAAGTATGTCTCTTTATTTATGCTTCTCTCAATAACAATAGAGTGGCTAGAGCCTGCCTTTTTGGGGTTTCCTATTACCAGTACAAATGATACTGTTACTTCCACTGAGAAACCCCATAGCTGACGGCTGTAGCAGAAATATTCTAATTGCATTGGTCTTAAGTTTAGAGACAAGGTAGGTAAAAAAATAAAAAATAATAATAATAATTCTGTAAATCTTCTACAGCAGCAAATCTGCAGGTAAAAAGCCTATTGGTATTAATATCTGTTATAACAATAATCATCCCAAGCCATAAGCATAAATGGCACTTTTTCATGAGCAGGGTATTGCCTTATAATAAGCATCTTGCCAAAGATATAGCATATTTTACCTAAAGTATAAGGTTATGTTCTATAAACGTGCAAACATTATTGCACAAACATTCCCACAGCCTAAAAAAAACTGTCTAGAAAACAAAGCCCCTGGTAAACAAATGCACGCTAATTGCCTCTGTTTTGCATAGGAAACAGAACAGTAAGATAACAGCATTGTATGTTAATATTAACAGCCAGGGCTGTTAAAAACATCAGTGGACATGAACATGAATATGACCTCATTTGCAACACCCCCCCCCCAAACAACGTTCTGATAATCCAGAAAAAGTGCATGGTCACACTGAGGCTCGCTGACCAGAGAGTAACTAACTGGACCGCCCCACAAAGAAAGGAATCCTATATAATTGATATATTGCCAGGACATTTAACATAACTATGCTAAGTATTAACTGTGGTGCCCACTTCTGTATCACATGTGATACAATGCTTAGCCACCCCTCTGTGTTATTATTCTGTTTTAAATCCAGCCTCACAGCCACAAGTTTTCATATGCAGTACATTGTGTTCTGCCTGACAGAAAAAAAGTGCTTTGTACAAGAATGTAGTAGTTACATGAATAAAGTAGCTTTTCTCATTTTAATGCTTGGACATTACAAGGTATAGAAATAGTTATTTTACAATAAATTCAATCCATGCTGCAGAAACACAGTAATGGTGAATTGTGAGTGATGAAGTCTGTCTCTCATTAGGAAGAGACAACCTGGAGCAAAAAAAAAAAAAAAAAAACAACGTACAGTAGTACCATTTTTGTGCATTTTTAATTTTTTGTAAATAACAGCAATACTCAATAAAGTAATTTTTAAACAAAGGCACACAAAATAACAAAATAATTACGTTATGCCATTTCTCATATGAGACTGATATTACTTGATATGCCAAACAACGTAAGCTTTATTTATCTGAACTTCCTTTTTTACAAAGTCTAAAATGTTTTGTCATTAAAAGTAGTAATGTCATCTTCTAAAGTCAGGAGCTGAAAGTTACAGCACGCGCTGCAATGTGTAAGTAAACAGTAGAGTCCTGGATACGGCATCCAATTGTACACCAATTGCACGTGAAGAGAAAACTATTCGGGCCATAGCAGATGCATGACCTAACATGTCACTGTAAGTACATTTGTTATAGGGAAACGCTTCTTTTAGACTACAGACTCCAAACGTCATAAAAACGTACAACATTCTGTCTTCACACGTCTCTTAATGTGTTCATTCATGCAAATGTTTGGAATTGGAAGTTGAATTTGCCATAAGGTAAAGAAATCTATTTGTGCATTTTTTTACGTGTTCAAAATCATATACGCTATGCTTCTACCGTTACCAGTTTGTTAAATGCAATACTAAGCAATTGTCACTAGACGTGGAATATGCTGCAAGTATAGATTCTTGAAGGTAGAGCGAAATTATTTTCACAGCTAGAGTTCAAAACCATAACATCATCTTTAAAACTTTTTTTTTTTAATTATTATTATTACACTTATGTTATATACAGATTTGAAAGTGCAGGATATGTACGTTGTTAAATATACTATATGTTGTACTTACCAGTAGAAACTTTTGACAAGGCATGCGGGACCTCTTCTAACCCTGCCCGGTCTGTGCGAAGTGTCAGGAGGCTGCCAAATTCAACTGAGCTTGTGTCAGACTGTGCGCGCGTTCACGTGTTACAGTCGCTTGGTCTTTTGTTCACAAGCGACCTCTGTTGTTTGCAAGAGGGTTACGGACAGTTGTGAATCTTCAACTTTTCAATGTGTCATGCTCCTAAAATAGGATTCACCCTTCTCATTCAAAACTGCGGGCTAAGCTTACTTGCATTTTATTGGGGGGTACACTTCTGTAAAGCAAGCTTAATAAATAACCAGGCAAACCACCTGTCTTCATTAAAATTAAATTCTAGTGTAACTTACATCCTTTATTTAAGTCAATTGCCAACATAAGGAGTAGAGTAAATAAATAAACATTTTAAAATATTTTACATTACAGCAAGCTTTCTATTTTCATATTATTCTATTAACATTATTTTATCACCCATATTTTTCCCACTCAGACACCTTGCTCACTAAATGTCTTGGTATCCCGTTTCCTCGTTAAATATGAACACAATTTTCATGAAAATCTGTCCCACAGGCACAGTGGTACCCTAAACATTATCAATTTACTACCAATGTAGGCTGACAGTGCGGGACACGTTGTTGTTCAGTTTACCCTCAGAACATGTTTCTGCAATGGTGACTGCCCAGAAAGAGAGCACATTGAATTGTGCACACCAAATAAAGCAGACTTCATTATTAAGTATGTTTAGATCAGCCCATTAATCTTTCTTTAATGTACCTCTGGGATTTGGCATGATTGAGTTATCCTGGCCAGAGGTTCTCAAATCTTTTTTGTTTGGCAGGAGTTTAATTTTAAAAATCATTTATTTCATGAAAAATAACACGTTTACTACACATGTTTATTTTTCTTTCTGCAGCGCTGAAGTAGGGCTTTTTTCTGAAATGTCCTGAAATATTTATTACTCATTTAAACCTTTTGTTTACATGGAAAAGAAACAGCCTGTGTCTCACCACGACACTAAATATGTTTTACAACAGAGGAGTTTACAGACTATATTGAGGACCTCCTGTGGAGAATAAGCAGACCCCAGTTTGAGAACAGCTCATCTAGGCCACACGTGAAATGAGAGTGGTGGTCTCAGACTCCCATTGCATATCACTCCACAGAGGCTTGGGACTAAATGGGAGGAGGTGTTTAGGTCAGGAGACTGATGCGTGCTGCCATGAAAAGCTGGGTAGCCAGCACAGCCTGTAGCCAGTGCCATTGCACAAGAAATACAATTCAAATACAAGCATTTAAACCAACAGAAATCTGCTGTCTGTGCACTTTAATGCAAGTGAAAAAACAATAAACTGGAATCTTTTGCTTACTGAGAAAAGAAACCTACCTAAAGGGACCACCTGTTTTCATTTAAATGAAATCCTAGTGTAACTTGCATCCTTTATTTGAGAAAATTGTTGAGTCAAGTAAATAGACATTGTAAAACATTTTACATTGCATCAAGCTTTCTATTTTTAATTAATTTATAATTTATGTTTGCGACTGTGAAACGTTCTACTATTCTATTAATACCTGTCCTGCTATTCACACAGTCAGTTGTCTGTTTTTAGTAGAGGGAAATGCCTTTCGTTAGTGAGTCAGCCTGCTCTTTAAGGTTTGGGCCGGTCAACAGCAACACATTGCTGTTTGGTATCTCATAAAGCTCTTTGGTAGAGAGTGCTTGTCCCTGAATGGTCTCATCCTTCCCTGGCTCATCTCAATAGTACCATCGAATGGCAGGTCTGACATGTATGTGTCATATGATTGATTATAAAAACATTTGCAGATCTTCTAGGCTGCATCTCAAAAGAAATGAATCCACATAAAACAATGATAAAAACAAATTGCAGCAGATTGAAACTTGTGTGTACAGTGCATGTGAAATAGTGAGTTTGTCTTTTGCATTGCAAATCTATTATTTTCCTTGAAGAATAACAGATATTCGAGAGAAATAAAGAGGCTGTTCGGATCCTGTTAGAACAGCATTTGTCCCTTAGCATAATGGTTTTTTCTTTCAAACTTTCCACATGTTGTGGCTGCTCCAGCTTCACCTGGTAAACGATTAACATGAATTGTTAATCCGATCTCTCTACCTTACATTATGAACCCACTTATACTGGTCTTGTGTTTGTGCCTCTCACCCTAGCAATACTGTCATTGGCCCCCTTTCAGTGCTTTCCTTGTGTTTTATCTATGCAGATATTTCCAAATACAAAGCTATAGATGGAAAGTTGCTGCTGCTCCATGATAATCCCTTCAGCTGTTGTAGTTCAGAATCATGTCAATGCTCCAGCCACAATCTGCTTATTGTAGCCTAAGGCAACGGTGCCAGGATGCTGCAGTTTATCAACAGCGTTTTATTGGAGATATTTACAAAGCCCAAATTAACATTGAACACGTCAAAAATCAAAAGAATCAAAAAAGAGGGATGAGTAATAATGTTAACAATGCTAATAAGAGGTAAGAAAATGTATTTAAAGCATTGTTTACCTTATGAGGATTAGCTGAATAATATCCCCTTACTTTTGCCTCAGGTGGGGTTCATTGTGTGTCAAACCCTCAGGGAAGCTGTCTGAATGGAATGTATGCACAAGACTCAACGTGACTAATAAAAAAAGTAAACTTCTTTTAGCTTCTTTAAATATTTCACAGCACATGAAAGGTGAGGGACTGCCATCATTAGAGGTTCTGTTTTGAGGAGCTCATTGATGGGAGTCAACTTATAGGAGACTGTCCCACAGTCATGTTTAGTGTCACTAGAATTCATTGGTTTCTTTTCACTGTGGTATTTCTTAACTTTTATGTACCTCCATTGGTCCAATTGTTTGTCAACCAGTTCTCTCATTGTTCTTTTCTTTTTTAATTGCTATTGAAGTCTGATGATGAACATAGACCAGAGCATTCATTGTAGCTCCACGTTGTTTAAAGTCTCAGAGTGTTGTCATTTGTGCACTGGAAAGTAATGCACCTTTAAAACAAAATGTTGCTCCTGGTTGAAACAAATGTTCAAATGTTTCTTGTGTTAATAAAAGATACGGTAAGGAGTGGATTTGTAAGATTGATAGGGTGGCTCTTTCTGGGATAGGTATTTATATATATTAAGAACTGGTTGACAAACAATTGGACCAATGGAGGTACATAATATATATATATATATATATATATATATATATATATATATATATATATATATATATATATATATATATATAATTTAGCATGCCTCAAGGACAAAGGCTAGCTCTGCAGATGAGAGGGTCTTTGCATCTCTACCCTGCAGGACTGCTTGTGCCAATGTGGCACTCCCTGTGGAACCTGCATTTGTCATTTGCATTTGTTTTGTTACATATGTCACAATGCATTATGGCGCCTGCATCTCTTAAACAAAGAAGCAGGGGAAAAGTACCTAAACTTTCCAAAACTAACATGTGATACTGGAGCTATGGTCACTCTATGCCTGGGTTTCTGCACCTTTAAGTGGTGTACATATACAAAATAAATCAGTTTATTTCCAAGTTATAGGATCAGGTAACTCGACCCGAGTAAATATATCAGTGACTCATTTCTTCAGCTAACACTGCCATCTAATGGAAAAATCAATGCCAACATGCATATTTTAATTTAAAAACTTAGCTGACTGCACACTTTGCAAATCAATATATAATGTAATTAGAGAACTTAAAACACACACAACTAATGAGGAAGACATCAAATAAACAAGTTGGACATGTCAGAAGGGTTTACTGTCACACAGCTCTACGGATCAGAGATGGTCCACTCACCACAGTGAAGTTTAAATGATTAATTTGTTTAAAAAGGTCAAAGCTGCAGTGTCCCACAATCATGTCAAATTGAGCAATACAACTTAAATCCTTGTCACGAGCACATTCTTCTGGGGTTTTTGTGTGTAGATATTTTTTTATATTTCGCCACAATTTGCAATTTTCTTTTAAATCCTTAGTATCTTAACTGCAATACAGCTTGAAATCCTGTGAATAAGCCTCCCTTCATTGTCATCTCGTTTTAAATCTTGCAAGCAAAGTTTCTAATAGAAATGTAGGAATATGCTGCCACTAAGTAGTTGGGGTGGGTTTAAAGTATTCAGAGTGAATTAGTGATAGATACAAGCCAGGAAAGAGGTGGTCAACGTGAATTGATAACCGTTTCCAGTGTTTTTTCCAGCATTTATTGGTTATAAACCCATACATTTTTTTTTGTATCAGGTGTGTTTTATCAAATTGTTTTAGTTAAAACTGAAAGTCAGAAGCCCTACGTATATATAAGTTAATATCTAAGGCTTTATCAGGAGCATGTTTCCATAGCGACTACATTAAATGTGTTTTTCCGCCCCAGACGTCACAAACAAGCATTTAAATACTTCATGCTTCATTCAGACTGACTTCAGGATTAGAAAATCCCCAGGAACTGAACTAAATCACTTCAACTAAAAAAAAAGGGTTATGTTTCTTTGAAAAGAAGTAATTTTATAAGATAGATTATCTTTAAACATAAACTTGTGTGGCAAAATGAGCACTATAAGGCAAATAATGTAATAAAGGTATACAATAAGCATATGCATTTGACCCCTTTTGTTGGATCACCGCTCTGCTTAATATGGAGCAATTCTAAAGCTTGGATTCCCATGAAGTAACAGAGACGACTATTCAAAATAAAATAAAGAATCCTGTTTTTGTTTTTTTCCTATTGTTTAACCTAATCTCATATCCTAGCATGAACCAGTGCGCCCACAAGTGAGCATACAGACCACCATAGTGGCCACAGCAAGGGGCTTTCCTTATAATCGGAAAACTCAAAGAAAACGTGTGGCTGGTTAAAGGGGAAGTCTCACTGGGGCTTTGAAAGATCAATTATTAAATGCACAACTTAACCATTTGCAAATATCTTGTTTTGTCACAGCTAGCCACATGCCGTGACTCTGTGCTGCAGGTTCCTGACAAAATGATGTTCCACTACGTGGGGATCAATGCTTTACCATGGGGCATCATACCCTATGAGGCGAGCCACTACTTTTATGTCTCATAAAAACAGGGACTCTGAAATGGAAGTCAAACAGATTCTTCTGATTTAACATCCCTCTCTACATCCCTCTCTCAATTTCATCTGGTGGTCTGTTCCAGTTTGATGTACGGGATGTATTATCCACATTTAGAGGTCTCACCAGCGCACAAAGTTGCCATTTTTCCTTGGATTCCTGAAAGGAGTAGCAAGTGACTCTTAATCACAGCAACTAGTAAGCACTCATAAGGATCTGTACTTCATACACAAAGTGCCTAGTTAACTAAGAGAGCAGGATTCAGGCAAGAGAAATACAATTTATATGAGATTTCCCCTTTAAACCGCCCAAATAAAATTCATGAGAACGGGCAGAACAATTTATTTGTGAAGATATTTAAGCAAAAACCAGTAAGGTTCAAAATTTAAAAGCAAACTGTGGGTATTCTCCAGGCCACCTCCAGGAAGCTCTCTGTCCACACATCAACAGGCAGCTCTAACAGAAACAAGCTGTCCGGAGAAAAGAGCAGCCCTAGTTTATACTCAGACAGTAATCTAGCAGCTTACTCCCAGACTTGGCAATGAAAGGACAGGGAACTATCAATCCTCAGCCGTGGGACTGCCCATTAGAAGGGTGTTACCTGATCTTGTCCACCTGCAGATCCAGAGTGTCCAAGCAGAGTCTGGTGTCTTCAGATCTAAGCTGGTTGGGTCAGAAGGTTTACCATATGGGCTTCCTTACAGTTTTACAGTTCCTTCAGTCTTGAACAAAGAAGACTATGCGGCGACCTAATTCAAGCATTCAAAATTCTAAAAGGTATTGACAATGTCGACCCAAGGGACTTTTTTGACCTGAAAAAAGAAACAAGTGAAGATTAGACAAAGGGGCATTCAGAACAGAAAATAGGAGGCACTTTTTTACACAGAGAATCGTGAGGGTCTGGAATCAACTCCCCAGTAATGTTGTTGAAGCTGACACCCTGGGATCATTCAAGAAGCTGCTTGATGAGATTCTGGGATCAATAAGCTACTAACAACCAAACGAGCAAGATGGGCCGAATGGCCTCCTCTCGTTTGTAAATTTTCTTCTTACATGTTCTCACTCCCTGGGAGCCTGTACTAAACACAAAAGCCCATGCAAATCAATATGTATTTATTTCAACCCAGGTCCAAAAGCATTCCTTCATGCTTTTTTTAAACAAAGAATCTTGTAATGGGGTCTATTCAAGTGAGCTAAGCAATGCCCACTGCAATTTAACTCAATTAAAAAACTACTCCTTGATATCTACAGCTAGAAATACACAAAATCGACTCATTTGCAGTGATCATGATGGCAGCAGGTCACACTAGCATGTTATGTTGTGAGAAACTGGCTTGAGGAATACAAAAACAGATGCAGTTTTTCAGGTGGGTGTATTTATACAAGGTATACAACCGACTGCAGCCAGATGCTATCGACAAGCATGCCTAGGGGAAGCACTGGATTAAAATAGCCTTTACACAGATAAACTACAGCTGGATTTTATTTTTTTTGGAGGGTGTGGGTCACTGGGGAATGACCCAGGATTGTATCAACCACCTATCCATGGTCATAGAAAACCCCTAAAAATAGGTAGTTGATGCATTCCAGGGGGATTACAAATGAATCCTCAGGGTTGCAGAACAAAACAGTTTTATTGCATATAGAATATTATAAATGCATACCCCTAGATGTACCTGTATTACTTTAGTTTAAGGATCTGTTATAAAAGTATATAACTGTATTGCAAAAGCAAAGCCGCCCCATACAATTTCATATTCTAGAATTGTTATAACATTATTAATAACACGCTTATAGGTGCATTTATAATCAGTTATAATGGATCCGTAAACCAAAGTGCACCTCTTTAGGTTATATTTCTGTTCAGACGTGTATGAATATTAGATGCGATCTCCGAAACCTGCGTGTCATTATGTGAGCCAAAATATTTGTGCTCCTGTTACTACTTGCACCAGTGTGGATAAACATAAACAAAACAAAACAAAAAAAAACTGAACAGTTATAGCATAAACTGTATTTGTTTCCTTTTTTTCATGCTTGACGGGTACGTTTGAGGGTTACTTCCTCTTTTCATGGGAATAATATTTGGAAGAGGAACTATTTGCTACCTCCTATCCTTTATTGAGTGTGTACAGTATTGTTTGCATTATCAGAAGCCATCTCAGTTTACCCAAACCTTGTTATCTAAATAGGGTAAGCACAGAATGGAAGTTTCATGTAAGTGGTAAACCTACTTGAGCAGTAGTTATTGCATGGCACCTCGTCACAGCAGTCTGTTCTAATGATCTAAACCATGGCAGATCTGTAAACCTCTGCCGTTGTTTGTAAACCTGATTTATCACGAACCTCATTACGCTGTATTTTTATTGTATGTAGTGTGCTCATAAACCACAGCAGGAGTGATATAGTGTTAAAGAGCTGCAGTATCTCACTCCACCACTGTTTAGATCATTAAAATAGACCCCTTTAACTCTTACTACTGGACAAGTGGAATCTCTGCCATTCACTCTCACTGAGATTCTAAATGCTCTTACCCTGCAATAACACGACACGGTGCAGCTTGGATGAGCAAACCACTGACAGCATTGAGTTCAGTGACTGATTCGGTTGAAGTGAGAGACTAAGCAAAGGAACACAGCCTTTATACTAAAAATTAGGACCTTAAAAAAGCAAAGACCAAAAACACTTGTCCTGTAATACATTATTTATCTACAGCATGCATCACAGTAGTATAAAGTCCTTGGATTATATCCACTTATAAGACCTTTACCGCCTTGTTGTTTCCAAAAAGTGGGACTAAAAGTTCTTGCACTGGTTCACAGCTGAGGTCTGTGTTGGAATACAAACACAAAAGGCAAATATCCACATTCACAGAATGAAATAAATAGACACCAGTGACAGAGACAGCAAATAAGTTATGTGTGCTGTTGAATAATTTCATGCAGTATATAGAAAGTGAAAGCCCCAGAATAAAAACTGAAAAACAGAAGCCCTATATATGTCATTGTCAATGAGAAAAATAAATGTGCGGATTGCCATCTTTTGCCACAGTGACCCCTACTGGTCAGTCTGGGCAAGACAGAGACTAGCCAATCTGAATCGAGTCCTCCAGGGTTCAGGAGCTTGGCAACATCTACTGGGTGATGAAAGGCAAAAGGAATGGAGGACGCTGATCGATCTTCAGTTCTCTTGGGCCAGTGCATGGGTTACAACAGTGAGGTGACATTCAAATTGGAGAGAGACAAGTATAAATAGCGAATTGGGCAACACACTCATACAAAGAAGTGTTTATTTACAATCTTGCTGCTGATACAAAAACATAAATTGTGGATGTTTTGATACTGGTATAACAATTACAATTTGATAATTCAACAGGGTTCATGTGCAATGAAAAACACCAAAACACAAACAAAATTCTACTGCAAATATTATACAGATTCAGAAACCAAAGAAAGATGCCTGCCAGTAACACTGAATAGATATAGCATTGTGCTGTATTATATTATAATATAGTACAAGGCTTCTGGGCATGTCAGCTAGCTTATTCAACTATTTCAAAATACAACTTGAAAATGATCCAATATATGCTTTGAGTGGCACTTATTAGAATTGCCAAAATGTACTATATATAGACACACACACACCTCTGAAAAAAATTAAGAGACCACTGCAAAATTATCAGTTTCTCTGGTTTTACTATTTATAGGTATGTGTTTGGGTAAAATGAACATTTTGGTTTTATTCTATAAACTACTGACAACATTTCTCCCACATTCCAAATAAAAATATTGTCATTTAGAGCATTTATTTGCAGAAAATGACAATTGGTCAAAATAACAAAAAAGATGCAGTTTTGTCAGACCTCGAATAATACAAAGAAAATAAGTTCATATTCATTTTTAAACAAAATGAATATGAAGGAGAGGCCTACAAGCCATAGTGTCTCGCACCCACTGTGAAATGTGGTGGAGGATCGGTGATGATCTGGGGGTGCTTCAGCAAGGCGGGAATCGGGCAGCTTTGGCAAGAATCAAGCCAAGTACAAGGTTGTCCTGGAAGAAAACTTGCTTCCTTCTGCTCTGACAATGTTCCCCAACTTTGAGGATTGTTTTTTTGCTATTTTGACCAGTTGTCATTTTCTGCAAATAAATGCTCTAAATGACAATATTTTTATTTGGAATGTGGGAGAAATGTTGTCAGTAGTTTATAGAATAAAACCAAAATGTTCATTTTACCCAAACACATACCTATAAATAGTAAAACCAGAGAAACTGATAATTTTGCAGTGGTCTCTTAATTTTTTCCAGAGCTGTGTGTGTGTGTGTGTGTGTATGTATATATATATATATATATATATATATATATATATATATATATATATATATATATATATATATATATATATATATATCCCCAACTATGATAAATATAGGGGTTGATACTGAAAGTATAGGCCAACTATGACTTTCCATAATTAATAGCAATGCACTTTTTGCAGTTTTACATTTACTTTTCAAATTCTGAAACTGGATTACTAAAGGAAACTGCAGTATAAGAACTTTATAATGCAGTACAACACAAGTAGTATTGGTCAAGGGGAATGATGACATTTGATAAGTACTATATTTCATTAGTATGAATGTTAACCTGAAAAGATTAGGCATAGGGTTAACTGAAGGCACCCCAGAAGTGGGAACAGTATACACAGTGAATATTACACATGAAGCAAAATCAAGTCTTGCTGAAAGATTTGTACAGTAAAATATTAGACAAAGTGTTATACAGCTGCTAGACCCAACCATGAAGGAATGGAAAAAAAAAAAATGGATTGAAGCACTGACATTGCAAAAGTATGATCACTGGAGAGGCCAGCTCTCAATGAAGCAAAATGAAACAGCCCCATTCTCAGATGGAGCAGAGCAATCTTCACCACTCTTATATACCAAGCAAATGACGAACGCAAAGGTTAACCCTATTGGCCTTTGGGATGACCAATCAATGGTCTTTATACAAAAGGGAATTTTACAAAATTTTAAATCTTACATTTGAAATCTAACTTTTTAATGTTACAAAACTGAAATACACGCGTATCCTTAAGTAACCTTCCGGTTTTACTTCTGAATGTGCCTTTGAACTGAATATTAACCTGACAAAGCCTCCCCCATGTAATTACAAGCAATACACAAACAATATATCATTAAAATGGAAGAGGAATGTATGTAAAATATGTTTTGATTGGGGATGCAAGCTGAGTATATACTGTTTGAGCATCTCAAACTGGACACTGCAGTGAGCACCAGGATTGCTGTGTAGAAGCAGGACTTGCAAAACTCGCATGCTATGAAAACAGCTTCACTTTTATTGTGCTTGAGTAATGTTTGATAGTAAATATTATGCAGATACTGAAATTGGATAATTAAGAACCACAGTTGTCCAAGTACTGTACATTTTGATCTGGTATTACTATTATATATGTAGTTTTACCATTGTTTTTCTACCTAATTTGAAAGGCCTATTCCCATTAACAAGCCAAACCAAAGCAACAAACTGTTGCCAAGCTAATAAACCTTGGAGATGAGGCCCAGCAAAAAAAAGTATCCAGTAGGGTTCGCTAAAATGTGATAACGTGAACTAACACCAGACAGTTTCCCTGCGGGACACACTGTGGGCCCCTATCAAGGACTGTCAATTCAGCACAAACAGCCACGCTCGCACGACTCACCCAGGAGAGCTTTTACTACTATATCTTCATCTAATTCTACGCATACTGCAGTCCAAGTGTCTCACCTTGAAGATTAATTGATTAAGTGCAAGAAAATATTGGAATGAATCAGTGCCTTTTTTTTTTTAAACGCATGTTCAAAAGGGGGGGCTTAGGTCAGCCATGGTGTCCTGTAGACTGTAAGCCTGCTGGTCTGCTTGTGAGCTGCCCAGAGCTACGTTGTCTTCCGACACTATAGCTCTGGGTTGGCTGCATGGCGGGCCTGCAGAGTGAAAAGAAGCCATGGGCTGACGCACACGCTTCGGAGGACAGCACGTGTTTGTCGTCACCGTTCACAAATCAGTACAAGGGTGGTAGTAGTTGGCTGAGCCTAAATACAGTTGGGCATTTCAAATTGGGAGAAAAACAGGTGACTACTACATTTAAAAAAAATAAATAAATAAATTGCATCAAGCTCTATTCTAAACGAAAGCCTGTATACATAGGAGGCTTGTGTATTCATTATTGCACCGTTTGCATTAACACGTTTAATAACCAGCCTCAGATAGCTGGAGGATTGCAAAGTGCTATTGTTCAACAATCACTGATTGATACAAATACTGGTAGAGAGAGCGCAGTTTGGTCATGGAATTTCACAGAAGTAGAATTCATATTGCCTTTTCACACCTGATCCAAGCCAAGCCGGAACCAAGCCGACCCCACCCAGCGCGGCTCGGGTGTGTTCGCACTATTGCTCAAAGTAGAAGCTGCATTGTGGAATGTGACGTCAAATTCAGTGGACACAGGCGCACAGAAGAGTGGTGCGGATTTGGTCGTACTCTCCGAAACGATAAAGTCTACCAAAAGATTTCACAGGAATTGAGAAATATGGGACTAAACCACAGCGCCAGTGCTTGATTTGTAAATGAAGTGGTGCAGAGGCGCAAGCAATGACAATAACACCGCCCTAAGAACCTATATTCAAAATCATAACACTTTTACTTGAAAGAGTATTGTACGTATTAAAGTTATATGTTTACAATCACATATTCTACATTATATACAAAGTAGTAGTACAAGCAGAAAAAATTATTAAAAGGCAAAGGCAGGACAAATAATAAATTTAAAAATAAGCCTTTATACATATTGTTATGGTTTTGCATTTAAATGGTTTTAAAAAAAAAAAAATGAAAAGACAGTCAGGGGACGTACAGTAGGACGACATGGATTAAGAAAAAAAAATACGCACCCCAACATAAACATTGGTTTCCACAGTCTGCACTATTATCAGCAATGTGTGTGCAGCAGAAGCTGCTGGTAGATTACAAAAATGATTAATTATACCTAGGCTAGTATTTTAGTATTTTATCAGATTTTTAACTACAGGTACCAGGAATATGACTCTTCACACCCAGAGGTTCTGGGGGTGCGCCCAGGCACAAATTAAGCACTGCACAGAGCAAAACAGTATTGTGAAAAAATAAAATAAAAGCTTCTTGTTTGTATTTCACGTTTCTGAATGCAAATACAAACCAAATAATTTTGTACTATTAAAGTTATATTAACTGCTCCTACTACTAACTTTAAAACGGTAGATAGTATTTAAAAAATGTCAGTAAACACTTCAGAAAAATAGATTTAAAGTAGGCCTATTAAAAACAAAATCTAAACAGAACATACTTTGATTTAAACATGTTTTTATATATGCAATGCTTATATATGGTAATTTTTAAAAATGACCATATCTGTATTTGCAGGTCTACTGACCAAGAACTGCGTCCATTAAATCATAATAATTTTTTTTTTGCGGTCTGACCCTGTTTCATGCTGTGGTTTAGTCCCGTATTTCTCAATTCCTGTGATATCTTTTGGTAGACTCTATTGTTTCAGACAGTACGAGTTAACCCCGCCCGTAGCCTTTCTCAGCACCGAGCTAGTACCAGATATCTTGCGAGGCCAGAGTTTCACAGTTCCCTCTTTGCTCAGCTCGATAAAATGACAAGTGTGAAACTAGCCGCACTGTGAGGGCTCGGCTCGGTTCAGGTGTGCAAGTGAGAAAAGGCTAACGCATAATAAAATAGAAGGTATATCATTCCAGCACAAAGTGATGAGTAATAAAAATGAAATACGGCCAGCATATTTTTTAAAACAATACAGACACAGGAATGTTGAATTCTTGTTTTTTGTTTTCTTTCATGTAATGGCTCCGTGTGGTCTGATTTGTGGCAGTGTCTAGTCATTGTCCTCTTCGTCGTCGCTGATAAGCCCCCTCCCCTCCGTGCTGGTGTCGCGCTGCCGCAGGAAGTTCTGCCGGATGGCTTCCAGCTCTGTTAGCTCCAGACGCACCTTCTCCAGATGGAAGGTCCTGCGGTTCTGAATCTGACGCAGAGGAAATGGATTCATGCCCCCAAACGCAATGGACATCAGCTTTCTGACGAAGGAAAAGGTTTTGATTAAAGAGCCTGCAGCTTCACATTTCATTCTCTTAGTTAAGCCAAGGATAGATCTAACCTAGGCTAGATCAGGTGAAGTGTTGTGACGTAAGTGAGAGCCGTTTAGTGATCTTCCACTTTGGAAACAAATTCAGCTTTGCTGGCAATAAACTGCAATGCACTTCACGGTTCTGGCACTTAATATAAAAGACAGATTAGCTCATTTAGCCTACAGTATCCAGATCAGGACCCCTGCAACAAGGCTGTTTTTCTGTTCCCTCAATACACCACTCATTTCAATCAGAGCACCAGCACGATTACAAGAGGGAGCAAGGTCTGCATACACTACGGTTCTCATTCTCTCTTCCCGAACGCTCCAGAGAAAAAGCTGAGCTATGACACGTAAAAAGAAATAAGGATTAATGTAAAAATAAATAAATAAATAAATATAACCACCACAAGAGATACAGCAAAGGCAACATATTTCTTGTCTACAAGCTATTGTTTAGAAAGAAGCAAATGCATTTAAAATGTGACTCAGGGCACTATAATTGAGGCATTAACACTAATAGTATAATGGAAACATTTCGATATTAGTGTATGCAGGTAACAACCTTTGGATACTAAATAGAAACTTTTCAAACCCACGCTACGTTGCATCAGCATGTGGGCGTACCTTGCGTCCAGGATAGTGTGTGTGAAGTACCGCAGGTACTTGAAGATAGCCATGGAGTCTTGCAGCTTTAACATCTCCTCCTCTTTGTACTTGAACAGTGCCAATGCAAAACGAAATATGATCTGTGTGCAAAAATGCACCACAAAATATTTAGTGCATTTCAGACAAGGAAGTGGAAGACCGTCTTCTTGCTTTCGGCAAACACAGCTTAAAGCTCATTGCTAAGCAGAGCTTGATCGAAGGAAAGTAATTCTCCGAATTCAGCTCTTTAATTTAGTTTGAAACGTTCTTCTCCATACATTGTACTTGTTATCTAAACAGAATACTCCATGAATGTTCACAGAGTGCTGTGGTTATTGCACTCATGTGGCTGGCCGTAGACAACACACACATTGGGGGCTTGTGGATTTTTCAACCGTAGTACTCCATACACGTATGGTGTATCCTCTAGATCATACAGAGGAGAGAATACACAACACAAATACATCACATTTACTTTAAAAGAGCCGTGCACACATTACACATTTGACTTAAATTTACTGTAAAAAAAAAAAAATGTATTAAAACTCACGCTGTTTGAGTTTGTAAGATCTTTTTTTGTGCACAGGATGGCACGAATGGGTAATTTTCAGGTGTTTTCCAGTCATATGGCATGTCTTACCTTTGGTCCCTCGTATAGAAAGGAGTCCCATATCTTAAAGAGGATGTCACTGACCACACTGTCCACAAACACCACCAGGAACCAGTTAAAGGTGATGAGAGAGAAATCCACCTTGTACTGCTCAAAGTGGGCATGCAGACGGGGGAGCTTCTCACTCATCAGATCCTTGAACACTCGCTGGTCAACCTAAAGGAAAGGGAATGGCAGGAAAGAGTTAGGGCCCACTGAGAAGCACAGTCAAAATTCAAGATGAATGTAACCATACAAAACTAGCAAGAAAGAGCATGATTGTAGGAAAGAGCAGTTATATTGTGGTTCTGAGTGCTAGGTTTATGAAGTTAAAATAATTGTATTCCTCTCTAGCATTTTACTGGCATCCAAAAATGAAGTTTGTCCTTCAGTTTAGTCAAAGTTGGCTAGTTTGTTTTATTATTATTATTTTTTTTTATGTTTTATTGTTTTATATATTTGTCTTTGTAACTGTTAGGCGCCTGGTCTATAAAAGTAGTTTTAGTATTTATTTAATAATATTATTATTAATAACAATGTCACACAGAAAAGAAAGAAAAACACTGACACAGATCATTTCTTGTTTGTTTCAGTTTAAGGTATGTATTTGGGACAAAGGTCAGAGCTTGGGAATTATGCTGTTCCAGTCTTTAAGCCAATCTTTTACCCTGAATGTTCATTCTGCTCGGCTCACTTGCAACAGTGTTCAACCAGTTAACTGCAGCACTAGCGTTTGATGCATGTATTCAACATGTGCCAGATATGGCAGCTTTTACAAAGCACTGAATTAAAAAAAAAAAAAAAAAAAAAAAAAAAAAAAAAAGATAACTGTGCAACTATTTATTGCCAAGACTGCATAAAATGGCATTTTCTTTTTTTTTTCATTTTGCGTTTGTTTTGTTACTTAGCACTTTTTTAAAGTTAAACATTATTACAATAGAATCTTAGGTTAGTATGAACACATTTTTAAATAAATGAAGAGTGATTCAATGCAAAAGTACCAACAATAGGGTGAGAAATTACTTCAGTAGCATTCTCCGATTTGGACACAGAAAAGAAATCTAAACAATCGCACTGATGTTTAAAATAGAATCCTGCACCGATAGCACACAGAGGCAGAATGATATAAAAGTGAGAGTGAATCTTCACCTATAATTTCACATAACCATTCTTGACTTACTTCTTGCTAGTTTTAATTAATGAACGCTGTTACTCTTCTTGCAATAAAAAAATAGGGAAAACAAAACCATAGCCATTCTCCACAAGTTAACACTGTCCATCAAAATCCCACATTGTTCTTTTTAAACACGCAAACCAAAGTGCCACAAGAAGACGTTAAGTTCATTTCCTCAAGGGTTTTACTTGGGGAGCCGAAGGCCAAAGTGAAAGCCAATGGCATTTACCTGCGATCCTAGCAGTGTCTTGGTGTAATAGTCTCGTGGCATAAAAACCTCCACAATGGCAACCAGGCACCAGAACGCATCCTCCTGATCTAAATAGAGAAGTGCTACAGCTGCCAACCTGAAAAAACACAAAATGCAAAGAAACAACTGGTTCCATGTTACTCGCATTCTGTTATAGATTTTACAACTGAAGTGTTACTTTATACTACTCGAATACCTAACACATTTCCCATGTACACGCAGCCCATCAGGATCATCACATGTTTTATATCATGACCTGCACATCATAGCATTAGCGTATCGTTACACTCCTCTGTACATACAGACAGGTTCAATGTAGTGGGCACATACCGATTAAGACCTTGGCAATATCCAATATCGGGGTTTCTCCAGGAAAACGCCAGAAGGATATTGCGGAGTTTCTGGATGCCCTCCGAGGTGGGTGAAGCGTAGTGCTTATTGTTGGGTAAAGTCCGCAGGAGGTCCAGCTCGATCTGCTTGGACGCCGGGTTCTGTTTTTCAAATACTTCCTGCAGCAGTTTGTTAAAATAGTCTGGGGGGATGGTGTCCCGAAACTTCTTGACGTGGAAGCAGACGCACCACTTCCACACTTTGGAGCGGTGCTCGTGAGGAATGCCGCTGCGAATCAGGCCCTTGAGCTCAGGGGTGCGCACCATCTCCCTGTTCATGGTGCTGGCTAAGTAGTTCTCCCACTTGACCCCCACAGAGACCTCCTGGTCAGTGAAGGAGAGAGACTTGAGGTCCAGGGCTCTCACCTTGGCTACCAGCTGCTCTTCCTCGTCATCCTCCGGCATAGTCTTGAAGCCAAAGACGTCAAACTCACTGTGGGAAGCGAATAAAGAGTGACTGTTTACAGTCACTATTCCAAGGGTCGATTTTGGAACAGAGGAAAATTGGGAGTTTTATTAGGTATATTTGTTTAGATTTCTATCAAATCTACTTTATTTGAAACCAGTTAATTTTCAATTCGTTCTTGCTATTAAATCTAAACTTTTCGCTCAGCTTTTGAATGCAAGTACATCCTGGTTTCTGTGGCATAGGAAGGGAGTTGAAGCCCAAGCTGGCTCTTTTCAACCCCTATCTTTATATGTAGCCCAGCAGTGCTGGATTCCATCAAGCAGACTGTACCTGACAGCGTGTGGTTTGAGTATAGTGTGTTCTGGGTGTTCAGGAGTTTCCACCTCCAGCGCGTCCTCCAGTAACCTGGAGATGACCTCGCGGGCTGGGCCCTGCTCCCCGGAGCACACTGGGTTCTTCACTTCCTGAAGCAGGACCAGGTACTTACTCTCGATCTGACAGAGCTTAGCTTCCAGACCTGTGCACTGTGAGTGACGAGCGAAAACATTAGAAAATAATCCAGTTTAGAACAGGCCCTGAAGTATTTCGGTGCAAATCTGCTCTAGGTTTTTAATCTTTTATATCTGCTTCAAATCTTCACCAATTCCCACCCTTTCTGAGTTCAATTTAATTCTGAGGGTGTCTGTCCTTGTTTGCGTCATGTGACACTTTCCTCTATTTTTTTTTTTTTTTTACACAACTGCTCCGTGCCAGTGAACACTGAGAGCCTTTTGGAGTGGAGAGAACATCTTAAACTACAATATACTTTAATAAATGAACACACTTCCAATACCAGTGTGTTCGGCAATTAGTTTTGTTTCGTATCTCTTACAATAAAATCACATACTGAAAGAGAAGCCACCTCCATATACCCTGACTGGTACTAAAGACGGTTCTTACAAGTTTTGTGACTAGTGGATAAGCAGTTCTCTTAATATATAGAAAACTCTAAAATGTGATGTTAATGTCACTACTGTACTCTGCTGCAGTGACATGTAATTTTATTAACGCTTAACACTGTATATACATTTACTAAACTATCCTTGCAACAACGTACAGAATGCGTGAAAGGCTTGTGAATTATTTCACCACAGTGTTACCTTCGCCTCTAAGGCTTTTTCTTTTGCTACAGCATTCCTCCTCAGGATAGTTAGCTCCAAAATCTCTTTGTTCAGAAACTTGTTCTGTGTTGTGTAGCCTTGAAGACTGTCCTGCAATTATAACCATTATAACCAAAGTTATTACGCATGGTCAGGAAACAAAAAGTATTTTCCAAATGATGTTTTTGCAACACAGATTAAAGAAACAGCTGTCAATGACATGAGCTTACAAGGCAACATCCTTCTTAACTATTTAAATACAATATTATTTTACAAATGTTTGTTGTACACGAAGGGAAACAAGCCAGATTAATTGTTTTAAATTTTCTGGCTGTTCAGAACACAATAGTACGTAGTACTTCCCGTTTGTTGCATGAGGTTTACTGCAGGTATTTAAGACAGTGGTCTAGGTGGGTGTCAAGAACTTTCCAAAGAACTTGTGTACATGTTACTTCCCTAAAATAGCAACGGTTTAAAACAGCTGTCACAGTGCAACAATAAACAGCTTTCACATGGTATACATTCTCTTTTATTTTGATTACCTGTACATTTGTATCCATAAACATTTAATGAACAAACACATCTAAAGTCAATCTAGATTTACTTATAGCCCATATATGCAATTAAATTGAAACCTGCAGGAAAAGGAACAAAAAAAAAAGAAATACCAACCATATGCAGCACACACTTGTGTAAATGGGATATTTCATGTGACCGATTCATTTATTGTATATGAAAGCTGCATCTTCCTACTGCAAGACAGCAGACCTGACAGACTTCGATAGAGATTATAGTAGATGATCGATTGGCAGCTGCTTCCGTATCCAAGACGGCACAAAACACTGTTGTTTCATGAGGATCTATCGCTAAAGTGCTACTCTGGATAGCAGATTTTGTTGCATGCTCAAACCCCCAGTTTCCTCAAATGAATTCAAGAATTCAAGATGGATATATATATATATATATATATATATATATATATATATATATATATACATATATACACACACACACACACACACACACACACACACACACACACACACACAACACATAAGGGATTGGTCGATTAAAAATGGAAAATAGAATGTAAACTAACTGGAGGGTAAACAAAGTAATTACATCTTGCTTGGATGAGCCCATACATGGCGGCATTAGGACCCAGTAGAGGTTACTGTAGTCAGGAACCAATGCCAGGTTTAGTCAATGGAGTAATTAGTGGATTAACTGGTTAGGTTTAAAAGGATGCAAGTGTGTGTGTGTTTGGTGTGGGTGATGGTAAGAGTTTAGTTGGACAGTTGGAGAGAAAGAGAGCTGGTTGTTATTGTGAAACTGGAAAACAACCTATTGGAAAGGTATTTGGATTACAATTTGGTTTTGGTGATGAGGTAACAGGCTTAGCCTGCCTCTATTAGGTAGGAAAATCATTTGTTTAGCTAGGGCCCTAGATTCTTTTTATTGTAAATAATAAACACATGCTACAGCATCTCTTGGTATCCTATGTCTAAAAATGTTTATTTGAAGAAGGAAAACGTGTGACCAGAGGGCAATCCGTCACATATATATATATATATATATATATATATATATATATAGATAGATAGATAGATAGATAGATAGATAGACAGACAGACAGACAGACAGATAGCTGGGGCTATCGGAACAGAAAGGTCATTGTCTCATGATTGGGATTGAATAAGAACAGCTGTTCAGTCCCAGCACTTTCTTCTCACAAGCGCAAAGCAGCAAGAACCTCAATACTGGAACAACATAACCCAGAACTAGTGAGAATGATTGCTAACATCATAAAATGTAAAATAAAACAATTAAAATGACATTTGAAGCTACTTGCTTTTAAACTGAACCAATTACACTTCTAAGCTCTAAATCAGTTAATGTTATTATTATTAATAATAATAACAACAAATACTACACTACTACTGACTACTACTAATAATAATAAAAATAATATATTCTTTAAAACTAAACCTGAATGGCCCTCCAGGACTGAAAATGGGCACCCCTGGTACAGACACTCACAGGAAGTGTTTACCATAAGTGGCTGGGGCCTGAATTAAAGCAAAGCTTAAGACACCATCATAGCAAGCTCCTGGTGTTCCCTCCTACCTTCAGCCTGTCCAGCTCCTGCTGGTCCCTGCTGGGTACAGAAGACTCCTCTGTGTGCGATAAGCTGTTCTTGATGATCACCTCATCTTTGGCCTGGATGGTCTCCATCAGCATGCCCAGCTGCTCGTTGAGCTCCCCCACCTTGTTCTTCAGGGACACCACCTCCTGGTGCAGGCTCTCCTTCTCCAGCCCCAGCTTCTCTATGTGTGTGCTCAGAGCCTGGATTTGCTGGTCCTTCTCCCTCACCAGCTCCATGCCGTCCGGGGCGCCGCCCGGCTGAGTGCTGCTGGACTGCTTGTCATACTGGGAACCCCTCAAGGTCTGCTGAAGCAGCCGGACGAGTTCCTGTGACCCGAAACAGAAAGACAGAGAAAGGGAGAGCATTGGGTTTCATTGACCCTCATTTTGTTGTAGTTTCATACACTTTTCAGCCATCTTAATTCATGGAGCCTACATATTGCCTGCTTTTTTATGATATGCCCGAATAGATATTCATTCTAAAGCACCCCCAAGTACTTCAAATTTGTCTTAAATTTAAAAGTGATACAGGAATGTATATGTAATGGAGATCCCAACTGGACTAAGGAAAATAAATATAGAGCAATAGTTATCAAGGACTTTATGCAGACAAATAATGCAAAGGACATGCAAGGATTTGTCAACATTTCTGTACGTCTATCCCGTGTACAGAGGTCATCCCGTGCACAGGAAACAATTACGTGTCTGAAATAAATGACTGACAATAAGTTAATAGATTGTGAGTAAGATGCCTCTCAGTGGTCATTTTGAGCAGCCCAGACTGCACAAGACAACATTATACAAAAACAGACAGACATCACAGGAATACGATAGCCAGTATGGGATGAAAACTCTCTGTATATCATTTTGTCTTTTCCCATAAAAGGCCATTGTTAATTTACACCAGATCCATTCCAACTTTCAAATGAAGGACACAACTACTTTGCATTACTTATCTGTGTGTGGGCCCGTTTGCTAGTACAACGCAAGTTAGTTTATGCTCAGCACAGCTGATGCATCTGGTAACAGAACATTAATAATTGACAAGAAAGGCCAATCCAAAAGGATACAGACAAAATCTTTGCAGGAAAAAAAAAAAAAAAAAAAAAAAAAATACATTTTCTACTCTGTAACTCCTGTTGCAATCATTCTGAGTTATAAAAAATATATAAAAGGGGGCCAGTTAAAACCTAATTTTGCTGAAGGGCTTGTTTTGCTTCCATTAGTGAAAGAATGGCAGGTATTCACACTTTACGCCCCCATACATTGTTTTTGAAGTTGTTGAAATAAAGACATTTTTGAAGAAGATTCTCTCTTATAATGTGTTAATTTGTTAACATTTTTACTAGGTCTCTTTTCTCAGCCGAGTTGCAGAAAGAGTTGGTGGTTGTGAACATGTGGTTTGCAATGTTGTTTTAGCCTGTGCAATGAGGTATGAAGTGTGCTGGTTAGCAACTAGGCAGTGCGTCTGTCTGAATGAAAGCTCAGTTGAGGGTGTGCATATACAGAAATGAAAACTCAGCTTCAGTTCAAAGCAAAGTGAGCCCCACCTTACAAAAACACCACATACAACTTAAATGACGCACCACTGCCATTGACCCTGCTCATGTTGTACTAGATACTCGCTTTCTTCCCAGCATTAAATATACAGTTGTATTGGCCAAATATAATTGTACCAGTGTATTAACTGCTTTAGGTTCTGGTAAAACAAATAATCTGACATTGTGAAAATTTGTCAGAGGACATCCTGTAAACCCAGAAAACAGAGGACATTGGGGAAACACAGCCGCGTGTGTTTTTCTGATAACAAACAAGCTGAAACTCGGAGCAGCTGATTCAAATTCAGCGCCGTTTTGAGACACGGGCGAGGGGAGGAGCCGACAGCACAGCAGAACAACGCAGTTAAACGAGGCAGTCTTCCCAGCGACAGCGAGTGGAAGCGACAGCAAGTGGGAGAAGTACAGCGTGGAAAAGTACAGAGCAGTTTCGAAGCAGAAAGGAGAAATTGCATCTTGAATTGCTTTAATCAGAAAACAGAGGACATTGGGGAAACACAGCCGCGTGTGTTTTTCTGATAACAAACAAGCTGAAACTCGGAGCAGCTGATTCAAATTCAGCGCCGTTTTGAGACACGGGCGAGGGGAGGAGCCGACAGCACAGCAGAACAACGCAGTTAAACGAGGCAGTCTTCCCAGCGACAGCGAGTGGAAGCGACAGCAAGTGGGAGAAGTACAGCGTGGAAAAGTACAGAGCAGTTTCGAAGCAGAAAGGAGAAATTGCATCTTGAATTGCTTTAATCAGAAAACAGAGGACATTGGGGAAACAACACAGCCGCGTGTGTTTTTCTGATAACAAACAAGCTGAAACTCGGAGCAGCTGATTCAAATTCAGCGCCGTTTTGAGACACGGGCGAGGGGAGGAGCCGACAGCACAGCAGAACAACGCAGTTAAACGAGGCAGTCTTCCCAGCGACAGCGAGTGGAAGCGACAGCAAGTGGGAGAAGTACAGCGTGGAAAAGTACAGAGCAGTTTCGAAGCAGAAAGGAGAAATTGCATCTTGAATTGCTTTAATCAGAAAACAGAGGACATTGGGGAAACACAGCCGCGTGTGTTTTTCTGATAACAAACAAGCTGAAACTCGGAGCAGCTGATTCAAATTCAGCGCCGTTTTGAGACACGGGCGAGGGGAGGAGCCGACAGCACAGCAGAACAACGCAGTTAAACGAGGCAGTCTTCCCAGCGACAGCGAGTGGAAGCGACAGCAAGTGGGAGAAGTACAGCGTGGAAAAGTACAGAGCAGTTTCGAAGCAGAAAGGAGAAATTGCATCTTGAATTGCTTTAATCAGAAAACAGAGGACATTGGGGAAACACAGCCGCGTGTGTTTTTCTGATAACAAACAAGCTGAAACTCGGAGCAGCTGATTCAAATTCAGCGCCGTTTTGAGACACGGGCGAGGGGAGGAGCCGACAGCACAGCAGAACAACGCAGTTAAACGAGGCAGTCTTCCCAGCGACAGCGAGTGGAAGCGACAGCAAGTGGGAGAAGTACAGCGTGGAAAAGTACAGAGCAGTTTCGAAGCAGAAAGGAGAAATTGCATCTTGAATTGCTTTAATCAGAAAACAGAGGACATTGGGGAAACACAGCCGCGTGTGTTTTTCTGATAACAAACAAGCTGAAACTCGGAGCAGCTGATTCAAATTCAGCGCCGTTTTGAGACACGGGCGAGGGGAGGAGCCGACAGCACAGCAGAACAACGCAGTTAAACGAGGCAGTCTTCCCAGCGACAGCGAGTGGAAGCGACAGCGAGTGGGAGAAGTACAGGCGTGGAAAAGTACAGAGCAGTTTCGAAGCAGAAAGGAGAAATTGCATCTTGAATTGCTTTAATCAGAAAACAGAGGACATTGGGGAAACACAGCCGCGTGTGTTTTTCTGATAACAAACAAGCTGAAACTCGGAGCAGCTGATTCAAATTCAGCGCCGTTTTGAGACACGGGCGAGGGGAGGAGCCGACAGCACAGCAGAACAACGCAGTTAAACGAGGCAGTCTTCCCAGCGACAGCGAGTGGAAGCGACAGCAAGTGGGAGAAGTACAGCGTGGAAAAGTACAGAGCAGTTTCGAAGCAGAAAGGAGAAATTGCATCTTGAATTGCTTTAATCAGAAAACAGAGGACATTGGGAAACACACACAGCCGCGTGTGTTTTTCTGATAACAAACAAGCTGAAACTCGGAGCAGCTGATTCAAATTCAGCGCCGTTTTGAGACACGGGCGAGGGGAGGAGCCGACAGCACAGCAGAACAACGCAGTTAAACGAGGCAGTCTTCCCAGCGACAGCGAGTGGAAGCGACAGCAAGTGGGAGAAGTACAGGCGTGGAAAAGTACAGAGCAGTTTCGAAGCAGAAAGGAGAAATTGCATCTTGAATTGCTTTAATCAGAAAACAGAGGACATTGGGAAACAACACAGCCGCGTGTGTTTTTCTGATAACAAACAAGCTGAAACTCGGAGCAGCTGATTCAAATTCAGCGCCGTTTTGAGACACGGGCGAGGGGAGGAGCCGACAGCACAGCAGAACAACGCAGTTAAACGAGGCAGTCTTCCCAGCGACAGCGAGTGGAAGCGACAGCAAGTGGGAGAAGTACAGGCGTGGAAAAGTACAGAGCAGTTTCGAAGCAGAAAGGAGAAATTGCATCTTGAATTGCTTTAATCAGAAAACAGAGGACATTGGGGAAACACAGCCGCGTGTGTTTTTCTGATAACAAACAAGCTGAAACTCGGAGCAGCTGATTCAAATTCAGCGCCGTTTTGAGACACGGGCGAGGGGAGGAGCCGACAGCACAGCAGAACAACGCAGTTAAACGAGGCAGTCTTCCCAGCGACAGCGAGTGGAAGCGACAGCAAGTGGGAGAAGTACAGCGTGGAAAAGTACAGAGCAGTTTCGAAGCAGAAAGGAGAAATTGCATCTTGAATTGCTTTAATCAGAAAACAGAGGACATTGGGGAAACACAGCCAGCCGCGTGTGTTTTTCTGATAACAAACAAGCTGAAACTCGGAGCAGCTGATTCAAATTCAGCGCCGTTTTGAGACACGGGCGAGGGGAGGAGCCGACAGCACAGCAGAACAACGCAGTTAAACGAGGCAGTCTTCCCAGCGACAGCGAGTGGAAGCGACAGCAAGTGGGAGAAGTACAGCGTGGAAAAGTACAGAGCAGTTTCGAAGCAGAAAGGAGAAATTGCATCTTGAATTGCTTTAATCAGAAAACAGAGGACATTGGGGAAAAACACAGCCGCGTGTGTTTTTCTGATAACAAACAAGCTGAAACTCGGAGCAGCTGATTCAAATTCAGCGCCGTTTTGAGACACGGGCGAGGGGAGGAGCCAACAGCACAGCAGAACAACGCAGTTAAACGAGGCAGTCTTCCCAGCGACAGCGAGTGGAAGCGACAGCGAGTGGGAGAAGTACAGGCGTGGAAAAGTACAGAGCAGTTTCGAAGCAGAAAGGAGAAATTGCATCTTGAATTGCTTTAATCAGAAAACAGAGGACATTGGGGAAACACAGCCGCGTGTGTTTTTCTGATAACAAACAAGCTGAAACTCGGAGCAGCTGATTCAAATTCAGCGCCGTTTTGAGACACGGGCGAGGGGAGGAGCCGACAGCACAGCAGAACAACGCAGTTAAACGAGGCAGTCTTCCCAGCGACAGCGAGTGGAAGCGACAGCAAGTGGGAGAAGTACAGCGTGGAAAAGTACAGAGCAGTTTCGAAGCAGAAAGGAGAAATTGCATCTTGAATTGCTTTAATCAGAAAACAGAGGACATTGGGGAAAAACACAGCCGCGTGTGTTTTTCTGATAACAAACAAGCTGAAACTCGGAGCAGCTGATTCAAATTCAGCGCCGTTTTGAGACACGGGCGAGGGGAGGAGCCGACAGCACAGCAGAACAACGCAGTTAAACGAGGCAGTCTTCCCAGCGACAGCGAGTGGAAGCGACAGCAAGTGGGAGAAGTACAGCGTGGAAAAGTACAGAGCAGTTTCGAAGCAGAAAGGAGAAATTGCATCTTGAATTGCTTTAATCAGAAAACAGAGGACATTGGGGAAACACAGCCGCGTGTGTTTTTCTGATAACAAACAAGCTGAAACTCGGAGCAGCTGATTCAAATTCAGCGCCGTTTTGAGACACGGGCGAGGGGAGGAGCCGACAGCACAGCAGAACAACGCAGTTAAACGAGGCAGTCTTCCCAGCGACAGCGAGTGGAAGCGACAGCAAGTGGGAGAAGTACAGGCGTGGAAAAGTACAGAGCAGTTTAGAAGCAGAAAGGAGAAATTGCATCTTGAATTGCTTTAATCAGAAAACAGAGGACATTGGGGAAACACAGCCGCGTGTGTTTTTCTGATAACAAACAAGCTGAAACTCGGAGCAGCTGATTCAAATTCAGCGCCGTTTTGAGACACGGGCGAGGGGAGGAGCCGACAGCACAGCAGAACAACGCAGTTAAACGAGGCAGTCTTCCCAGCGACAGCGAGTGGAAGCGACAGCGAGTGGGAGAAGTACAGGCGTGGAAAAGTACAGAGCAGTTTCGAAGCAGAAAGGAGAAATTGCATCTTGAATTGCTTTAATCAGAAAACAGAGGACATTGGGGAAACACAGCCGCGTGTGTTTTTCTGATAACAAACAAGCTGAAACTCGGAGCAGCTGATTCAAATTCAGCGCCGTTTTGAGACACGGGCGAGGGGAGGAGCCGACAGCACAGCAGAACAACGCAGTTAAACGAGGCAGTCTTCCCAGCGACAGCGAGTGGAAGCGACAGCAAGTGGGAGAAGTACAGCGTGGAAAAGTACAGAGCAGTTTCGAAGCAGAAAGGAGAAATTGCATCTTGAATTGCTTTAATCAGAAAACAGAGGACATTGGGGAAACACAGCCGCGTGTGTTTTTCTGATAACAAACAAGCTGAAACTCGGAGCAGCTGATTCAAATTCAGCGCCGTTTTGAGACACGGGCGAGGGGAGGAGCCGACAGCACAGCAGAACAACGCAGTTAAACGAGGCAGTCTTCCCAGCGACAGCGAGTGGAAGCGACAGCGAGTGGGAGAAGTACAGGCGTGGAAAAGTACAGAGCAGTTTCGAAGCAGTTTGAAAGCAGGTTGACGGCTGCAGAAGAAACTAAACTTCAAAAAAAAAAAAAAACCCTCAACATGGTCTTCAAGCCAGTAATCTGTGACACCTGCTTGATGTGGGAAATCCGAGAAAACCCAGCGGAGCTAAACCAAGTGTGCGTAAAGTGCCGCGCGATCCAGGATTTGCATAAACTAGTAAGTATGCTAGAAATGGAGCTGGAAGAAGTGAGACAGCAACAAGATCTTGAGGAACTGGCACACCCACAATTCATGGAAGTCTGCATCACCCCTAACAGACTGAAAGCCACCAGGGAGATAGAAGGTCAGAACAGCTGGGTTCAGGTAGGCAGAAGCAGGGAAAAAAAGAAACTTCGTCAAACACAACCACCAGAAATCAAAACAACCAACAGATTTGAGTCACTTCAGAATTGTGATGAGCAGAACCAACAACAAGAGAATGAAAGGAACAACATCCAGGACCCTATTGACAGTGGTGACCAGACAGCAAAAAGAAGGGAGGTCATGATTGTTGGGGACTCCATATTGAGAAACACAGCAAGTTCAATTCGCAGTTTGGACCCCCTTACTACAACAGTGTGCTGCCTTCCGGGAGCCTCGGTCAAGCACATCACTGAAAACGTGGACAGGCTCCTAGAACGAACAGGAGACGACCCGGTAGTAGTCGTCCACATCGGTACAAACAACATTGGAAGAGACAGACCAAAATCCCTGCAAAACAAATTCAGAGAGCTAGGAAGGAAATTAAAAGAGAAAACCAAAACTGTGGTATTTTCTGGTATACTACCCGCACCTTGCAAAGGACCATATGGACAGCTGGAAATAATAAATCAAAACCAATGGTTGAAGACGTGGTGCACACGGGAAGGCTTCACCTATCTTGATCATTGGACCACTTTCTACAACGAGGACTATCTGTATAGACGGGATGGACTGCATTTAAATAACAAGGGAACTAGTCTACTTGGAGAAAAGATCCTCGAGCAGGTTCGGAAGCATTTAAACTAGAAAGGAAGGGGGGAGAAATCAACAAAAAAACAGAAGGGAGACCGCATCAAAACAAGAACAACAACTCAGGTAAGACAACCATTAAATGTGTTTATCTAAATGCTAGAAGTATCAGAAACAAAATTCTAGAACTTGAAGCTACTGCACTAACAGGTAACTATGATGTGATAGGTGTTACAGAAACGTGGTTGTCTGAGAGTGATGGGGACGAATATAATATTTGTGGGTATACACTGTATAGGAAAGACAGGCAGGACAGAAGAGGAGGAGGGGTAGCGCTATACATAAGAAACAGTCTTGAAGCCCAGGTGTTAAACCTGGACAAAGAAAATAAAACCGAATCAATATGGGTCAGAATAACAGACAAAAATTCAAAAGGCATAATAATAGGAGCATGCTATAGACCGCCAGATTCAGACGGTGAGCACAATAATCTGTTATACAATGACATTAGAAATGTGTGTAGCAAAGGAGAAGCCATACTAATGGGGGATTTCAACTTCCCCCAAATAAAATGGGAAAACCCGGTGGGTAGCGCGAAGGACGAAATAGAAATGGTGGAAATGACAAATGACTGCTTCCTAACACAATTTGTGAAGGCACCCACTAGAGGGGAGGCATGCCTTGATTTAGTCTTTTCAAATAACGAAGATAGAATAACTAAAACAGAGGTCAGAGAACCACTGGCAAACTCAGACCACAACATGGTCTCATTTGAAGTGTTTTTTAAATCCTCAAAAGTAAAGACTAAAGCTAAGGTTTACAATTTTAGAAAAGCAAACTATGAAGGTATGAAACAGAGACTAACAGAAGTAGATTGGAGTAAAATAGAGAAAACACCCACAGAAGAAGGATGGTTGTTCTTCAAAAATGTAGTACTAGAGGCGCAAAACAATTATATCCCTAAAGTAGACAAATCTAAATGTAAAACTAAATTGCCAAAATGGTTTAATAGATCAATTAAAAAAAATATTCAGCGAAAAAAGGCACTTTACAGAGCATTAAAAAAGGACCAAAAAGAAAGTACACAGAAAGAGTACACAGAACTGCAAATGCAAGTCAAAAAGGAAGTTAGAAAGGCCAAGAGAGAAATAGAAATGAACATTGCTAAGGGAGCTAAAACCAATTCCAAAATGTTTTTCCAATATTACAACAGCAAGAGAACATTCAAAGAGGAGATTAAATGTTTAAGAGATACAAATGGCAAAATCGTAGAGGAAGAAAAAAAATAGCAAATATGTTAAATGATTACTTTTCACAAGTTTTTACAAAGGAAGATACTGACAACATGCCCCACATGTCATCCAGTTCCTATCCAGTTTTAAATAACTTTAGCATAACTGAGGCAGAAGTGTTAAAGGGACTAGGAGCTCTTAAAATAAACAAATCCCCTGGGCCGGATGAGATCCTCCCAGTAGTACTCAAAGAAATGAAAGAAGTAATTTACAAACCGCTAACCAAGATCATGCAGCAGTCTCTTGACACAGGGGTGGTACCGACAGACTGGAAAATTGCAAACGTAATACCGATCCACAAAAAGGGAAACAAAACTGAACCAGGTAACTACAGACCAGTAAGCCTGACTTCTATTATATGCAAACTTATGGAAACTATAATAAGATCCAAAATGGAAAATTACCTATATGGTAACAGAGTACTGGGAGACAGTCAACATGGTTTTAGGAAAGGGAGATCGTGCCTAACTAACTTGCTTGATTTTTTTGAGGATGCAACATCGATAATGGATAATTGCAAAGCATATGACATGGTTTATTTAGATTTCCAGAAAGCTTTTGACAAAGTCCCGCACAAAAGATTAATTCTCAAACTGAACGCAGTTGGGATTCAAGGAAACACATGTACATGGATTAGGGAGTGGTTAACATGTAGAAAACAGAAAGTACTGATTAGAGGAAAAACCTCAGAATGGAGTGTGGTAACCAGCGGTGTACCACAGGGATCAGTATTAGGTCCTCTGCTATTCCTAATCTACATTAATGATTTAGATTCTGGTATAGTAAGCAAACTTGTTAAATTTGCAGACGACACAAAAGTAGGAGGAGTGGCAAACACTGTTGCAGCAGCAAAGGTCATTCAAAATGATCTAGACAAGATTCAGAACTGGGCAGATACATGGCAAATGACATTTAATAGAGAAAAGTGTAAGGTACTGCACGCAGGAAATAAAAATGTACATTATAAATATCATATGGGAGATATTGAAATTGGAGAAGGAATCTATGAAAAAGACCTAGGAGTTTTTGTTGACTCAGAAATGTCTTCATCTAGACAATGTGGGGAAGCTATAAAAAAGGCTAACAAGATACTCGGATACATTGTGAAAAGTGTTGAATTTAAATCAAGGGAAGTAATGTTAAAACTGTACAATGCACTTGTAAGACCTCATCTTGAATATTGTGTGCAGTTCTGGTCACCTCGCTATAAAAAAGATATTGCTGCTCTAGAAAGAGTGCAAAGAAGAGCGACCAGAATTATTCCGGGCTTAAAAGGCATGTCATATGCAGACAGGCTAAAAGAATTGAATCTGTTCAGTCTTGAACAAAGAAGACTACGTGGCGACCTAATTCAAGCATTCAAAATTCTAAAAGGTATTGACAGTGTCGACGCAAGGGACTTTTTCAGCCTGAAAAAAGAAACAAGGACCAGGGGTCACAAATGGAGTTTAGAAAAAGGGGCATTCAGAACAGAAAATAGGAGACACTTTTTTACACAGAGAATTGTGAGGGTCTGGAATCAACTCCCCAGTAATGTTGTTGAAGCTGACACCCTGGGATCCTTCAAGAAGCTGCTTGATGAGATTTTGGGATCAATAAGCTACTAACAACCAAACGAGCAAGATGGGCCGAATGGCCTCCTCTCGTTTGTAAACTTTCTTATGTTCTTATGTTCTTAAAAGCTGATGCTAGCACTGGCCTGTTATAGCTGCTGAACTATTACTGTTTTTTCAACTGACTATAAGAAAATAAAATAAGGAAAAATACATTATTTGAATCAGATGTAAAAAAAAAAGACATTTTTTTTTAAACTCCAGATTTGTTGATTTTGGGATATACCGAAACCATAAGACAACCTAATAATTCCATTTACATCTGGGCACGGTAACGTGGAACATTTTATTATACCACTGAGTCACAAAACAGCTTAACAAAATCACTTGTTTTTCAGGAGTTGTACATATAAACTGCAACTTCCTGTTGCAAGTCAAATTCAGTCACAATAGACTTTGATAGAGGACTAATGGCAAGCATTCAATTGGCAGGTGACTCTGTAACCCAAACTATACGGTATGTAATGATGTTTCAAAATTGACGAGTACCATACTAAACACAGTGACCCACTAAATCCTATTTACATTGTTATGTAAGTGGTTCAGAATTTTGCAATTCAAAACCCATATATAAACTACATTACTTACTTTTTTGCAATGTTTTTTTTTTTTTTTTTTTTTGTAAAAAAAACACAGAACCGGATTTTGCACAAAGAAACTGAATGAAATCACAAACAAGCTGAGAAAGCTGAAAAATGTGTGCTGGTGGATTTAAAACATCTGTTTTTGCTTTTTGAACTCAATGCTACTTGCTCAAAACCATCTTTAGCACAAACACAGCAGTTACAGTTGTAAAGCGAATAATGAACAACTAAGCCCCAAGTTGTCTTTATTTCAATGTTGGTATGTTTACTGGGTGCATTGGTAATGATGATTTGGAGTAAACAGCTTTGAGAATCTAGCCCAAAGTTCCTTTTAGCATGTCTAAAATGATTTCCAGTAGAACTAACAGGATCTCTGGAATCTGCCCGCTGTGCCCTGGCTTCTCCTACCCTGAACATTTCCACACCTCGATTAACAGATCCCACTTGCTTCTTACCCTCTGGGTTCTCAACTCCACCTATCCCCATCTTACCTTTTGGCTAGTGTGCTCTTCCTTCAGTCTGGTCAGCTCCTCTTGCAGGCTCTGGATTTTCAGCTGGCTCTCAGAGGCTTTGTTGCCGTTGCTCACGATCCACTCCACCGGGGAGGCTTCGTTGCTGCTCCGGTTTTTGCTCGGTCCGATCATGTCTCTTAGAAATGGCCGCTTCGGTCTCGAAGAATTGCGGCTAAAATCAAACGGGAAAGCAGAGCCAACGGAAACTACAAAAGAAAAGTTGGTGTACGTTTTTAATATGAAAACCATGCGATCACGTTATTATATATATATATATATATATATATATATATATATATATATATATATATATATTATATATATATATATATATATATCAGTAGAACCTGTCATTAATAAAGCAACCAACGTCAATAAAGCAATGTAGAATAACAACTCCCTCTGAGATAGGATATTTTTAAATATCCAATGGACTCCTACAACCAATTAAATTGGATATGACAGCCTCTACTGTACACAAATCCACTGTCGTCTATTTTGTTTGAATGTATTAAGTTGTTCTAACAGTGACTCTATGCTTGGCGATATGATACAGCTTTTACTAACGAAGCACCTCTGTTTGTCTCCAGTTGGGATTTCCTTGTGTATTCCTGTGTCGCCAGATCCTGAAAGTCTTTCGAAGTGGGGTCAATCATCTCCCACTCCTCACTGCTTGTGTAAAAAACACTTCTCCTGTTCTCACTGCTCCCCTTGCCTGATCTCAGATAGGACATTGAATTCCTTCAAAGGGAAAAGAAAAAGAACAACAAATGAAACATTAAAAGTACAGCCTTTTCCCCAGACCAGGCACTACAAAACAAAAAGTACCTTACAGTTTCATGCAAGATAAAAGTTTGTATCATTTTCCATTACTGATTTCACCTCAGCAATGACTTCAGGATTAATGCATGTCACTGGCTGCAAAGCATGCTGGTCATTATCCAGGAGAAAAGGTACTGTGGGGTTAAGCAAGGGTTTGCTAAAGTGAAATGACCAAGTAAGACTACATTACAGAGGAGCATACATTACAAATAGCATTTCAGTGTGTAAAAACTGAAAAGTTTAGACACTACAAATTTTGATTTTTGATAAAAAAAAAGCAATGCTCATTGTCTACGATACCAGCTACGATTTGTAACTGAAGTACATGGTTGATATAACTATTTAAAAAATGGCACATCCGAGTCATACAGTCCCATCACCAAGAGATGTGAACTTCAAGTGAGATATATAGAATTGCCTCATTAGCTGCAATCTTGAAGAAACGCTAGAAATCCGTACAGGTAACTGACAGGTAAGGGGGTGTAAGGGATGGTCAGGTACCTCACCTTAACTCGGTGCCCCATTGCTTAAAGGAGAAGTTGATGGTGGAGAGCTGGGCAGCAGGGTTTCTTGCTGCATTGACTCCCACAAGCCCTTCTGGGGCAATTTCCATGGCAAACTCATTGCGGACACTCTCTGTGGAGTCACTAGGCTTTTCATACGAGAAGGCATCTAAAAAACAAGCAGGCTCTCATTAAAATACACTTTGTTTAAGGTTATTGATCATATGTTACATTTATAAGTCAGCTGACATACATAAGTTAGCACAACTCCAAGACACTGAACAGCTATAGAAGAAAGAAGTTTGGCATTTCCAACTTCACTAAAGCAGGTGTCTATTTGTTTGATTAAACTACCCACTAAAACCCTATTTAGGGTTGAGTCCAATTTATTATTTGTCAAGAAAATTATCCAAAAATGTAATATGCATGGTTATTTTTCCTTTATGTGTTTTTTGCTGCTTCCCATAACCTTAGCCAGCTACGAAATCACTTTGACACAATGATGACGAATGGGAAATAACAGACATTCTTATTGTGTTAAGAAAGTTGGCTTACTGGGTACATTTCTCTGGAATCTCCCCAGGGTATCACAGTACTGTGGATTAATAAAAGTACAGCATCTTTTTCATCACATGAATGCTAACATTCCAGAAGGTCTCAGGAAACAAAATGCAAATATCTATTGTTTTCAGATCCCTAAACGTCTGCAACTCTTCAAAAACCGCCTTAGGCTTGCAATAAATACAGTTTAAAAAGGGCACCAAGAGTTTAATGTGAAACTGTACAATTATAGTAGACTATCTGAACTAGTTGGGACTGAACCCTGTTCAGCTCAGTGATCTGTTCTGTCAGCTGATTGGGACCTGTAAGACACAAAAACAAATCCTTGTCTAGTCTTTGTTTATTGTTTTTTTTTATACTTTTACGCAAGTCAAAGACACAGATATATGTAACCATCACAGAAATGTGTAGTACTGAACTTTGGGTTTTATTCAAGCTTAGATACTATATGACTGTAACAACCTGACTGAAAAGTTGAGTGATGGTACTGTAAAACAATTATTTATTATTATTTATTTATTTGGCGGACAACTTTATCCAAGGTGACTTACAGGTGTTACAGGGTAGTACAGGGTTACAATGCAAGATTAATATTTAAATACAGCACAGGTTGCAGTAAGCGCAAATAATACTATTAAAAGTACAATATGAACTAGGATGCAACAAGTAAGGATTACAGCAAATTATTACAAAGACATATTAGCAGTGCAACAGTGCAAGGATGGTGCAATAGCTGAGGATCCAGTAACATGGTGCTCAGGGAAGTCTAGTGCATAGTATGGGGGTAGATCAAGAGATCTACACAGTAAATACGAAATCTTTACAGTGACCTTAAAGAGAGGTCTACAGAGGTGGTGTTAGCACAAAATAAATCCATTGGACAGAAGTATATTTTGTCTTGAGTTCACCGGATGCGCAGAATGGAAAGGGTCGCAGACATGCATATTCATGGTAACCTATTACACTGCAGCAATGACTGTAAAATACTTGCTTGTTTACAAAAAAAAAAAAAACACTGTTCTGCAATGTAACAGCATTGATATAGGTGAACGCCAGTCCTGTAGGCGACAGCATTAAGCCTCATATTTGGCTTTGCCAGCAATATTAAGGATATTTACTTTTAGGCCCTGTCCACACTACATAACCAATCTCGCAAACCGTACTCAAAAACGTTTTAATGAATCCAGCTTAAACCTGTAGCATCCAAACTGAAGTACTGTTTCGTGTTTAGTCGGGCGTAATGTGTCCACACACTAACACTATTAGAATACTTTGGTTGCAGTTCCTAGCAGCGCAATGAACAATGGAAATGAATACGATAGTATCCCACCATGCATTATATTTTATTTTAAAATAATCTGTTATGCCACATATTAACAGAGGCCCATATTGCTAAGAAATAAAAACCAAGTATTTAGGAAAAAGTAACTGCAAACACACACACACACACACACACACACACACACACACACACACACACACACACGCACGCACGCACGCACGCACACGCACGCACGTGCACACGCGCACACACACGCACGCACACACGCACACGCCCACAAACACACACACACACACACACGCACGCACACGCGCGCACACACGCACACACACACGTAGGGCTTGAAGTTTTGGGGTTTTATTTTTAATCAGACGACAAATTTAGCTGATTCTGTTTTATAATTAAAACTCCAAAAAAGCTGTTAATTGCACAACAATCTTTGCTTTTACCTTCATATCTTGCCTGAGCCTAATTCTGGTCCCTTTAATTTTATTTCAAACAGAGGTGACAAATTACATGAATTGCTCATCCCCGGTGCTACTTTTAACTCTCATTTCATTTTTGCAGTCGCCTAATTTAACGTTGTGCTTTTGTTATTTTCCACACTAGTTTAACCCTCCTATTATGTTCAGACTTTAGGTACATGTGTTAAGTTTTGGGTCACACTGACCCGACGCAATTTCAAACTAGTTTAAACAGCCTTAAATTGATTAAATGTTTTTATTTGCAAAGGTTTTCCTCTTTTATGCTCTTTTAGTCCAGGAGCTGTGATAAAACTTCTTTGACTGCCAACCTGGGAGCTCCTCATTTTGGAATGTCTTTACCAGTGAGATGCTGTTGCAATACTGACAGAGAAAATTAGGCTCTGCTTAGTAGATAAAAATTGTTTGTTTACTTGTTTATAAATATCTCCAGACAGGTGATAGAAATAATAATACAAATATAATAATAATAAAGTAACAAATTAAAGAAGTTTGTTTTATTCCTGCACACAAATCTACACAGATAAATGCCACGGGTCACGGTGACCCGAAACATCTTATTTGTATACATGACCTGTTCTAAAAAAAGTAAACATCTCAAAGGTTCTGTTTTCTGTGTTTAATTTCATGACCCCAACTTAGGAAAAGTCATAAAATACTATACAGAAAATGAAAAGAAAAATAGCATTTAAGCCAATTGGAAACTAGAATCGGGTCAAACAGACCCGAAACTTACAAGGAAGGGTTAACAGGGTTGCCCTTGCAGATTTTTTTAAGCATAAAAATGAATTCCTAGTGCAGAGTGTGACAACTGACTTGCTGTCAGTGTAATCGCAAGTATTTTTGCTAAGCAGTCAGCATTAAGGGGATTCTCATGAAGAAGATCACCCATCTGCATCTCAGCCATCTACTTCTGACTATGAGTACTACAGTGACCGAAGCAGTTGCAAGCAGCAGTAATGCACAAAAACGAAACCCACGTTCTAATAATTTTGAAGTATCCGTGGCTTGTTTATCGAGACGACAAGATGTACTGTGTGTGACAGAGCTGCTGGGCAAAAAACAAACAACATATGGATGTACTGTTTTTCAAGAATCTTCTCTTTAGACATGCTGTTGCTGTTGTTGGAATGCAGAAAAATATTAAAACACACGTAATTGAAGGCAACAAACAGTGCTTAGAATTCCATCTTATTGTCATGCGAAGGGTCTACTGTTAGAACATGTAACAAAGAAAAAAGTGTGTCTTTGTTTATATGAATCTATACATAGACAGATTTTTTTAAACTCTACATGCCATAGAGTTTAAAGGTACATAAAAAATGTACCAAGATGCACATCCTTGGAGTTTCTTAGCCTTTATGTTAAAATATATAGTTGATGGATGGGACGCAAACTTTTGGGCATGAGCGTTTCAGGAACGCATGAACAGAAAAGGTAGTGCGACCTCTGGTCTAGTCATTGTACTGTCTCACCTAATGAGCAAAGTACAACTGGTCTTGTCAATAGGGACAAACAAACAGGCTGTCTTTTTTAAAATACACTACCTCCATTGTACCTGGCCAAGTTTTTAATTTGCTGGGAAGTTGAAATCTGGGGTCTTGTAGCCAATCAGATTTAACGGAGACGGGTTAAAAATGTACATGCAAATGCAATGGCGATGATCTACTTAAAGAGTAAGTAGCAGAATTCCAAAAAATATCATGTTACACGTCCCCACGTTGCTACAACTGTTTAAATACCGTACCTGTCATCTGTGTGGCAGTCAAACGGTTAAGGAAAGAACAGTTCCGGTCCAATAAAGAGGTCAGCTCTTAACAGACTGGACTAATCACAGGCATGAAGTAATACACAAGACTCAATTCAAAAGTGTGGGAAAAACACATTCATTCTCATAGGCCACAAATATTTCTCCAACCACGGGCCAAGGTAATTAGCTCTTCTGCAAATGCCACTTAAGCTTCAGTGGATCAGCAACACGTTCAGCACTATTAACTGCATCAGCGTTCTCAATAATCTTTGCACCTGGTGGTTCATAACTTCTCCAGAGAGGAAAACAAGGAACACTACCAGGAACAATCGAGTCCCTCTCCCTGGACAGTTGAGCAGCCTACCAGGATGTATTTAGGCTTTGCTCATTCCATAGTCTATAGAACCTCCATAACACACACAATTCTTCCCACAAATGATTTGGCGCTACAATAAATTGTTGTCTAATTTTTAAAAGGAGCGCTAAATAAGGCTTTAACTTAATCACTCTAATCTCCTTCTGTTCTGTGCTTTTTTTTTTTTTTTTTTTTTTACTTTACAAAGACTTGTTCTTGAAAATATAAAAGCCAAGCTGCTCTTCCTGGCTTGCTTCCTGTGTAAGACTCACTCGTGCGGTCTAAAAGTGAGGCTTTTTTAGTCAAGATGGCAACTGTCCTTTAGCCCAGGAAGAAGTAAATGTAGACTCAACCATAACTATTAAACAATCCATAACGCAATAAGAAATGTAACAGATTCAATCACAAACATGACCTCGACACAGAGAAAGGCTACTGGTTAAATCATTTGTCACTGAAGACAATAAGTTTATCAAGTTTCTTTTAGTATGTTGTTCCACTTTCATGCTCAGGCATTCACTTCTGAAGTAAACGTTCCACCTGCAATTCAAAATATATAAATAAATAATAATAATAATAAAAAATAAATAAGTCGCACACACAACTACTATTGCTGCTGTTTGTACTTGCAAGAGGTAAGCAAATTGTTTATTCATCCTCACCAAGAAATGATCTGCAATTCTCTTTAACCCCTATCTCTTTATATATATAAAAAAGTACAAAATCATCTCGATTCCATAAACACAATAACCATCCCGCTTCCTTTTCTTGTGTTCTTGGGTCAATGTGTTACTGGAACTGCCGTTTTAAAGATGCTGGCGTAATACACTGCTTACCAAATAGTCTGGCAGTCTGCTAAATTGAAAGCAAATGTGACCTAAAAATCTCTTCTTTCTTTCTCTGCTTTAGAAGCTGTGCTCCATTAGCAGCAAACAGCAGACTGGGAGACTAGCCAGAGTTTCAAGGCAGAAAGCAAGTACTGCAAACAGACCTACTTACAGTATTTACATTAGATTATTTCCTCATCGGTCTCCGGGGAAAAAAAAACAAAAAAAAACCTGCTCAACAAATCTCCCAGGTGCTACAGGAAACTACATTGGGCCTTCTTAAAAACACCATGCATAATTAAAAACCAGACATAGCACAGCCATTTTCAAGGTAATTGGTTGTATCATTCTCATTAAAATCTGAGTCACAGACTGAATTTGTTTTACAGATGCGCTGTCGAGATACAGTACATATAGGACACTTCAATACACAGTGTTTGGAGATAAATTTGTAAAAAGTTGTCAAACCACATTCAGGTTTACTGTAGGTTAGTGGATTTGGAGTAAATACTACCATTTCCAAAAGTATAAAATCAACTTTGTTTTTTATTCAACGGAAATGTATGTTTTTTTTTTTTTTTATTATTTTTTTAGGTCCAACATTTTCCAGCAGAGATTTCTTCAGAATAAGTAACCAAGCTTTGAAAATACTATCATTTTGTGAAATAAACAGGTTATTAATTAGAACTGCTATTTCATTCCCTAAAAAAGTAATTATTTATTAAATCAACAAATTATAACCCATTGGCTCAGCCTCTCCCAGGGTGGGGGATGGGAAACCCGCCGGGACTTATTCTCCTCATCGTGCAACAATGAACTCTACTGCCCAGACACCGAGCATATTCAGGAGCGGGTAAGAAGCAGGGATGATCCCACCCATTTTTGGTCTGGCTTGCTTGGAGTAAAAGTGATTCTGGCTTTAGGTTTGTGAGATCGGAGAATGCTCATAAGCCTTCAGTGCTGTGTGGGGACTCGCTGCACACTCAAAAAAAAAAAAAAACAGAGACTTTATACTGTTACTGACACCACACACACCAAGAATATCACAAACCAGCTTACCACAAGACCTACATACAGAGCATATTGAATGATCACTCAGGGTACATGGTTTTTATTCATTGCAGGAGGATGTTCCAGTAAACCACGAACCCCAACATCCTCGTAAGGCGAATAAAGAAATGTACATACCACGAACAATCGTTCAATATTCTGTTTATACCGCAAATATATGTGTAAAATAAATAACAATAAAATTTTATATATATATGAAGTCAGTTCATTCTGGGCTTATTTGACCTGCCAGATCTTTACTTTCATTGTCAACAGAACGGCTTCAAAGCAGCTGTCTATGGCCTCTTGACAACAGTATTTTTTTTTAGTTTTTTAGATAAGGCAGAAGCATACAGATAAGTAACTGCAATTTCTTGACTAAACTCGTTCAAGGAAATCGGAGTCCAAATCAAAGCAGCCACAGAAGTATTTCAGACATTTTAAAACACGTAGCGGTGGACACACACACACACACACACACACACACACACACACACACACACACACACACACACACACACACACACACACACACACACACACACACACACACACACACACACACACACACACACACACACACACACACACACACACACACACACACACACACACACACACACACACACACACACACACTTAAAACAAACTCTGAGGAAAATGAATTTCCCAATACTTTTCTACAATGTCCTGGCCAAATTTAGTACTCATTTACTGTAAATGACTTCTTATAATGCAAACTGACTGAGCATGAATTTCCTGGTTGTGCCAATTGTTTTGGAGGTCCCCAGGGAAGAAAACATTGTCGTTAAGGCAGAAGTGGAGCGCTGACTTAGACAAGGACAAAATGACAGGCATTGCAGAGGGAGTATTTTTAATATTAGGTAGCTAATTACGTTTACAATTAGGCATGCTTAAAATTCAAAAGGTACAGCACAGCACACAGTCACGCTAAAGAATCAAGAAGTGCAGTTAACGTATTTATATGACTGGTAAAATACAATTCAAAGTTGCTGCAGTGTGTCCACCATTTTGTCATTTCAAATCTTTTCACAAAACAAACAATCAACTTTAAAGCTGCAGTGTCCAGTCAGTCATGAAAACATTTGGAAGTGAAAATTGCTACAATAAAAGCCATTACTTAAATATATAAACACATTACATTTTCGGTCCTCTAAAATAAATGCTTTTACATAATCACTTTTTTATATTAGTGCTCCCTTGCTACAACACGGATCTCAGGGAACAGACAATATGAGCGTTATAACCAAAGCATGTTATAAACGGGGGACGGGGTGGAGGGGCTCCACGGGACACATAACACGCATTTGCCAAAATACAAAAAATAACTCCCCCCTCTATAGTGCACATATAGCGAAGCAAAAATGAAACTTTCCGTGAATTAACCATGCATAAAGCACCATGTAATCAACGCTTTATTTTTTACAAAAAAAAATAAATAAATAACACTCCCTCTCGTGGATCATTTTAATGAGCAGTTTTTAAACTATAAATATCCTGGCTAAACGGCGGTCGGGAGTTCAGTTCAAAGCGACAGACAAATAAACCACGTGCAAGAAGGAGAGCGGGTTGGTAAAGGGGAAGAGGGAATGGGCTTGCCAAGGTTCGGATGCCGTAGAGGGGCTGAAGCGAAGCTGGAGCGTCTTGTCTCCCAAGAAAAAGCCGCAGTTCCTTAAAAGCTACTAAAAAGTAAATACATTAGGAAAGAATACCACGTAATAGGCCTAATATTTATTTAGTTATAAAACATATGCTGAATAAGACGTCTGTGTTATAAACTGCCAGTGCAGCTTTTCTTCAGTTCAGATACTGTATCAAAAGGGAGAGACAGAAACGGAAGTTAGACTGAGAAGTTGTTTACAGTTTGAACAACACCGGTACTGTATTTACTGTAGAAATATTGCATGAATCACTAGTACAGGGAATTGGGGGGACATGCTGTAGGAGCATTATATCCAAGGCACGTTATAACCGAGAGCCTTATAGGCAGGGAGCAGTGTGTGTGTGTGTGTGTGTGTGTGACCAGACCAAGGCTGGTGGTCACACCTTAGAGCTTGTGCTTGTAAATTCTTGAAGGTTTTGGTTACAGATGATGCGATCCACCTACACGTCTCCTTGTTTCAGCAGCTACCTAACCAAGGTTGACCACAACAAGCAACAGCCATCTGATGCAAGTGTGATATACAGACAGAGTGTAAGTGGTCTTTATATAGTCTGATACTCTAACATAGCTTGTGCTAAGGTGCGCCCTTTAAAATGTCATCTTATTTGAATAAGCGCTTCTCTAGATGCATCTAAAAACGTAGTGTGACATAAACAGGGGGCTTCCATGTACCCCCCCAGATTCTGAAACTCTTAATAACAACATAAGTTTCTCAGCAAGTCCCATTAGCATTAACACAGCTATATAGAAAAATCTATGAAGTAGACAGACGGACAGAATAAGGGCAGCATATGATACGCTCAATAACCGAAGCTAAAGAAGGTTCTCATCAAGTTTCACTACAATTGGACAAGTGGTTCTCCAAATATGAAAAAATGTAAGTTGGACATGCAGATACATCTGGATGGACAGGCAGACAGCCTCTACATACCTATTATAATTCATTCAATAACTTAAAACGAGGTCCGTAGCAAGTTCTATCCCAATTGTATCAGTGGAACTATAGATATTTGTAGAAACATTAGTGGAAGTCAGATTGTCACCATCTCCTTATTCTTCAGATTCCTTACACTTCTGTATATTGTAGGCCCCAATATGTATCAATAAACTAGCTTTGCTATGAGGGTTTTTTAACTCTGTGCTACACGGCACACCCTTTGCTTATAATGGTTCTGCGTTTCTCCAACATCATAAAAGTGAGAATGTTATGTCATCTTGTTTTCTTCATACCTGTATCCTTGGCGACCAGTCCTGTTGGAAGGTCTGGCAGTGTGGGAGAGTTCCAGCTATCCCTGGCCACTCCTCGAGCGTTACAGAACTCCCATCTCTTCTGCTGCAGCTGCTGTAACCAGTATCTCATCACCTGTTTGTTGGGAGCCTGCGAAAATCAATACATCATTATTCAGTTTCTCCTATATTTATCAAGGTACGGGTCATGTTATTTCAGATTACCTTTACCCGCAAGAGTGAAAGTTTATACACAGCCTTGATGTATGTTTGTGTTTTTTGCCAAATGAATTACCTTTTTACTGTCAGTTTTATAAAGGCAATTTAAACATATAGTTTAAATATTTGGTCATTGTTTTTCACAAACAATTAAAACATGGTAAAAGCACAAGTTATACAGCTGTATTTTGGGTTGAGTAACTACAACATCTGACTTGGTTTGTAACGCGTCACATATTCACATTAAACCGAGTGCAAATGTAAAAACTCTTCACTGCACCACCTACATTTAACCAACTCAAGCTACAGGGATGTTAGGCCTCATTCCTCAATGCTTCCCAAAATGAAAACAGATTGTGGGAAATGCCCACTTGCAGACATGGCTGAGAAGCTTTTGCTTGGAACAGGGGCCACAGTGAAGAAGTTCAACTGTTCCTCACGCCTAGCTGTGTAACCCCTTTGAAATGTTTACCATAATACAGCAAAGCGTAATGAAGCCTAGTGAAAGCATGGTAAAGAATAGGTAAGCATTGTAAAGAATAACAAGACATAGTAAAGTATATTGGCAACCAGGGTAAACTATGGTAAATGCAGAGTATAACCAAAAATACAGAAGGTAACCTTTTATAAGGGACACATTAAGGGATAGATGCAATTGAAATAAAAGACAGTGTTGCTAAACACGCTACACTACGAATAACAAAGATAACTTTTTTTTTTTTTACCATTTTAACATAAAAAATAGATAACAGATTTTAAGCAGGAAGATGTCCCATAAATTCAGTGGCACACGAAATACTATCCATTTCCTACTAATGCAGAGTGTGGTTTTTTTGGAACAGTCACCATGGCAGAACAGAACTCGTGCCATACATAGTCCTGCATTAAGAAATGCCAGAAACTACATTTTTGTATTCGAAAAAAGTAATCTGTAACAGTTTATCTAAAAGGGTTGTTAAAATGAAATAGAGAAAGCAGTGAAAGGCAGAAGCTTGACAGTATTTCTTAACTTCCTATTTTGAATTAACTGAAACCTCAAGGCCTTCGCTCAAGAGGAAAAACACAGGCCTTTAAAAGCAGTCAAAAACCCTGCACACATCACTTGAGGCTCAGCAGCAGTATTTTCATTCCTTACCTGGAGTATTTGTTTGTCAGTTTGGCTTTCTCTGTTGGTCTTTCGCATCATTAACACTGTAGGACTTGAATTCAAAAGGTTTCCCAAAGAAACTAATGTTACTTGTCTCAAGACCCTTGCTGTGGGACTTCAACACTCTGCAACCTGTTCCACAGAATGAACTTGTACTCGAAGCAGACTCATTCGAGGGAGAAGTTGATGTAATAATGGAACGTACATTACAAACTGCCTAGTCAGACTTTGACCATCAACAAAGTCAGTTCAGCTATACACTGATGCTTCACGATGCTTCACGATGCTGACATCATCACATCACAACCTCATTACTTATTGTGACTTCCTTGAGTGGTTGTAATGTTGTAGATTTCAAATAAAACAGTGTTTGGTGGAGATGTATTAATCAATATACATTAGATCACCTACTTGTTCCTAATATTTCATTTGTTATCTGTTTAATAACCTCTCATGTGTGTTCTGTTGTTTATGTTTAGTTTATTTCTTGCCAAAATTGTTTCAGAAAAGGTGCTTAGGTCGGCCAGGGTGTCCTCGGCTCAACGCGTACCAGCGACCCCTGTGGACTTGCCGGTAAGCTGCCCAGAGCTGCGTTGTTCTCCGACGCTGTAGCTCTGAGGTGGCTGCATGGTGAGCCTGCAGTGTGAAAAGAAGTGGTCGGCTGACAGCACATGCTTCGGAGGACTGTGTGTGCTCATCTTTGACGTTCCCAAGTCAGCCCAAGGGTGGTAACGGTGAGCTGAGCCTAAATAATAACTGGATATCCTAAAGTGGGACAAAATAATAAAAAAAACAATTGACGACTACTAAATTTTAGAAAAAAAAATAATGCATTAATATCATACTGTTATCAGATACTAATGCAAAGCAAATTAAATATCTACTTAAATATCTATCTAAGCGGTTTTTATTTTAGCCAATGAGGTGTTCACGTGTGGCAGCAATGCACTAGCAAAAGTCACAAGGCAGTGATGTCAGCTCCCTAGCAACAAGCCTCCAATGTTGGGAATGGATTCTTTCAATACAGCAGGTCTGTTCATTTGAGAAAAGAGAGGAAGACTCATGAAATTAATTGGAGATTGAAGTTGATGAGAAGCAATTACCCTCTGCTGTACAAATTAAAACTGTGTGCTGGTTTTTATAAGAAAAATGAGGAAAAGCGGGCTGCGTAGAAGATTTATATTGGACGCTGACACCCCCGATAAAAAGGGAGTGGTTGTACAGTGTTATCCTATTTGTTTTTCTATGGGTCTCTTGCTATCTCACGGCCCTTGATACATAGCAGATTTATATTGGAACCCGACACCCACGATATATCGAGTGGGTGATGAATTTTGTAAACTATGAGGAGTTATCACAATGAAAACAATACACACAGTACCTCTACTCCGATACAATATATCATGTAAAGAAAGCATCATGATTCATTGATAAGCAATTAATGGTTGCACCACTAGAGATAATGATTCAAGCAGCAACACCCATAGAGAACCATACAGAACAGATTTAATTTTCTGTTGCTTTGCAATGTCCAGCGACTCTCTGTAATGTTTATCTGGCGTTGATCAGATTGTGGTAATCTGCGCACTTTGTGAACTCTGCCAGCGATAACCATGCAACTGTAATTGGCTTCATGACTATGCTGAGATAATGCACAGACAGGCAGTGTTATACTGCACATGTAGTCACTTAAATATAATTAATTAGATCAACATTTTCTTATGGAATGTTTTATTTACCAAGGGTGGTTATCCTTACACTTCTGAAAGCTGCTGTCAGGCAGCATTCTCCTTTGTTTCACATTTTTTTTTTATTATTTTACTTTTGGTCTACTGTTGGTCTCCAGTTCCTCAGATATCAGTATTTGGAATTTCATGTGTTAGTTCTGCCCTGCCTGGTGAGCACTTGTCAGAAGATGGTAAAAATGCCCACTTTCATAACCTTTCACCACATATTTCACCATCTGGGAGATGACCGAAAAAAAAAACATATATATATCAGTGTCATTTTTAAAGTTTATTTCAAGGGCTTCCCAACAAAAAATAAATAAACAGGACGCAAGGAATACAGCAACCTAGGTATGTTATCCATAACTAGAATACTGTACACTCAATACATCTAGAAATAAAAGAAACAATTCATGCATAAGACTCCCACTGCATAGAGGTGGCATCCATGACTGGTTTTACTAGGAGTATAGAGATGCTGTTTTAAAAGTACTCAAGACCATGGCTCATTTTCATAAGTTTGGAAATGGTACCCCATTCAAATGACCTGTCACACATAGTATCTTATAACGGAAATGCAAGCTTGTGTTTCTATTAGTTTAAAATAAGAACTACATTCAAATATGTCATAGCTGCTGGGTCCTACCACCTATCCAATGATCATTAAACTATTCATTGGCGTTTCTTATTCTATACTGTGTACATATAGTTCGAATTTTGAATTTGCAGCAGCTGTGGCAGGGTTTTGTGTTACTGTCATGCTTGGGAAAATCCCATTAACTAACTGAGATATCCGAAATCCATAATAGCAACGCAATTACAGCTTCAGACATTGCCTGGACGGGAAAGGGTAATAACAATCTTACAGTAAGCTACCAACTACATCACATAGACTTGGTACAGATTCAGCACAAAGGAAATAACCAATTTCTAACCAAGGGGAACTAAATAAACAGTTTCACTTTCTTTCAAAACTAAATGACCTGTAGATATTGGTATGGTTAAATATGAACCCCAAAGCTTCTGAAAAACACTCGCAATATACTCTCACCACCACTTTATTACTTAGACCGGTTTATTTTCTTTAACTAAATGGACGCCAAGTTCACGGAGCTGTATAACACCTCGCTGACAAGAACTTCCAGTGGGTGTGTGAGGGCGTTTGAATTCTCACTTGCAAACATGTCAACAGTGTCACTTGAGACTCTGACAACAATAAACACTCAACGCCGAGGTGAGGGTACTTGCATTTCACCCACATCCGCAACTCAAAGCAAGCCCTAAATCTCTTCACTGATTTACACTACACATTAACAACAGTGCACTGTGTCACTAGTGATAAACAGTGTCTCCAAATATCTGAGAAAAACAAATACACAATAGGACTACACGTAGCATACTGTAAAAGTATAGAATTACAGTGAATTGCTTTTTGTCTGATATTAGTCAGAGATGGTCATTTAACATTCCGTTTTGCCAGTTGTTTGATTCATTGATTTGCTTTGGCAATGCGATTTGTTTTATTTTTCCCAAATAAACGAATTCCACTGCATTTAACAGTATAATAATAATAATAATAATAATAATAATAATAATAATAATAATAATAATAATAATATGCAAATACGGTTACTCTTCTGACAACCACACAATGGTTCCTAGTAGCAATAACAGTAACCCTGTTTTGGAGTTAGAAACTCTTGTTACTGATTCCAAAATGAAACAGCTGGTTTACCTTGAGGATGAAGTCATTTTCAGCTGTATGGATCTCAAACTGCCCTTCATCGCCAGCGTCCACTTCATAACTAAAGCAGGCATCGGCTATTTCAATATGTCCCAGAGGTAGGGAGTCCTGGGGAGTCTTGAAGTAATACAAATAGCATTTTCTGGGATCGTAGACAAACCAGCGGGTTTTGAAACCCCTCAGTGGCCCCTTCCCAGCTAGCTTGTTCAAAAATCCGCATAATTTCGGGGGTTGGTCCTTGGCGCTTTCACTGTCTGTCATATCCAGGGACCTCACAGGCGTAACCCTCGGGTTTCGCGCAGGACCGACCTCACTCCCATCACCTCCATGCATTTTTCTTTAAAACTTTCTTCTTCTTGCCCAGGTTCAGCGGATACAAATGTATACTCACTTCCAGCCTCATGACTGGCCGCTCATAACTCGTGGCGTCGCAAAGCACCATAGGATTTGTAGTTCATTGACCCTAAACATAGATAGTTTGATATTTTCGTTTACAAATTGCAGTACAAGCTGCACTTATTACTTTAGTTATACTAGTTTGCATTGTATTAACTCAGGTCCATTCACAACACAATACGTTTGATAAAACTACTATATCAACATAGACCTGACGGGATACAACACTTCTAGTTTTTATTAGAGCATTTTCAGCAGCGAAGAACCCCCCTGAACTTCATCAGTAATGTATGTTTAGGTGTAATCCCGGCATAAACATGCATATAATTGAAGAGTTCAAACCGGCAATTTGGGAGTAAGCAATGCTGTAATATATATATATATATATATATATATATATATATATATATATATATATATATATATATATATATATATATATATATATATATATAATCACTAGATGGTGCTAGTGAATCATATTGCAGGTTTCAGTAAAACTGTAGCAGGATTCTTGTTCAAGCTATTCTGCATTTGTACTTTCAAAATGAGATACCCTATACTAAGTTGAATCCTGGTACCTTTGCTGAAGGGCAAATGTAAGTCTAATATTGATCTCAACAGAGGCAGATCTTAATACATCTCCCATTGAAATCAATACAAAATCCACTCCCTAAAGTTTGCTACAGAATGCAATAGTCTAGCTATTGATTGATTGAGTATGTGGACCGTTGCTTACAGGAACCACTGGGAAGTTGTTTTTGTGCCTTTGGAAGGATCATTCAGTCCTGTCTACCTAGTTTGGGGCAGAAGCAAGTTCTGCAAGATCATTACTTTGTCTTGCCCATCTGAACTGAAACGGATTTGAAGTAGGGATATGCATCGCTTTTAGGTTATAGGGATACCACTGGCACACTTAATCAAGTGGACAAAGGTATGAAATAGTGATGTCACATCACTATCATACCATTGTCCATACCAGCTTGACTAAAAATCACATTACCTACTGTAAAGGTCTTGGCTCAGCATCAAAACTAGAGCCACAGTGATGTCATTGTGTAGCAAAGGAGGCGGTCTTACCAAATAAAAGGAGCAGGCCTTATCTGAAAAAAATATGAAGTCTACATAACAGAATACACTTAGGGTATTACAGGGGTTGGGCAAAACATTAGAAACACCCGTCTTAACATTGTAAGCACTGACTCACCCTGATTAGGAGCAGGCTGTTTGAATTGTTCTGGAGAGATACATGAATATTCTATCAGGGAAGCTGGGGTGCAAATGTAGAGAAAAATCTGCTGTCTGGCATGGTTTTCTGGATATTTTATATATCATTTAAATTATTTACATGAATCTGTCATGAGAGGCACCCATTTTCATAAAAGTTTGAGTTATATATAGCAGGTGATTACAACCCCTATACATCCATTTTGGTGTAATTTTGAACAACAGAGAAAACATTGTTCTGAAGAAAGTTCAAAAGGGTCATTTACACCATCAGCACTTTTCTAGGGTCTCTTAACCAATGAAAGTTTTCAACAATAAGCGTGCTCCTTTTGAAAAGACTGAAAGGTTGTTTTAGAAAAAAAACACTTGGGTTGTGCAAGCGTAATTTCACTATATCGCTATACAAAAAGGTTTGAAGAGTTGATACTATTTATTAGATCGATAGAGAAATCACAATATACAGTAGAATTATACAAAAGCACACATAATCCCAGATGATGCAAATGTAGATGAAGTATCTGTTTAACTCTACGAACCCTAGAAGACTTGTCAAAGTTTTTACCATGATGTACAATACTGCAGTACACTTTTCTACAGGTATTTAGTTCTGGAGCCCTGGGAAAGGCATGCCTCCCAACTACCTGTGTGTATGATACATGGATGAACTTGCAGAGAATAATTATCTGTGTGTATGACACGTGTATGAACTTGCAGAGAATCGTTCGTGTGAATGTGAAGCTTCAAATCAGCCGGAGGCAGAGTCACCCTGTGTCCTCTTCAGGGCAGACACAATGCAGGGAAAGAAAGGATTGCTCATTCAGAAGGAGGTTGTGTGGGGGAGAGGAAACCATGAACTCTGATTCACTGTACATTGGAACACTTGGTTTAAAATAATGTAACTGACAGAACTTTTAAGACAGATGGACACTGTTTTGAAGCAAGGCAAATGTTCTGAGATTGTCTTTATATTTGAACAGTACAAAGCAAGCAAGAAACACTTTAGGGACTGATTTCAGAGCTTTTTACTTAAGGTAACAATCTATCTACTTTTTAAAGAGGTACAAAAAACATATTTTCAAGTTACAAAGCGAGAAATAAACAACTTACATAAACTGTCTGAAATTAAACAATACCTGCTGTGTTTATTTCTGGTTTTGTAACTGTAACAGGTGTCTTTTCCCCTTTTGAAAAAAAATGAGTCATTTACTCATTGGACAAAAAGGCTTTTCGTTACAGATAGAAGAAGATGTGATGATGTGCACAATTAATATCTGAACTGTCATCCCCATCACAAGTTGTTGTGTTTCTATGTGAGTCACATTATACGCATTCCAAAAGAACAGAACCAGTACTTTTGATTATCTACACAAGACACTTCTAATGTATAAAACTGTAAAAAGTTGCATTACAGCACAGTGAATGGTGCTTTTTGCAATCAGGAATAAGTGACAATGTGAGAAACATGAATCCGATGCTGACCTGACTAAAAGCAAAAAAAAGCTGAAAATGGTCAAACGTGGCAGACTAAATCAATTAGACTTCTGGTTCTGCGAATCCCAGCTCACAGGCACGGAGCCACTGATAGGATTTACCAGATATGAAAACTGGCAGATTAATGAGCACTGTCTGTATTAAACGCACACAATCCTCGGGAATGCATCCTCGGGAATGCATTTCTGAGGGCAGAAAAATTGATGCTGTCACTTAAACTGGAATGCTTTAGTGACATGTAAGCAGGTGCCACTGCAATAAAAAAGACAGAGGTTCTCACTGGAACTTTTGCTCAAATACAACACAACCAAACTGGTACTGTAAAAATGACTAATGCTGCCTGCCTGTCAGTGTAATGACTTATTACCTAATATGCAAGTAGCCCAGAAATTATTGTTGGCGGTAGTGTACTGTAATGAGATTCACTTGTCTCTGGGGGGTTCTGCCCCAGCACAGTGTAAAATAACCCATGACTAGGAACTAAGTGGACAGACCTGTAAACAAACAAGAAAATACATGTCATGAACATTTTGCAGGAAAAGGATTTATTCAGGTTTTAAAACATGACCAGATAATAGAAGCGGGTTGTTATAAAATAAAGTGGAAACATTTTCCCCTGTTGGATTACATTCTAAAATGATTATCGCAAAACTATATGAATTCCAGTGCAATACCTAATATTTCTATGGTATTGTTCCACTTCATTCATAATATCTGTTTACATGTAATTAGAAATGACACTCAATCAATCATTGTATTCGGTATTTCAAGTCCGTGGCCTGTTGTACTCCATACAATATATTTAGTGAGATTTAATACATTTTCAGTAAAAAGTGATGACATTTAATTACATAGCCCATGTGTACTATTAGTTTTCTGTTTAAATAATAAAGTTAATAATTAAGTTAGTACACTGTCAAGATGCACCCAAACGCATTTAACTCAAGTCTTCATATCATAGGCATACTAACAAGAAACATAACTTGCCTTCAGTGAGGAAAAATGTACAGAATATACAGGTGGAAATTATTGTTTATTTGAAGTTTTGTCGACCATTGCTGGTGATGCTTTGTGGTCTGATTACTGCCATGGTAGTCCACTGATATGACATGGTAGCATGGCAACTGAAAGGATTACATATTGATTCATTCCATTGTGACACCATTGCTATGTTAAATGTTTGAAGAGATGTTTTGGCTTTTTAACCAACGGCTTTACTATGGGAACTGTCCTTTTGCATTCCATAAAGGGTAAAGGATAAAGGGTAAACAACATCAGTGGTTTCAGTTGCTATAATAGTGTTGTTTATTTAGAGTAAAAATAACCTTCAGGAAATATAGGTTTCCTCTGCACCAGTTCTTTCTGTAAACTAAACCATGTGCAACACCCGCTGATCTCATCAGATGCACTTATTGATAAACCATGCTCGAGAACACCTGGGTAAAAACAACAAAATTGCAATGCTTATTAATTGAATTTATAATGCATTTAAAAAACAGCCCCATTCTCTGACACATCGGGTGGTATTTTTCTCCAGTGCAATGTTTGCCATACTTTTCCACTTGGTATGGAAGCACTACCCAACTCAAGCACCTGCCTTCAAGCCTTTTATCACAGTGTGTCACACAGATACTAAAACTGTTACTTGAAACAGGGACATGTAGCTTGTATGGATGTAGATCAGCAAGTCTAATAAACAGATGACTCCACTATATAATTGTGTATATCTCCTAATCACCTTCTTCTGGTGGAAAGTAAGATTGTTTCTCTCTTAATGGAGATTGAAAACAATTGCTGATGTTATAAATATAGGCAATGCATATAATTTTTAGCTAAGCCTAATATTGATAAAATGCAGTTTTATGGTTCTGCTAAATGACTTTGGTCAGTTCGACATTCACGTCACTTGCCCATAATTGGTATGACTAGTGTATTACAACTAATGGTAAGTATCATTATGCTCATTGTAGTAAATCTCTTAAAGTATATCATGACCTATTAGTGAACCCATTACTGGGAGGAGATCATGGAGTTCACTACTGTGGGGTCAACAGAGTTGAAAGGTCACAGTGTCAGATGACTGGAATGAGGAATCATGCCAGAAAATGACCATCAAGCTGCAAGATCAAAGCCAATGAGAGACGGAAATTTGAGCAACAGAACCATTGTGAATAACATAAACAATGTGCAAAAGTAACAAGAAAGACCTTTAAACCTTAATTATTGAAATGCTTATTATGCCAAAGTGCTCTTTACTTTGTTTCATTCTTATAATTATGGCTTGTTATCTGTAGCAATAAAAGATTATACATCCCCTCTGAGAATAATGTTCCTTGTGTTGCTTTTCATTTACTTTTGTCTCACACATTTTGCAGACTATTGGATTATGATTTATATATTAATTAAATGAATGACCATTTAATAATGATAGCACCGTAATTCTGTCTTAGGCACAGTTATCAAATCTCACAAACTCGAATATCCGGCAAGTGTTTATCCAAGACTGCTTACTTTAATTGTCAAAAGTGATGACGTTTGAGAATAACCAGCCTATTTCTGTTCCCCAGCATCCCTGGAGGAATCAGAGGCCCTGTTGAACAAGTTAAACCATTTCGGTTGCCATGGTCACTGCTACTCGATGGACGGCTAAAGATATCTGACAGGCATCAGAGTTCAAACCACAGGCCTCCATCTTGTTGCGCTGTTCCTACAGGCAGCCCATCAGCATTGTACCAGGTGTTTCTATTAGTTTGTCCAGAGCCTGTGTCTGCTTCAGGAGATCTGTGTTCCATACCATAGGGTCAACAGCTGGAAGAGGTGGATGCCCAGTGCCAGTCTGTGCCAGACAGTAAGCAAGCCAGCTGTGCTACTGGCAGTGAAACTGCTGTGGTGTGCCCTAGATTCTTCTACCCCTAGAAGCACCCCTTCTGCCTCACAGTGCTCTTGTTGCTGTGCCAGAGGAATACTGGATAATCAAGAGTTACAGACACAATAAAAGCAGGTATCCCTGTAAAACTGCAATACTGTAGCTGGGAAGCATGATAAAGGATTGATCGTCTTCAAGCCACTGTTTTAACCAGTCATTGCTCATTCACATTCTCTGCCCCACAACATCCTGTGAATCTCACACACATACACATGTGAAGAATTGTGCAGTAAATCTTCACTCTTAAAGTACAGACTATATCAAGCCAGCTATTCCAAATGAATCTACAACAAAATGATAATGGACTTGCAAGAAAGTTGTAGTGCTAACGAGAAATAGGAAAATGTTATTGCCCCAATAAAGGTGTTATAAGTAATTCAATAATTCCATAAATCTTACCTGTCATGCATTTCCATTTGTCATGTGCGGTTTTGAACGAAGCATATATTCACTAAATGATATCCTGCCCCATTCTGGAAAGATCTCAGTTTGTGTTTCTTGCTTTCAGTCTGCGTGTGTCCTACCTAACCCTGAGCAGTATCATACTGAGTAAGGATTGGCTGCAATGCTTGCCAATCATTAGGGAAAGCAGATGATTGGTTGATGGCAGAAAAGAAGGAGCTAAAAGTGACGGTGGTCAATTTCACTCACCAGGTGAAATGACCTAGGAGGTTTCACATTACTTAAAAGTAAGTCTATCTAGCACAGAATTCATGTTTGATACCACATGAGATATGCATAGCGAATGGAAGAGCTCTGCAGGTAAGATTTATGGAGATTTCATTAAACCTTTGATACACAATTATTTGGTAATATCTGCCAATGAGTTATATCTCTCTTAAGAATCACAAGTAATTGCATTGCTTGGTAATGCTTACTCTATTAAAAGCAATGCAATGGTGAATATCACACGATTACCCAGTTCACTCATTGCGTGACGTTAAGAAAGTCACTTAACCTCCTTGTGCTCTGTCTTTTGGGTGAGACATTATTGTAAGTGACTTTGCAGCTGATGCATAGTCAACACACCCTAGTCTCTGTAAGTCACCTTGGATAAAGGTGTCTGCTAAATAAACAAATAATAATTATTAAAAATGCATATTGAGTGGATCTAAAAAATAAGCAGCCCACATTTGTCACCCTTGCAGATGAAAAAAACTAATTCTGTGTTTTTAGTTGCTATGGCTGTCAATGGCTGTTGTTTGTTTCAGAGTAAAACAATGTTGTTATCTTCAGGAAACACAGAGGTTTCCTTTGCACCAGTTTCTTTCTGTAAATGAAACCATGTACACCACCTGCTTGATGTCATCAGATGCAAGGTTGATAGATTCAGTTAGTTTCCTAAATAACTAGGAGAACACGTGAGGGGGTATACTGAGCAACAATTTTAGATAGTCATGCCACCCAACACATTGACATCACAAAATAAGTCCAATTTCAACATTCGACCATATAACCATGGCCTACGTAAAACTAGATTTACTCTGTGTTTTTATCCAGTGCACATTTTATTATAGCAATTACTCAAATAGTATGTTTATTACCTTTTTTTGAAAGTCTGTGTGTCAGTGCTTTGACTATACAACATTTGCTCTTCAGTTCTTCTTGCTTGGCATGTGTAAGGTTACATTAGTAAGCCATAACACTGTCTAGTGTACTGCACTGTATTGCCAGCAAAACAGTGGCACTAGTGCTCCACTTTGACTAATCAAGCCTAGTGTTACATATCTCTATTGTATTTTAAAATGTAAAAACATCTACTTATTCTGCATACTCATTGTATTTGTTGAGAACGCCTCCATTGATCATTCTGAAGCACGCCACACGGCTGAAGAAATCCACACACTGAGCTGATTGAAGATTTGTTGATGGTTTGTGACAACAACAGGGTCAATTATCTTGTCACCTTTCTTCAAATATATGATAGCATTGGATATTCACAGCACTAACGTAAAGTTAATAAAATTAGATATTTGTGTCCTGCACACTGCGTAACGAAAAATGTAAACTTAAAGGAAACTATGCATCGCTGTATAGTATAAAACAGAATAATCTGCTGCCTACAGAATAGGAGAGATTGGTGCAATGGTGTAGCGTGGAACTGATGATTCATAATTTTCAGTGAGCCGCCTCGGTGGAAGCAACATCTTGATACGCCAATAATTACAGTAAAAATATCAGAGTTGAAATCCCTGTCTGCCAGCTTTACTGGCTGCAATAAAATCTGGAGTGCATCAGACCACAAGGGACTCAGTACATATTGCCAGGAAAAAGGAAAAAAAATGTGATTATGAGGGATTGTTTCATTTTCTGCACGTTTCAACTTTTTTTGCACTGACAATCTGATCTGATAATCTCTGATCTTTGAGATTCCTGTAGGTTGAAACTGCCATTTACAGGAAAAAAAAAAAAAAGTACAGTACAATATTCCTTTCCATTTTCAGAATGAATTGATGTGATTTGATGTGATGTGTTAAACCATATTCCTATCCAGTGGATTACATACCGTGGGGAACTTGACAGGACTTACCTATATCATGTCATCATGTAACCCCCAATGAAAAAAGGTAACCAATCCTTTGGCATGGTGCAAAATGTGTCAAAATATTGAAGTTCAAAGCTTTTAACTCAAAATCATTATTAGCATATTATTTTCTGAAAGTAAAAAATAGCACCAGTTATAGTTCTAAGACAAAACAGAAACAACTTAAGAGCTCACAAATCAAAGGAGTTGTTTATTTCTGTTTTTGTGAATTTCCTTTCTGAAACGAATGGCGATATTGAGAAAAAGGCTGTGCCCCATCTTTAAGAGTTTCATACAATATATTATAGTTCAACAGTATATTATAGGACCCTCTGTAGCCTTCTGCATTAAGTGGTGCCTTTTGCTGTAGTATATTATATTTTATAGACCATTATTAGTATGTATATATCTTCCTTAATAATTCATCTTCTTCCACGTTTTCAGAGTGTTTGGTAGTTTTCTGTAACAGTGGCTTCATACGTCTGGTACTCTCAACGGTGGTCTTAATACTAAACACAGTGGCCTTAACATGAAGGTAAATTCATATTGCCATCCATAGAAGTAAATCAGGATTTTAAAAAGCGGCCTTCTCTGTTAGGTGACCTTTTTACTGCATGTTCTGCTTCCTGTAGGTTACGCCAAAGGCTAAAGAATGTTGTAAACAAACAAGAAATTATATATTTTGCGTAAAACTTAACTGTATTGTGGTCCACTGTATTATGGTAAATTCACAGTATAAAAGGGAAGTATTTTTTATTTTAATATTTGACTTTTATAAAAAATACCAGAGCTGTCTTATGTCAAACACGAAAAAGTGTTCAACAAACTGTTTGAAAAAACTAAACGAGAAAACGTTGTTTTGAATGTCGTTTACACATTTCCCCTTTCAAAGTTCACCTTGACAGCACTTTTCTAAAATTTAACATTACAGGGGCAGACATTTGACCTTTAAGAAATGCCAACCTTGTTTCTGGTTGTGAAAATGTGCCTTAGTTTTATAAAGTGAGAGACACATTTTATTAAATTATATGTATATATACTGATGTGTGTGTCTATATATATATATATATATATATATATATATATATATATATATATATATATATATATATATATATATACTATATGACTTAACACATATATATATATATATATATATATATATATATATATATATAGAAATGTTCCAACAATTTCTGAGTGGTAACATTTAAAAAATACATTGGATTTCACAGAGATATTACAGACACATTTATTGTACATGAAATTAGAAAAATTGCCTTCCCCAGTTATTGTGTGTGACTAGAAAAATATAATTTCATGGTAATTGTAGTTACTGTAAAACACCATACATTGAAACTGAAATGGAAAAACTGAAGCAATACTCCTTAGCGAAAAAAAAGAATCAAGCGTCATCAAATCTGGAGAACAGATTAATAATAATTTCACAAGTCTGGTCATGGTACTACCAACAAAAGGTCTATAATTATTGTCCTTCATGTTGAATATAGAACCGGATCTAGTTTACGCAGACATTCCCCCTCAAAAGGCTACATTAGCAATGCCAACTCCTCTTTAGAAAGTATTAGACAAGACTGATGAGTCACCTTACTGTGCTTCAGCCGGGATTTTACACGTTCACATTGTATCAGGCAAAAAAAGCATTTTTTTTTTTGTTTTTTTTTTTGTTTTACTTTTCGTTCAATTATTTGACTGCAGTTCAGTTTAAGGATCCAGTAAGACTCATCCATTGAAATCAAATTGAGGTGCCAACACAGGCTTAACAATTTATTGCACATGCAGTGAAAACTCAGTTACTGTAACTCATCACCAAAGGGGCATTTGTGTCTATGTAGGAAACATACGTAGGAAAGCTCCATGCTGTATTACAGAGAAATGCTACATTGAACTAAATATATGCTTTAGTACATAAAGTTATTACTGTATAAAAGTCCTCTGTTTTTTGTATATGATTACAAGGTTACTGCAATCATTCTTGTGTTTTACACTATGTCTTGTTATTAATAATAATGATCTGTATTGTAAGACATCCCTTATAACATATTGATCTGGATGTATTTTTCAACCTCCATTTTTACAGTATTGCTTAAAAGTATGCATCTGGTTTGCTAAATATTTTTTTTATGTTGTTAAATTGGAAATGTCTACATAAAAACCCATTTTGACATTTGAAATATGTATTTTTATTTTTATTTCTGGTTGGTTCATTTGGTTGTTTTTGACAGTTTCGTGTTTTTTTTTTTTTTTTTTTTTTTTGTGGTTTTTTTTTTGGTCCTCTGATCGATGCCTGAATCTTTAAATAATCCTTAAAATTAATTTTCCATTTGAAAAAATTGATATATTGTTAATTATGTAACCATTACACATTATAGGTGAAAGTATATATCATAAACATGCTCTAAACGTAAATATACAGTGTAATGAGGATGTGTTAATAAATATGCTTAAGGAACATATACAATACATTTATGAAGCTGATCAATTTCAGAATTTTTACAATTAAATAATGAGTTTGCAGCGTTTAAAATAAATATTTATCTGAAAATGTTATCCTTTCAACTTATTTAAAAATATAATTACAGTGCTTTATTTAGCAACTTTAAAAGTAAAGAGAGATAACTACAGTATGCACACACAAACAGTGAACATAATGGTACATACAATCAGAAGAAATCATATTATATAAAAAATAACAGTGTGGTAAAAATGGTATCAATACAAACATTGGTATCACTGGCAGTCCAAATGAGGATATCACATTCAAGACAATGAAGACAATGCCAGCCCATAGTCTAACTCCATTTTTAATATCTGAACATTGAAGAGAAGTGTGAGAGCTTGGCCTGATATTAAAATTCCAGAATATTTTTGTTGGCGATTCTCTATACACATCACTATACTGTACTCGAACTTCTATTTGAAGGAATGCAGTAATTAGGCGACAAATTGGAGTTTTCTCCTTGACAGTTCTAATTGTTAAGCGCTCATGTCACTTCAAATGAAGTAGCTTTATAAAGTGTGTTGAATCCAGAATAATTGTTGAGTTAAACGTAGTTAGAACTTAAAAGTCGACTTTTGGCCTTCATCTGTGATTAGTTTCTTAGATGAATATATGATAGAGTGTGTGAGGTTTGTGATGAATGAAGAATAGGCTGAGTCAATAGAACTGGAATGGATGGCTCCTTTTCACAGAGCACTAAGTTCAGATGCACAGTGCATGAGGATTTCTCAGCACTACAGTTAGCAAGATGGATATGAGCTGATTCAGTGTCACACAGTGGTCAATACTCAGATTCAATTTGCAGGTTAGGTTATTTGCAGACAGTTGTGTAAGAATAAGCCATTTATCTTCCCGGAGTTAAGGAAGTTAACTATTTATGAATGCGGAAGCCTTGCAACATACTTCTTGGACTATCCTGATGTTGATGAAAAGCCATTTAACCGGGTGACACAAGCAATCTGCCGAACCATATTGATCTTTAAATAACTGATAGTTAAGGTGGGGCCTTTTTCCAGTCTTACATCAACCAAACCTCTGCTGAGTCAAGATTACCCCTGAAGTGAACTATAACTCATCCACATGTGGAATAAGAACTGGGCTGTGACCGAACACTGAAATAGAATGACACCCCCACACCACTGCCCAAGGTTAGGTGGAAACGGTCATCATCCGCTTTCATCATTTTGAGGAATAGCATGTAGAACACACACCAACGTGTGTCACTGCCAAGGAGCCCAGAGTTTTCCTCCAAAGAGGGGTTTTTCCTCTTAAACATAATGTAATGATTAATATAAAATATACTGCATGGAAGGGATAATATTCAAAAGCAGCAGATGAGATGGAAAAAATCATGCTGCTGATTTGGAAGCTTTGAGGTCGTAAGTGTATGCTGATTAATCCTCACCTTCATGATATTGTCAGATTGCAAAATTCCTATTTCAGACACTTATGACCCAGATTTTTAGTCACATGTTAGTGTTTCTTGTAATTGTTTTAGAGGCTATAAATCAAACAATTAAAACGTTAACTGCAATTAAAAATAAATAAACAAATAAAGATTTGTAGTTTCTCACTAGTTAAAATGATTTGATTACTCTCTGAAATTGAGCTTTTACTTTGTCAAAACTGGGGCACATAAATGTATAGTATATGCAGACAACTCAAGCGACCCGCATTTCACGGGTCAGACATGCAAACTGACATTATATGAATGTTTAATGTCATTGGACAAGGGATAATGGATCCACTTCACTTCACTTCTATCACAGCCTCACTAAAATGCAATGTATTTATCCCCCTTACAAGCAGATGTAAGCGTCTTACTCCAATGCAAGGAAAATAGTATGCTGACAGTACTATGAAAGCGGCAGTCTGCTTTCCTGTTTGACAGTCGTGTGCTGCCATTCTGTCATACAGCCGTACATAAACCACAGCAGTTATTTATCATTGACTTTCCACCCATCCTCAGGAAACTATTGCTTGGTGAAAGCCCTTGTGTTTTTCTTTCATGTGCATGTACATGTTGAGCGTGTGTTCTGTGTCATTGCACTGTGATGCATTTCATCTTTCCATGGTGACGGAAATTGTAAATGTCAGCCCTGTATATCACACTCTCTGGGCTCTACGCTCCTTCAGAAAACTACAGAACCCTTCCTCTGCTACCTCGGGGACTTAAACAGTTGTACAGTATTAATTTAATCTTTTTTGCAATGAGGGTTCTCCCCACTTCTTCAACCCAATGCTGCACAAATACAGGTATGTTCCTGAAGTAGAATGTATGCCTTGCATTAAATATTTGTTCTTCATATCAGCAGTTACCAGAATTTTGTTTTCAATATATCATGATAAAATATATTCATGGGTTTATGATTCAATTTAAATTTAACTACAATTATATTTTTTGATTGAGTATGATACATTTTCACTGAAATGAAAAAATAGAATGATATATGAAACATAATCTTACATTTATTTTAAGTTCTGATTGTTGGTATTGGTCTGTTTTTTATTTTATAGAATGGTATTATGTGTATATATCATTTTCCTATGTAACGCTTAAATCAAATTTGTATTCTGATTCAGATACACCTCTAAATATTTGGGGGTGTTGAAAGATGGTGCTTGAACAACAGTAAATATCAAAAATGAAACACAGCCAGAAAAAAACCCAAAATGTGTGTTAAATATGAAACTTGCACCACATTCTGCAAGATAAGACTTTTAGAAAACATATGAAAACACCACGGCTTCCTTTTCATTCTCATTTGGTCACATTGAAGACTTCATAATGAAAATTACGGTATGCTATAGTTTGCCTACGTTTAAAATATACTCATATTTAATAATAGTAACATCATTTTTGGGTCATTGTCTCATTCTTGCAGATAATCACATACCATGGAATGACCTAGAAACAATATAATAATAATAATAATAATAATAACAATATGTTTTATTGGTCCAAACATGTTCTAAATTTAGAATACATTTATATCAATGAACTTGTATATTGCTTAAAAACATGTTAAAAAAGAAATATATGGGCTCCCGAGTGGCGCATCCAGCAAAGGCGCTATACGCAGATATGCCCTCACACGGTCTTTTCAATCGAAATACATCCTAAAATAAAGGGCATATTATTACAACAAGCAGGCACTGAAATCAGACTTTTTTTTATAAATTAGACACCAACATCATGTCTCGTTGAAATGTTTTTCGTCAAATTTCATAACTAGTTTTCAGCAGAAAACCCCTGCTCAGCCTCCTACTTGGAACCTATTGTTTTTGACACAGAGTTTTCTTCGGGTAACCCTCAACCCCCAGGTTTTCCTGCAGTGCAGTGGCAGTGACAACCTCCATGCAACCATGCTGTTGTAAACGAAACAGATCAGAATCCCACCTTTTGAAGTACTTAATGAAATAATTACCTGGATTGTTCTCTGCTTAAAGTAATAACTATTAACATATGTTAGCTTTATGGTTAGGTAATGAAATAACATTTCTTGGTATTATCTAATAACAGGTATGTAAGTGGCAGGTAATTTAACCATTTCAGTTTAGATAAATGATTTACCACATTTTGAATCGATACGATCATTGTCATGGTACTTTTAATACAAGGCTTTGTTTATTTACAGTATGAAGACAATATGCTGTCTACTGTTAATATTGCGTGAATGTGTTTTATTGAATCATTTTCCTTTACAGAAGTTGCATGGTACAGGCGGCCTTTCTTGCGGTCAGTAAGTCATAGTTGTTCGATGAACCACACTCTACCAAAGGCACATATGTTCTGGACATACGTGATGTTTCCACATAAGGTTTGTTTTTTTTACTGTATTAATTCCACCCACAGCTGTTATATACACAGAGCTGGAATGCAATTCTTATTTAGTCTAAAAAAAATAACAAACTATGGCTTTGCATTTAGCCAAATCAATATCAGTAGGATGCTGGGTTATGGTCAATATTTTCAAAATTCTGGTCATTTAACAATGAGGATAGGACTATATAAACCACACATTTTCAGGATTTTGTGAATAATTTTAAAATCAATGTTGTGGTCAAACAGTACTGCCAATGAACAGGAGAAAAGGAGAAGTCATGTGAGCGATGGGACTAGAAGCTGATTAAAATGACTAGTGTATTGTGATCATACCTGTGTACAACAACTTATTGAAAGAATGGCTGTTTAAAACAATATACAACATCATTCCGGTTGGTTAATTACTATGAATGGACAGAGCTAGATTTTTCAATCAGCATGTATGCTCATATATAAATATATATCAAAAGAATATTTGTTCTTTTATGCAAAACTGCCATGGCCACTATCTTAGGGTTTCTGTTCCTTGTATGATTGCGAGGCTATTTTTAACCCTGATCCTTTTTCCTCAGAGAAAATGCAAGTTGTTCAAATCCATAAAAGGACATTTGAAATGCATTTCTATCTGAATTACATGTAGAAATGTTGTATAAAAGAGTATTAGAGGTTTATGCCAACTATACTGCTTCATAGGGAAACCTGAAGAATATTTCTTCAGTTTGGAAACAAGGACAGAACATTACATTGCTTTAAAAATTAAAACCGAAAGGATTATGCGTGGTGAAATAAATCACTCAAAAAGGAGCCTTAAAATTTAAGTTGTGTTCATGTGTCCAACAAATGTTTTGATAAATATATTAATAACATACTTACAAGTTGGCCTGCGGTACCAGATTTTATGATACTGTTGATATTTGTGGATGCACATGTTAAATATGTGTTTGATAATTTCAATTATTGGTTCACCATCATATGGCAAATCAAATCTTTAAAATATATAAGCCTTATACACCACATACTATATATCTATGTTTGATGTCATAATCATAACATATGAGGAAAAGGTACTGTATTAGACATTTTGGAAAGTACATACCTGTGCAGTTCAACTACTGTAAAGTTTGTGCTTGATATTATTTCTGTCAACCAATATTGTATAAAAATAGATGATGTCACCTTCATTTCTTGGAATTGGTTGTAAGGTTTTTTTAAATAGTTTTAAAATTTACATAATGCTGTATTAGAACATCATTAAAAGGAAGAAGGAAAGTTTCTAAATAATTGGAATGCGTCACATATGGTAATGCAGAGCTGGTGAGGTAGGGGTGAGAATTCAGAACAATAACACTTTTCAGCATCCAAATAAGGAAGTGATGCAGTAAGGGAAAATAGGCAAATTAGTCTTTGAAGCAACTGCAAAATGAGTACATGCGTGGTCAACACTTGCTGCATTAGCTTGCTGTTTGTTCCTGCAGGACAGAGCTCGGGCAAAGATGGACAGGAGAAAGCAACTTGTTCCTGGGATGGAGTCGCCGACAGAAACGGAAAACCAAGCAGCAGGAATGCTGAGGGAGCTGGCCCTGAAGTGGTTCACAGAGACCCAGGCACCACTCATTCTACACAACGGAAGCTTGCCTGACTGGTTCCATGGAATCATCACCAGGAAGTAAGTAAAGAAATTCATACTGAGCAATAGAACTTTTGCATTTGCAGTCTATGCAGGGTTTATAACCACACTGTTAATAACCAACAGCATTCAAATTAGTTTAGTTTAGTTTAGTTGTAGAATCTCCTTGTGTAAGGTATATCTGTACCTTATGTGTGTGTGTGTGTGTGTGTGTGTGTGTGTGTGTGTGTGTGTGTGTGTGTGTGCTTGACTGGATGAACAGCCCCTAATGTGTTTTAACTGTGTTATTTATATGTATATGTATTTTAATTATAGAAGAGTTCCTTGATCAATCAGATTTTCTACAGATTTTATTAAAGTTTCTTTTAGTTTACTGTATGTCGTGTTGTATAATTGTGTTTATAGTCTGTTTTTTTAGCTAAAACACAGCTTGATATCTATGAAACTGTGCAAGTGTTTTGCCTCAAGAGGCCTGGGTTCAAATTGAGTTTGCCCTTCATGCAGTGGAATGTGAGGGAGTGCAGGTTGCCACTGCTTGGGCTAACAGAGTCTCCAGTATAGAATTGTTGTTATAGAATTGTAAAAAGACAACAGTGTATTGCTGGAGTTATTTTCTTAGCATTTGAATGTGACATTCAAATAACGAAACCACTTCCTTTTATTCTACAGGGATGCAGAAGATCAGCTCAAAGATAAACAGCTTGGATGTTTTCTCATCAGGCTCAGCGATAGAGCTATTGGATACATTCTTTCATACAAGTGAGTTACACACAAATCCCTCTGCCAGCACTAGCAAACACCGCAGAACTCAGTCTATTAACATCACACTGACACATGGGCCTGATATTCAGACTTCATTTACTGACTTGTTTCTTAATGTTCTCAAATAATAAAGTGTTTTCAACATATACAGTATGGCTAGGGTGACCATATGGCTTTTCAATGCATTCTGGTACGTTTTACCTGTCTCAGGTATCATTCTTTCCTTTAAAAGAAGCAGGACTACGCTTACCAGAATGCACTGGGTTGTGACTTGAAAAGCCATATGGTCACCTTCAGTATAGGGCCATATTCACAAAGTATTTAAGCCAGTTTTTTTGGTGAGGTGACAATCTAGTGTTACAAAACGAGTGAATGCTGGTGCCTGTTATTTAACTACTTAATTATTTATTGAGAGCTTTGCAACATCAATGTTTTGTTCTCCATTTAGCAAGATGGTGTTAACTCAGTGGTAAATGTGAATATGGCCCATAATCTTATTTAATTAATTAAACCAGGTTTTAAAGGAAACAAGGCTCACCTTCTTTGACTATTAATGTTTATAAAAAGATCTAACGCTGAATAAAAAAAAAACATTTTTATATTTTTTCTTTACCGCATCTTGTTTTGGAATTTATTTTGCATTCATGCAAATCCAACAATAGAACAAAGGTGTGAAGCTCTGCTTGGGGTTCAAATGAAGTTGTCTTGATAAACAGAGGAAATTTATTCTCTCAATTTGGCTGTTGGATTTCAATTGGTGCGAAAAGATCTCTGTTTTGAATAAGGACCCTAAAAAATGATCTTTATGATTTAACTTGGGAAATAAGGTCTTAGTAAGTATTGAACAAACCTTATGCATATTCCAGTTTATTAGAGTGATAGGTCAAATATTTACATAAATATGTAAACCATTTAAAATACTGAACTGCTAAACAAACCAAATTATGAACACATTTCTTTTCAGGGGAAAAGATCGCTGCCGTCACTTTGTTATCACCCAGAATAAGAATCAGCATTTCATCGTTTCTGGAGACACAGAGACCCATGCAAGTCTAACAGATTTGATCCTTTATTACAAGACCAGTGCTATCGAGCCTTTTGGAGAGTACCTTTCATTGCCCTGCACCCATGTAAGCACTGTTTACCTTTTAAAAATGACTAGATGCTTTAAAGGTCTGCTAATTTATTATTTTTTTAACCTCCGCTAATTAACACTAGAAATATTGATGACTATCCTTTGGTTGCTTGTATTTGGAATTGAAATGCAGCTGTATGAAAGTTAATGATATAGAAGTAAAAGCTACTTCTGCTTTCTGGTATTAAAGCACTTCCTGAGCTCAGTTTTACTCCAATGGTTTAAATCATATTACCAGGAGGAAACCGTTGGATTACAGATGTAGAGACAATTCTGTATAGCCTGAATTAAAATACAGGGTGATCAGAAAGAAATCACCCTGTATAAAAAAACAAGCTAAACAGCAAAAGCACAGGGAAGAGGAATATGTGATAATACTAGTTATGCTAATACAGATGACGAAAAGCATTGGTTTGCACTACTTTAATTGTCTTACACGATAATCTCTTTCAACTAAACCACCAGAATAAAATTCTTATTTAAGAACAGTTTCTACTTTCAAGGTTTTTTTTGTGTTGCTTTTTTTTTTTTGCATTACCTGGCTTCAAAAAAAGAGAATCAGTATAACATATATATATATTTTTTAACCAGATAACAAATAATTAATTTGAGTTTCTGTGATAAATAAAGCTTTTTAGAACATTATTTTTGACCTTCAAGTCTTAATGTTATATTTTGTATTTTTTTTTTATTGTTGGAGAAGAGTTATTTTAGAATCTATAAAGAGTACTATATACCGTACTGCAAAGGTTGATGAGTACTGTATTCTTTTTTTTTAACAGAATCCTGAGAATTGCTTGTATGATGAAATTAATTTCAGTGTAAAAAATGACTCTGGTGTATCTGTAAAAACTGTAAGAGGTTTGTGGGACCAGAAGACTGAAACATTTCAGAGTGACAAGACGGAAGATGCAAAGGGGCCACCTTTACCGTCAAAAAATACCAAAAAAAGACTGACAGCACTCTTATCACTGGAGGGCCTTCCGTCCTTTGAACAGGTAATTGTTTAAGCTTTCTCATAGAACAGTTACCCACAAATACACCATCAAAAAATGTTATGCCTAATGAGAAAATAAATAATTATTATGTTATTTTAGAGTCTTAGCTTACCTTTAAGCTTAAACAGTGTGTAAAATGTATTACTAAACCTAAAATTGCATTGCAGTGTCCCTGTTGCAATTACTCAATATTATTACTCAATATTTCCTTAACAAAAAATATACTTGGTGAGTAGAATAGAATAATAACAGGAAATCATATAGGAAGCTTACACCAAATCTGTTAATGTATACTGTAGCAATATAATGCACTATAGGAAGTTTTATCTGTAAGGGGTTGATAGTAGTCAAAATAGGTTGTACTATTAAGCGTTAAATGTTATTCGATCCATCCTTGCCAATATATTGTTTAATAAACTGTGGATAAGAACAAGTACTTTGATAAGAGATTATCTTGCAAAAACACATTCTTCTTCTGTTTTAGGGTTCGGACAAAGCCCCACCTCTGCAAAATAGAAGTAGCTCACCTTTGAGAAACCTCTCCAGTGGATCCTCTGATGAAAAAGTCCAGCCGGCCAACAATATCCTATATGCACAGCTTGATAATAAAGTGATTCGAGAAAAAGCTAACTACAAGCAGATGGGGGACAACACAGTCCACGCTGAGAAGGGAAGGAGTAGTCCTCCTGCAGAAAATAGCCTTTATTCTCTGGCAAAGGAACCCAGCCAGGTCTGCTGCCAGATATCTGAGCCTAGATTTTGCCCTAAAACTGTGTATTCTGAACTGGATTTGGACTCCAGAAGTAAATCCCTGCCTGCACTGGAGGATCTTCAGATTACAGATCATAGTAACTTCAAACTGTGCACCCCTCCTTCAACTCCACCCAAACTGTCGCCTAAAACACCAAGCAAATCCAGCTGTTTCTCCATCCCTGAAGAAGGTACCTTCTCAGACCGGCATTTCAAACACAACCCCTCACCATACTCCACCATCACTGGGAACATCAGTGGGGATGGATTTAAAAAAAAAAGCGACAACCCACTCTATGATTCTCATGAAGGAAGTAATTACGAGGAGATCCCAACGAGGCAGCCACCGTTCCCCCGGGAGACTGGTTTCAGCCACCATTATCCGGAGGCACCCCGGCGTCAGATGCCAACACCACCGCCTGACAACACCTACGATCACGTTCCCAACGAGCCAGTTCCCAAGCAGTTATTCCTGGAGAACACCTACGAGCAGATTCCAGAAAGGGTTACCAAAAGCTTGCCTTTGGCAGACAACACTTACGAGACACTGCCTGACAGCTTTTCCAAACATTTGGATGCAAGTTCAGTACAAAAGGTAGACCCTCATTCTGCTTTTGTTATGTAATACTGTTCACTGTTAAGTTTCTGCCAGTCACTGCTACTTGATTATTCCATATACAGCTATGGCCAAACATTTCACATCACTTCGAATAGAGACTTAAAAAATAAAAATAAACTATATGAATATAATGAAGGTATTTTATTTTACATCATGTAATCAAAGAAACTATAAAATCATATTGTAAAAGTCTACTGGAAGCCATAACAGTAGTACAGTATTTTATGTTATATTTTTATCAGTTTCTTTGTTAAGTATATGGACAACTACAAAGCGATATGTAATTCAATATGTTAATATAACATTATTCAGCAGGTTTTAGTCGACTTTATGAAGCATATTTAATTAATTCTATAAGGTGATGCAAAATTTTTGGCCATGGCTGTATGTATACAGTACAGTTCAAATTTTACAACATTTCCGAAGGGGTTAATATTTTTACTGTGGGGTCATTATACCCCACAACCTGACACTAAAAAGACTTACCTGGCTAGTTAGCACTTCACCATAGACACATACATATACTTCTCTCTCCCTCCCTTTAAACATTAATTCATAATTGTAATTCATAATTGTTAAGCCTACCAGATTGTTTATATTAGCTATGCACTACTAGAAACTAACGCAGTGGAAATTAATGAGCTGATTTTGGTGATTAGAACCAGAAGGAAATGTAGGTTCAAATAGAATCAGATGAGATCAATGCACGTCGTTTGTTAACTCAATCAAGAAATGAGTGTAAAAAAATCCAACTTCCTTTGGTAATTAGAGTTTGATTAAGAAAGAGAATCGGCTCAAAATATGTTTAAAGGGATATCACGTGATCAAAAATAAAACCCTAAAACCAGAAACCCTAGATATACAGCTAATAAATATATTCTTGTATACGCTTTCTTTCAACCCTGCATTTTCAAGCTTCAATGTTTTAATAATTTTTACTGGAATATTTTAACTGTTAGAAACCAACTTTTGGAGAATGTTACATACAAATAATCAAAATAAAAGCAAAAACTGAATGTCACTTGAAAGCAATTATTTTACAATATAGGGGTTAATTTCAGTCTTATGGGAAGTGTATAGAGCAAACTCTAAAATCTTTTTTTCTTGTTTTTCAGAATGACAAACGGAGGAGATTCTTTGCAGACAGGAAGAACAAATAATACACCTTTGGGAAATATTAATGTTCTGACAACCAGAAAAATAAACATACACTATTTGTATTTGTGAAATATTATGACTGTTTGTAACTTCAACAAAGCTGGCAAAGTTAAACACTTCCATATCTAAAAAATACATGTATAACACTATTAAGAATGTCTAAACAAAACCTGCAATAGACAGTGTGTATCTTTAATATCCTTTTATTTATAGTGCCAATATTTAATTCACTCTTAAACATGGGGAAATTATTAATCATATATAATATTTACAATCTTTATTGTAACTGTATTTTAATTTATGCTATGGTTTTGTGTAATATTTCATATATTTTTGTCCAAATTTTACATTTTCTCTTTTAATATTGTACCATTTTTTTAATAATATTAATTTATTTAAAGTCTTACTCTTTAAGGGCTGTTCTTCATAAAGTAATTTTAAGTGGAATTACTCATGTTACTGTTTTTTTTTTATTTATTAAATGGTTTTAGATATTTTTTAAGCACTGATTCTTCGTAGACTGTCTATGTATAAACACATATATTGTATGTTGAATGTGTTTTGTGAGTATTTAGGCTGCTAGTTTTCTAATAATAATAAAATACTTTTATTCATTTATGTAAATAGATTTTTATATTTAACAAATGTTTATGTTAGTTGTAATTGTCAATAAATACTTCACAAAAAGACATTAAACCTAAACGCACAAACAAACACAGTGCCCCAATGAATATGAGAAGCAAAGGGTCCTATTCTAAATAACTGTAATGGTGAAAAATAGCATGAAATAAATTAGAGGCAGTTTCATGAGGATTAACAAGAGGTTTCTGTAGGTAAATGACATACTGACCAATGAGGCAGCCTGTACCCAGAAATTATGACACACTTCATACCTTGGTTCACAAATGGACAAGTGGTAAAATAGGTAAAGATGTAAAAATATAGACATGCATTTACTTTTCATTCCACCACATTCATTTTTGAAATATATGATGTGTGCTTTTCACCTTCTCTATAGTACACTATATACCCATATATTCCTTGAATGATTCCCCTGGCAATCACTTGTGTAAGATTTTTTTGTTTTTCTTACTAGCTGTCTACTGATTAAGACATGTGCTCTATCCTACTAGTTAAGATGATGTTAGCAGAGTGGCTGTTCAGATGTAATATTGTATGGTGTCAGTGTAGATTTAATGTGTTTGTGCAAATAGAGCCTTGTAGTTTGTGCTTCACTGCTTCTCCTCTTTATCAATGACTTTCTTCTCCATTAGCTCCGTGTTGCCAGCAGGGAAACCTATAATTGCATTACCGGATGATCCTATCTATCAGGATCAAGTGACATAACTTGGAGGACAGCTCAGACCTTGGGATGGGAGCTATGTTTTAAGCACACTACTGTGAAATTGTAATGCTGTTTGTTTTTTAAGTAGCTGTTTTCTTGCCAGATAAACACCTCTATCTATCTATCTACTGCATATCTATCTATATTTCTATTGAAAAAGTGGAGACCAATAGGCTTCAAAGTTCAATGCTTAACAACCAGTTTTTTATTCAGGGAGAAAATGGTGTCAAACAGCAACAGCCAGAATCAGGTGTGTAGCACCAAGCCCACTTACACATGGTTGCTGTTGGTCGTCCACTATCCCACAGTCCTTCCTAGTTCAACCCTACAAAACAGCTTGGGTTTGTTAACTGAGCAGTGAAATATAGAAAGGCATATTTTAATACCAGTACTTTATTGTAGTTCTATGTGGCAAAGTGGCTGATTGTATACAGGTGCAGGAGTGATGCAGTGCATGAAAGAAGCAGACAGAGATAATTATAATCCAGTGTGGAAATGTTGTTATTCCAGGTAGGGCAACCAAACAATAATTTCCCGGCAGTACACACCAATGTGTACAGTGCGGGGTATATAACAAGAACAGACAGTCCCACATAATAAACAATATCTGTCCCACAATAAAACAAACATGGTCACCAGTCCTGGGTGCGTGCAATAGTGCTCGTGGTGGGTGATACAGGTTTATATTTGTGACAAAGGTGCAGTGTTGTCCGGTTTAGTGCTGGCTCCTAGCGACAGCTCCGGAACTGTGTTACTGTCTGGTAACGTACGAGACAAGACAATTACAAACAAACAAAACACAACACTCACTATTTCAGAATTGTATTTACGGTACTTTTACTGTCCTTCTCAGTTCAGATTACGATTCTCCGTCCCCTGTTATGCTGTCATGCATGACCCCTTCGTAAACAAGTGTAACCACCTCTCCAATCTGCAGCTGCCACGTCGTTTACCTTCCAGGTCAATACGTTCTTGCAATGGAGTCTCGCCTTCTTCAAGTGGCTGACTTTGAGACCCGGGGAAAGAACTGTCAGACCAGCCCATCCAAAAGAACTCTGTTTTCACTGTTTAGCGCTCTCACAGGTCGGGAGGAAGATTTACAACCAAGAATCACTGTATTTCTGTCACAGTCTATACTTAAGAATATTTATATACAGTCTTTATATAATCCAGGACTGTTAAAAATAAACCTAGTTTACTGAAATTAGTTTGTGGTTTTAGCTTAGCTCCCAGTGGACATTAGTCTTGATCTATACTGCTTTGCTTTACAAGTAGAATTAAGTTAAATATATTGCATGCTATGCACACTGTAGATATGTATATGCACAGTATCCATTTAAAAGTACTTCAGCGCAAATCAATATATTTATATCTGAAGGAACAACTGAGTTCATAGCTTCAGCTCTTTTGTGCCAAGTCTGAATTACCATAAAACCATACATACCAACATTGAGTTTTCAAAATATGAGAGCTTTTGTAAACTGAAATGTCATGTCAACTTTTGTCAACTTTTGAAAATACAAAATCGAGGGGGCGGAGGGGTGAGGGGTGGGGTGGAGGTGCGTGGCTAAGTATGTGAACTCGCCTCGTGCACTCAGTGCTTGCCCCCCACAGGACTCCCCCGGGTCCTAAACCCTTGTCATAAAGATGGGGATTGCAGTAATCACACATTTGCCATGAATTTTGTAGACATTAACGGTTTGCTGACATAAGGGGGTTTGACAAATACTGGAGAAAATCTGTCCCGGGAGATGTCTGGGAGTAGGGTCCAAAATACGGGAGACTCCCAGTGAATACGGGAGAGTTGGCAGTTCTGTAAAACCAAATTTCTGCAGCAATTTTCTTATCTGGATGGTGCCAGACAAGGTGGTGACAGACACAGACACCCATCATATCCAAGTGAAAGTTCTGCCATCCTGCAGCTCAGTACCCACGTTCATTGCTGCACAGGGCAGACGGCGGCTACAGGTTTGTCTGAAGCTGTATCAGGACGAATAAAATGTAACTGTGACAAGAAACTGGAATATAAAATACAATACCAGTATTGATCTGTAGGGCTATAACCTTAATTCATTATTTTTGTAATTAGATGAAAAATAAATATGCTTGATATATTTTTTTGTTAATTTTAAGATTTGTGACCAGATAGTTAAAAAGGTGGCCATTTTAATTTTGCTGTCGAAACTTTGTCAATGAATTTTACTTGCTTTTAGTATTTCTAAATTCAGCACTATTAAGTGTTTGATAGTTACGGTTGTTAAGCTCAAGAGAATGCCTGCAAGGCTTGTCCTTCAAGGACTGGTATCTCACTGACATCCACTGTTGAGCTGCATGTATCTCCAAGTCAAAGGCAATGTTGACCACAAGATTGCAAACTTACTGTGTAACTTAAATAGGGTGTGGGAGTTCCATTTTCGGGTTCTGCAGTGCAGCTTTTGAGTCTATTGACAATACCTTGGGGGAAATCTTATTGTCATAAACCCCTCATAAAACTAGGAATAAACAACATAGTAATACATAATGCCTATCTTTTTCCTTTCATGTTTTGTAACTTCAATTTCTCCTTTAATTAATTAAATAAATAAAAGCAAATAAATATTGTTGTCACTATGCTGCACTACAACTATTATTGAAATCCACGGGACTTAAAGCTTAGTTTAAGCTGACATAAACATTTGTAGAGCATTGATTCTAATAGATCGAGGGTTTCTATAGTACTGTGTCTTTAAGGGGTAGCTCAATGATCAGTGCAGTGCTTTTAACAGTAATATATGTGAAAATATTTAGCATATTTCTTAAAGAGAGGCTATTATCTATTCAGATATACCAGGGATTTGAATGAGGAAAAATGGGCAATCATTACCCAGGTCAAACTACTGTACTACTGTAAATATATAGATAGATAGATAGATAGATAGATAGATAGATAGATAGATAGATAGATAGATAGATAGATAGATAGATAGATAGATAGATAGATGGCTTGGTTGTCCTAGCTGAACTTTTATTTTTCTGACAGGGATGCTTATAATGTCATTGGTTGAGGTGGAAGCCTAAATACTTTATTGAATATTATATTCTGTCTGCCTAGAACCACTGAATCACAGAAGCGTTACATCTTTGGTCAGCATATCCTATATGGAAACAATGCTTTGTTAACTACTGAAAGCTAAGCAGCATGGCAATACAATTTATTACACAGTGGTTAGTCACACAACACTATAAACGCTACAATAAAAGTACACATGCAAGAAATGCACAGAGCATAAATATCCACTGAAATTATATCTTCTGCTCACTGATATATTTATTGCAAGTAATAATTTACAATGTTTCTCAGGACATGTTATATAGCACTCTGCCTTTCATATTGCAGGATGTTTGGTTTTAGAGTCAGTAACTGAAGCACAAACAAGCAATTTCTTCCTTTAATAAAAAAATTGGATTCTGTTAGCTTGTTTATGTTTCTAGGGTTTAAAAATTAACTGCATCCCTTATAACTGTGCACTTGAATTTGAATCTGTTATACATTTTCTTCAATACCCATTGTTTATTGCCACCACCCCTTTAAGAATTAACAGATTCTGTTGAGTTTTTTTTTTTTTTTTTATAATTTCAATTATTGGATGTTTATCATATATTTTAATACATGTAAGAAAACTTTTAGTTATTAATTCCGCCCTGTAGCTTTACTAAACTTTGTAGGAACAATTGCCTTGAACTAATAACTATTTTTGTAATGTGCATATCTGGACTAATCTCTTGCATTGAGTTTTGATCACACAGCACAGAGGGGGTAGTGAGCTCTCTGACCAGTGGACTTTAACTGAACCCGACAGAAAGGGCCTCTACAGGATCATAAATAGATCAAACCATCCAACCGGGATTTATGGAGGAAAAGAAAGCTGAAAACGGCAGAAAGAAGGATCACGAGACAATTCAGTCATCCCAGGCAGGATGAGGAAATCCACTGTCCAACACAATGGAAGGCAGTTGTAGCGGTAATGTATGGACCTTTATATGAAAGTCCTATAAGAACTGGTAACTTACAGCCAGGATTTTGATTTGGTTCACAAATTAGTTCTGAGTCTACATGGCTCCATCAGTGAAGTTAGCATGGAGCTGTATACCTCTGGACTGCAAGAAGACTCTGTACCCTGCAATAAACGAACGTCAAAGAAAATTCAGTGAATAAACCATTCCCGGCTTGGAGACTAGCTTCTGATTTCCTGTCATAACCATAGCATATCGAAAGTGTGTCAGACTTCAGGGTGAAGCATTCAAAGAAAGAAGAAACACAAAGGCAGTGTGCTGAAACCCCAACTTGGGTTAGAAGATTTGTTGCAACAGAGTATAATTTCAGTACCTTTCCCTTGTCAAATTAGATTAATTAATTGTAATTGCAAACACATAAAAGTTGACAAAATAGTTATGTTAATTTGGGCTTTTAATGCACATATGAAAAGCCTCAGAGTTTGAACCTTGTTAAAGTAACTAAAAACTGCTTAACTCATATTTTTATATGAAGTGCTTGTTTGAAGGAATAATTGTTAATTGTTATTGAACAATTGTAGTCCAGGATTATCTGTGACCTATTACTAAAGACATCGTAATTGAACAAGGTATATTTTCTGTTATGCTAGGAAAACTATAGTATTTATCTTGATCTAGAGTATCATAAATTACGTACGAATGTTGGGGAATTATATATATATATATATATATATATATATATATATATATATATATATATATATATATATATATATCTTTCTCAAGGGAGCATATGTTTGAATCAAAACAGGTATTTAAAGGTGTTTGACGGCATCATAAGTACTTGATATTGTTTATATTCAAATCCATGATTTATTCTTACATAACATAATAGATATATATCTCCAGTGAATTAGTATTTACTCTTGCTGTATTGATGTGTATGTCGAACTGTTGAACCTCATGATGATTTTCTATGTTTTTCTTTTCTCTATCTTTACTGTTATTGTATAAGAAACTGCTTCTATATTTTAACCTGCCTTGTGGTTGTGTGTTTATCATAATTCCTCGATCTTATACACGTCATTAAATAAAAATGATTATGATGAGGTCTTAATTAATGTGAATGAATACTCAGATTATTTAATAGATAACTATATAGATTGTCTTAATTTAGTCGGTGATCTGCTATGTTAATGGTCATATAGTATACATTCAGGTTAATTAAACTATTTAATTAGTCAAATTAAGGAATTGTTTAAATTGATTATCAAACAAACTAACGGGATTAGGCCCACAACATGGTTTACCAGAGAAGCAGTGATGGGGTTTACACAGGCATTACCACAGCTTTCAAGGGGGGCTTCCTGAATTCATTTTGCTACAACTGCCCCTTCACTAACTCACACACCTTTGGTACACTATGTTATTGCAAGCTGTTTGCTGCTGAATAAAATCCAATGTAAGAATAATGAAAACCGTAAATTAAACATTACAGCAAGATAAATCAGCATTCTGCAATTTAGTCTGTTTTTAGTGGTGGACTGTATCTATTGTATTGAATACAAACTATTTCTCTATTGATAGGACTGCTGGTTTAAACACCAGGTTTCTTTAGTTGCTAGCCTAATAGTTATTTTTGTGTTTTTAATGGAGTTTTTTAAAAAAAAGAGGGATGGCTTTCAACACCTAACATTACTGATGAGTATCAGTAGCTAAAGTATTGATGCTTGATTGATCCCAAAAAGATTACATCACAAATCAATACCCTGTATACATTATAAATGCAGAACATACAGTGCAGTACATAACTGGGTTGTCTGTATACAGTACTGAATAATAATAATAATAATAATAATAATAATAATAATAATAATAATAATAATAATAATAATCTACAATACTAGTTTGTTATAGTTCTTTAACATACTGAATAAACAATTGCAATGCATCTCAGCTCATAACATCTTTTGGGGGGGGAGCTTCATTCTTTATGCTGTTAGCTTAAAAAATGACTGAAGTTTTGGTTCAAACAATGTCTAAAATGTTGTTTACTTTTAATTCTACTACCATTTTTTGTGCTTTTATTTTAAAAGAGAATGTTTAATTATATGCACGTCCCCAGTTAATATTTCAATGTCAAAACCAATTTTAGAATCTGTCCACTCTAAGATCACAGGGGTCTGGTTTATGCCAGAGCTAAGTGGACAAACTGGAGTCATGAAGTTGTCAGAAATGACTGCGTCTGTATTTGAGAACACGTAGGAGAATATTTATTGTGTGTGTTGTTCATAAACATATCCCAGATGTCTTCTCAGGCACAGTTAGCCCTTGAACTTGGATAATAATACATGGTGCCCATCATTTATTGGGCATACCCTAGAATAATAATAGAAGCCATTTTGTTGATGTCTGCAATGGTTTCCAGGGTAACAGACACAGGTTTATTATTTTTTTTTATAAATGTATGCATGTATATCTCAATGGATAGATTTATAGTTTATGCCACAGAATAAATCAGTCTATGGCACAGAATAAAAAATAAAGTCAACATGATGAGAAGCCTGGGTCATTGATCGAAGGTAAGGAGGGGAAGTGATCCAAAAAATTATTCTTGGACCTCTTTCCTTCTGTCTTCTGTTGATAAACTATTAAAATGGATTTCATATTGACTCTTTTATGTGTCCCAAGCACATAAATGCAACTCAGCACTTAACTCTTCATCGATATATGGTAACAGCTTGCTCGCTGATAATAAAATCTAATGAAGGAAATTGACCACTCTTGGGGCATTTTCAATCAAATATCAAGTCATAGTTGCAACTTATGCTAGATTTCTGTCTTAAGTACTAGCAATAGAAATATCAACAGGCATACAGCTATTAAAAACACTTGAACTTGGCTGTTTATCGACTTTCTTATTAAAGTCAATGTAGCTTACATAGGTCTCATGATTTGAATGAAACAAATGTCATGTCATAGCATATATTTTCAATATCTAGTAAGTTTAGGTTAAAGAAAGTACCCAGGTTTCTGCCCTGTGGGAGGAAATCTTACATTTGCACTTCCTAGGTCATTTCACCTAAATGACTTCTGGGTAAAGCATGTGACTGGCCGAAGGCATGTCAGTCAATAGGTGAAGCAGCTGGCTGGCTAAAAGCAGGTAAGAAGCCATTAAAGAAGGAGTATGTATGTGCATGCGTGCATGCATGTGTATGTGCAGGCAGGGCAGACTGCGACGGGACTGGACGGGACAGCAGCTCAAAGCAAGGCTTGCAAACATATATTTACTTAACGTATTGTTTTTAATGTCTGGCGTTCCAGCCCCAGAATCACATACCGGTACTTGTGTGCAGAGAGTAAATATTAGTAACTGTTAACTACAGCAAAACTACATGTACTACTTGAACTTTGAACTTTAATACAGATCAATTATTTTTTATAACTATGTACTGAATGTAACAGACAAGAAATAAAAAATTTAAAAGAGGCTCAGAAAAAAATCAGACAGTGAGATGATCTTTTGAATACAGTATCTGACTCAAGAAATGGAAGTGTCAGATGTGTTTCTGTAAATATTTATTTCTATAGTTTTATCTGGTGCCACATTATGAAGCTTGTTGTTATCACAAGTTTTTGTTTTAACAGATCCTTCTAACTCTGCAAAAGTGTAATTCAAGATGACAAATAAAACATGAAATCTGATTAGAGTAAGAATAATAATAACAAAACCCTAAGTAATGTATACTGCTGAGCTGAAAAGCTAAAACAATGTCACTGTAAAGGGAAATCGTGTTATTCAATAACCAGATCGTGTTAATGTGCATTGGAATTTGCTGTCCTTTTTTAAGTGCTCAGATGGACGTCAAAGGAAATTCAGCCTAATAGAACTCCTCACGTGGTGTCGAAAAGAATAAAGCTTCAAATGTGCTGTGACGAAGGCAATAAAACACATGCTCCTATTACTAATTCGCTCGACCCTTTCACTGTGCCCAAGTTTGGTAAACTAATTCACTTTTTTGAGGTACAACACTATTTTAATTGCATAACTCCATGTGATTGAACAGTCAGGTCACATCCCCTATAGGGTTGGATAATGACGTTTTCAATTAATGATTATCGGCTAGATAAATCATGTTCTAACTTTCTTCCCAGTTAGTAGTTATGATCATTTTTGCCTATAGATGACTGTCAGAAATGCTATTAGCGGCTACATATAATTATCAATAAGGATTTTTCAGTACAATACAATAATGAAGACTAAACCAATTATTGATAATAAAGGATTTCCAATATACAGTAATAAACTATATAAAGTCCTATAACCCCCAGTAAACTATACACCTTTTATTGATGTAGCATGCATAAATTCAAAAATCTTTAAGCTCCAAGGGGCTTATCCAGTACAGTGCTCATAGAGGGCAGGGTGAGTCATACAATCAGGAGCTCTCTGGTTCCAATCCTGGTGGAGCTGAATTACCTGATTGGGGAGGAAACCCGACTGAGCATTTTTACCTCATCGTGCTTAAGTGACCCCCTACTGGTCAGACATCTTTTGTCTCCAGGGTTCAGCAGCTTGATAACGCTGCTTAGTTTTGGTGGAGGAAAAGAGGTGGTGCTGGAGGCCACCTGTTCATCCTAATCGGGCATTTGAATTGGGCATTTCAAATTGGCTTGACAAATGGGCATAGAAATTGCTTGTGTTATTATAAAAATATATTATAAAAAGGATATTAGTCCTCACCTCCATATCGGTCCACATATACTGCATAAGTGCTCCTCGGTGCTTTCTATACTGGCCAGTGTGTGATTTCCAGATGAAGCACTGGTCATCCGTCTGATGCAGTTTCAATGAAGCAGGGTGAGGGAAGTTAATACTACATGGGGGAAAACCAATATAGAAGAGTAATATTAGCTAGCTGTGTAAGACAAAAGTGAAGGAACTATTAGAAATGAAATAGGATAAAGTGAGCGGTGGGGATGACATTGAAGCTAATTAATGACAAGGAAATGGATTTGAAAACCTTGGGGACTGCACCTTTAACATTTTAAATGGTTCCCCTTCTGCCCGTCAATAAACAGTTCTATTACCATAACCACCTGCAATCTACAGATTATCTAAGTAAATTAAATGGCTACCTTTGTTCTTAGAGGCAATGCAGAAAGGTCTCCACAAGCTCCCTTAGCAGCTCATGTAGTATAATAGGGATCAATGTTGCTTAAGTTTGGTTTACTACCACTGTGACCTAAACAGTATCAGACTCAAACAGAAACGGTTATATTGGAATTTAAATCAGCAGATGTTCACAGTGTAGGCTGTAATTCAATTAACCCGCACTGTCAGCGTAATCTCCCCCTAGACTGAATATTAACATCATAAAGGAAGCCTGCACTAATAGAATGAGAAATTAACTGCATATTAGCGTGGGCTGTCTTCTCTAATGACTATGGACTTTATCGGTTTTTGTGGGGTTCGCTTTTAGTGTGTCATCATATTTCCCATCTATGCAAATCTGCCTCCACCCTGAGGAATCAACATTTAGAAGTGCCTTTGGTGTTTGAAACTGACAAAATAAGTCCTTAAATCTAACACATTGCCTACTTTCATTCAGGATTACAAACATGTGTTTTCATTTTAAAATATGAGGTTGAAGAAAGTACTGTTTGTTTTCCTTGGCTTTCAGGAAGTCTGTTACTGTTTCACTTCCTAGGTCTCAACGGTGTCTCAGCAGAGGTCAAATCATGTTCTGGACTGCAAAGCATGCCAGTCGTTAGGGTAAACAGCTGTCTGGTTTATGACAATATAACTGTCTAGGTGAAATGATCTTATAAGTGCAAGACTAACTTAAAGCAACACCATATTGTTAATTTAATCTAAGAGAAAAAAACTCTGGTGCAAATAACATTTAGATTTGGGTCAGAGATCGATAGACACTGAGGGGATATTATGACTGCGTGTTAAAAAACATACATTTGTATAAAACAAATTACATTGTAAGGGTTTTTCTAATATGTGTTTTACACATGTATAATCCTCAGATGAACCATTGCTGCTACCCAGGGCATTTGTATTTTAAACCCAACTCCATTAAATCTGCTTAACAAGATTAAAAAAAAAAGACTCCACAGGGCCAGATTGAGGCAGTGTGTTTTTAAAGAGACCACATTTTTGCGCAATGTACAAACTTTTCTGTCACTGACACATTAGAATCGTTGGTCAAAGGCGCTGAAGAGGTTCAAAAGGAATGGTATTTTATTTTTTTTCACAGGGAAAAAAAACATTACTCTTAGTCTCCAGGTCATTCTTGAGGTCCTTCTATTGCAAGGAATACTCAAGAGAAGAGTTTTCCTTAAATGTTCTGTATTAATACATTGGTAATATTAACCTTAGTTAGCTTTACCCTATGACCTCTAAGCTAGGTCATTTGCATTACAGATATCCCACAATCCCCTGTGTTCCAGATTTATGTAATCAGACATGCCAGGGCAGACATTGTAAAACATAAAAGGTTGCCCTATAACCCCAGAAAAGGCATTTCTCTAAGTCTTTGAAGGTCTAGGTCTATTTAATCAAAAGTCATTTGAGAGACTGCGTGGTCTTGACTGGAAGGCACCTATTTGTATAGATATTGATGTTTTTATTCTTGTACCTCACCACTGTGTAATTATTCTGGAATGAACTGGGTCGCATTGTAAACTCAAAGAAATGTTTTAGTTTAAAGGTTACATTGTTGTTTAGGTTTTTGCTTTTGATTTTGAAGTGGGGCATTCAGATTAGGTTGTGCATGAATTTACCTTTATTACATTCAGTAGGTCATACCATACTTTACTAATGTTTTTACACAATAGTTGAATAAGGGAATTCTCCAGTTTAAACCTTCCATAGGAACATGGATAGGGTTTATAAAGAAGAGATAGCATGTAAGAAAGGCAGACAACTTGGGCTAAACTAACACATCCAGTATAGTTGAAATACAAACGGCTCATGAGAGAGGAAATGAGAAAGGGCAGAAGGAATGTCAAATGCAAACATTGCAGTAAAGCTAGAGGATAGATAAACCAGCAGAGAGGCTGCCGTGAAGAGTTTAGGGTGATGTTTCACTAACAGTCCACTAATAATGAGGAAAAAACAGGTCTATTACCATTTAATGAATACAGTGCCACCAAAGTGTAGTGGTTGCTGAACCTCTTAGCTGTCCTGATATAATGGTTTCGTGCTTCATATGCCAAATGTGCTCATTTGTCATTTTCTTCTATATTCAGCTCCTGTTCTTTGCCCTTTCTTAGCTTCAGGTTTTTAAAACTATTTTGCCTACATAGTCTTTAAAATGAAAGACTGTAATATAACATGCACCCTGTATATAACACATATGACTATGCTCCTTTGGGCATATTGTGCACTTCTTGTACACTATAAAAAAAAAAAAACTCAATGGTAGAATTTGTAATAGAAAATATTATAGTTGTCTCAGCGATGTTAATCCATTCAGTCATTAATATTGCATGCAGTTGGTGCAGAGCTAGGCAAAGGATCTTGATAAGTATAGTGTGTCATTCAAGTTCATCCCAAACACGCTCGATTAAATTGAGATCCAGGGATTGCGGTGGCCATGGACGATGCCTGAAGTCTCTATTATGCTTCTCAAACCATTTGTGCACAATGCTAGCACAGCAAATTATCATTGTGAAAGAAGCCTTTGTCATCTGGGTACAGGTGCAGCATTGTTGATGGTTAAGTACACCACAGTACGTCACATGATCAGTTCATTTTTATCTCTAATTCGCCACCATGCCAAATCCAGTAATGAAGTGGGCAGGCAGTGTTTATCCTGAATATGCTGAATTTGATATTATTAGGTACCACACTTAAAATAATAAAAAGGTAATAAAATGTAATTTCTTTTACCCCAACATATTTGTAATAGTAGGAAATGATTTCTCTTGTGTAGTGATTTTAACCACAAAACAATAGACTTGCATAGCTTGGAACGAAACTCAAGCATATGCGATATTGGCTTACTGGAAATGCTCAATGAAAACAGTGTGACAATCTAGCTTTAAAATGTATGAAATATCCCTCTGTGAAACCTCTAATCTACTTGCCTAATGGTTTGAATCAATGCTCACACACAATCCATTTGTGTTTTGGCGCTGTAATATTTTGCTCTGTCTAGCACACACACTGCGCATCATTACTTTGACCTGAAGCTTTGCTGAGTCAAGCAGTGACCTAGGGCTGGGGTACACTGCCTGCTATTAAATTTAACTGGCCGATAACGATGGCTATTCCTTTGCTGCTTTGTTTCGGATCAATTTCAACCCCAATTCATGCTAAAGAAGAAACAAATAAATCATTTCTCTGACTAATATGTTCAAGGACAGTTCCCTTAACTTTTCCACAACAGATTTACAATCCCTCACACGTAGCTCTTAATCAACTACATGAATGCTGAGGCAGCTTGCTTGCAATGATCTCAGTCTGCTTAAAAAGTAATTACAGGTTATGAGAAGGGATGTGGAAGGACATAATCAGTTTTTGATCTGTATTGTGAAGATTTGTGCTGCCAGGCTTCGAAGGTTTAAAGGAAAAATAGAGCTTAACTTGCATACTGTGTATATGGAATCTGATACACTGTGGTATGCTGTGTGTATAGACAAGCCCTCTTAAAGTGATTGTAGCTAATTCCGTCAATCTTTACACTTCTATTAGCTATATACAATGTATCAAATGTAGTTTTGAAAGTTATTTCAAACATGTGTTCTCATTTGTCTAGTACTATATTAGGCTAGTGAAAGCTATCAGTTTCCATGCCTTATTCTCAGAAAATCACTTGCATTTCCAGTGTTTTAAGTCAAAGCTGAAAACAAGGCTGTTTGAATATCTGATACCTGTAAGATATATGAAAATATTTTGTTAGCTGCAATCAGTTTGAGATCAATCTCATTTGTCACTACAAACTGGTCTACACCGAGATATGATCCGAAGCAATGTAATCCTATGTGTTCAGATCTTTCCTGATTTTTATTTATTGTGCTTACCAGAACTCGCAACTTAAGGGTTACAGAACAATCAGAAAAACGACTGTATAGCTGCGAGATATTTTCAACAGAATCCCAATGGTTCTGTAATTGAACGTCATAGCTCTTAAATCAGCTGGAAATACATTTCTCAGCTATTGCTCGAAAGCGTTCACCAGGTGAAAGATCATTTCTCTTATTAGCGGCATACTGTTTCCGGATCATGCTCCTTCCCGCAGCATCCCTGCAACAATAGACCCTCTGTCTCCATTTATATTGTGCCTCAAAGAACCGCTATGAGTATAAAAGTTCAGAACACCTGGAATCCCTGTTTCCCTGCATAGACAGCTCATTAACCTTTAGATAAGGGCTATCCAGTCACTGGGTTCACAGAAGTGTAAATAGGGTTCATGACATTGCTGTCTCATTCATTTACTAATGACTTTTAAAGATTTGGTTGAAGAAACTGGACATTTATTTACAATACTTTGTTTAAATCTACTTTGCCGTTGTTTTACAGGTAATTTGTAGGTATTGTATTCACACTTTGTCTAGTTATTGTGTATGTACAGTACATATGAACATAAGATAATTTACGAATGTCAGAAGGCCATTCGATCCATCAATGCTTGCCTGGTTCATAGTAACGCATTAATCCCAAAATGCTGTCATGTTTTAAAGGTTCTCAATGATTTCTCAAGATGGCTTGGTAACCTCTATAAACAAGTCTCTCTTAGTTCTGGTTTCTGTGCTGAGTTTAAAGTGTTGGCCAGGTTCAATTCAGGCTAAATACAATTACTGTATATTAAACACTACATTCAGTTCCCTCCACTTATCATAGTTTGGTTGCTTATTTTTGTATTGCTGGGACCACAGTTGAGTGCAGTATTCTAACTGCGTTCAAACCAGAGCAGTATACAGTATCATCTAGACATCACTTCCTTTTATTTGTACTCTACACTTTTGGCTATACAATGATGCATTGTGCTTGCCTTTATAATTGCTTTTCAACACTGTCTGGTAGCCTATTAGAACAGGTGGCTTGAGATTGTCGTTGATTTTCAGACCATACTTAAAAACAGTGTAGTGTCCCTGCCGTTTACCATTAGGACGATAATGTGGCTGTAGCTGGAAGACGACAACACAATATCATCACACAGGCTCCAGGCTGTAGATAATTTGCAGTGGTGAGCTATGTCTTTTTTAGTAACCAGTGACAGAACATCACCCTTTTTCATTTGTGTTCCATTTTCTGTAAGGGCTTTTAGTTTTGGAGTGTGTAACATAGATTAGCATTTTCAGGACACTGACATATAATTCAGTTCTATATTTTACACAAACTAAAGAAAATCACGAGGAGACCAGGACTGCTTTCAAAAGTAGATTCATTAAGTCAACAAGCAACAGAAAAATGTATATATTCAAAGTTTAGCCAAATGTTTTATATTACATTAAATACTGAAAAAATCGTTTAAAGGACAGTTTAACACAAAAAAGTATCAAAGCACACTGTAACGGGTGTCAGTGGTTGACTTGGGAGTGGATGCAGTGAAAATGAGAGAGCCCTTCCTTTCAACTGGAGAACAGTTATATATGATTGTCGTCATGCTCCAGTCCCTAAGCAGTACTGGAATTAAAATGACAAAGCAATTTGCAGCAGACAACAGAATACAGTTGCGATCATGCATTTTTATGACGAAGATTGCATAGCTGTTACAAAAACTGTCTTTGTGTCCTTGGAGCCAGTGCTGTGCTTTTTTTCCTTAGTTTTTTTTTGCTTGTTTTTTTTTCCTTGATGCACACCGGCTTGGAGATCTTCTCCAGTCGGTTGACCCACTTTGGGAAAAACCGAACATATTTCAAGAGTATCCAATAAATATTATTTTCAATATGCAACAGATATAAAAAAGAGAAAGCTGACAGATTCAGTCGTGTTTATCGTAACCATGGGGAGGGAATGCAACAAGTCTTAGTCTCCATTTTTTGGGGGGGGGGGATCACAAGGCATATTTTGTATATAATATAGTTACATCTCAACATAGCTGTGACATTTTATGAAAAGACATGCATTTGTTTTCTCTTGATAAAATAGCGACTTGAAATGGCCTAGATAGGCCTGTGCTTCCTTTAAAAATAACATTTCCACCTTCAGTGTCCTGCTACCCAGTGTATTACCTCCTTTTACATACATATCATTCAAGATACAAACAGGGAATTAGGCAGCCAACTTCTCAGATTTTTTGCAGACAGCTGTTGTAGTACAACGACATTGGTAGACTTATAGGATCATTGACTGGAGTAGTGGTGCGTTGCTTCTAGTCCCTCAGTACAGCATGGTTCATCATAATAACCCATGCGTGAGGTTACTGTGAGCCACCGTAGTAGAGGATGACAGCATCTCTAATTTCCTCAGGTCAGGAGAAGCAGATGACAACGTCTCTCTTTGTGCGCAAGTTCGCCTTAGGCTTTTCTCAGATCCGTATATGAAAGGTGCTGCAGAAAAAAAAAAAAAAAAAACTTTATTGTATTGGTAAACATTTACTTGCTCTGCAGGCATTAAGACATGTTTCCTGCCCACTTAAGCAAGCCGGTCGCATGTCTGGCCTGGTTTAATTGTGTCTTCATTTTGCACTGCGTTAAGGCAGTCATTAACACGGCACAGGCTTTATAACTATGTACCAGCATCCTTCTCTAAGTCCCTAAAACCCCTACCCCACATCCAGTGGATTTTTACCAGAAAACAGTGTTGCTGATATGAAATCTGTATCCCATGTGGTCTCTCCAATAGGCCTAATTGTTACCTGCAGAGGAATGACAGATAATCATTACACATTGTAAAAGCTGGTGACAAGACAGGGACCCCGACAGAAAAAGGTGCATTCATTTGCTTCAAAGTTGGTTTCATGTACCCCAGTTCTTCTGCTACAAAATAGTACAGCACTCAAACGCTCAGAATATAAGGCAATTACACATAGACTACCGTATGCTTCAAAGAAATTCATAATAAACCTGATTTGTTATATGCAGTACACTAGATTTTTCTCTTTCTTTCCTTTATTGCACTATTAAACATCTGTGCACAGAGTACTACTAGTAATTGAACAGTCTGGGGGTTTACTTCTTAATCCAAATAATTTTAATTTAATAGGCAGTCATTTGTTTAGCTCTGAAGGTATGAGAAATGGTGCACTAAACAACGTCAATCCCATAAATTTTAAACCAGTTCACGTGGTTTTTACCCTGCAGGAATTGAACAGATTCTGGGGTCTGCATTAAACTGCCATAACAATTAATGCAGCTGTGGTTTTCTCTCTGGGGTGAATTATTGAGCCACACAGTAACATACAACAAAAATACAGTGAAATGAGGTTTGTGAAAAAACAGGTTTACACATGTTAGGGTTGTAATATTAAGAACTGCCACTGTTTAGGGTTAAATAAACCCATTTAGCCTATGTGACATGAAGTGACAATTCACTGTAAGTGGGCTTTCTTTTTCAAAAATCCAGAACTACTTAAAATATGTTTGGTTCACAGAATAGTTAAGTCAACATTTTAATGACAAGTTGTAGCTAACCAGGACCAGAAACTTCTTCAAATAGACATAATTCTTAAATGCATTTTATAAGTAGATAAGGGGTTTATGATCCACTATTTTCCAGTGATGGTTCTCTGCCAAGATTGTACTTCCAGAAACACCCAGAAGACTATTGGTCATGCTGGTTCCACTGGCACCCACTCTAATACCCTTGTGAAGTCACATCCTTCTGTTTTCAGATGCTTGTTGCTGAGTAGTTGCACACAAGTCTAGTAGGTACTGATGTTGTCTCTGCAGCGACAAGAAGAAATCTACGGCGTTGGGATAAAGCTGTCATAATCTGATGAGATTGTTTCACTGAATCACCCATATTGCCATGCTCCAATGTTCAATTCCTTCCTGCTTTACGAGATCTTGGCAGATTCATCCTCGCAGGTATTTTATGTGTTTCTTGCCTTTTTCATTTAAAAGCATTTTATGCCACTCTGGCACTGAAATGAGTCTTAGTTTCTGTAATGATTTACAAAGCAATTTCCTGCAAGAAAAATGTAGCCAGTCCAGAAGAACAGATCACTTAGTCAGTGCCAGCATGGACGTGCTAATACTCACATTAAACTACAAGCAGGCTGCTAATGCGAACATTTCAGCGTGAAATAAACATGCTAGTGATCAGTAACACAGGACAGCTGCTTTGCCCAAAGCAGAAGAGATAGCTCATCACACATTAATGGCATTCTTTAGGTAAGCGACCAATCAGCACAGCTTAATATTGTTCCTGTTAAAACTGGGGCCAAGGGAATTGTCATGTCATCAAATCCTGTAACACTCAACTGTGAAATTACAGAGACATGCAGTTTGTTAATCAAACCCTAAAACTATTAGGGTTATGAGGCAAAGTGTGTGTATACAACAGATGAACTCAGGAATCTCATGTGTTGTGCACTTATTTGCTCAAATGAGCAGTTTTGAAAGAAAGTTATAGCAAACATATATTTCAAATTTTAAAACATTATACCTGGTATTACACTAGGTTAATGAAAGGTCTCAGTTTGCTTGCCTTGTTTTCAGGAAGTCAGTTAATGTTTCAATTCCCAGGTCATTTCTCCTCAGTCTTTGGGTCAATGCATGTCGGTTAATAGTGGAAGTAGCTAGTTGGTTCATGAGAAGGGGTGTAGACAGTGTACCTCTCCAGGGGAAATTATCAAGGATGTGCAAGACTACTAACAAGCAAGGCCTGCAAACAGAGACTTCTTTAAGCTAGTGCAGTACCAGATGTTTAAAAATGAAAATACGTGTTTGCTACAGCATGTGTTTCTTTTAAAACTTCACATTTGACCTACTACATGTTGGGATTATACAATATATTTATACTTTTGATATTTTGGGGGAACTGAATCTATCCATCATCCCTTACAAAATGATGTGATGCTATAATGGTTCTGCTTAGGTTTAACCAGGGAAATACCCTTGTATTATATTGGTGTCCCAACAGTGTTTTAAACTTAATGAATATCAATTTAAATGCACAGCGTGTCAATACTATCTACTCAAGTGGATTCATCTGTATTTAGGAATAATGAGCCCACTGCATTGAAGATAGTGGATTTCTATGGAGTGGTAACAGTTATCAGTGTAGCAAATAAACAACTCCTGCTGGGGGAAACATAAGATGCCTGCTTGAATGCAAATGAGAATTTATCAGTCTATCATAGACAATTATTCATAGCAGGCAGTAGCATGGACGACTGACCACGGCAACACATTCCTGTGAAAAATGATGCAACAAAAGTCTGTTATAAGCAGGCACAGATGGACAGATTTATGGGTGCTATTTCTGCTGAAACCTCTCTTGCCATTAAAGTTAAAACGTAAGTATTCTGAATAATATAGCGTTACACGTGCCCATGTGCTGCTACAAATGTTTAAATAACATACCTGTAATTTTTCTTTTCATTTTTAACATCCTGACAACTTTTTACACTAATAACTTTAAAGTATGTTGCAATGTTCTTTTCAAAATGTCCGCTCTAGTGTACTGATAGTGTCAGGATTAATGCCCACATTGTCAGACAGGTAACACAGCAATAACGACCCATGATGTGGTGCGGAACAGAAAAGCCAGAGCATTTATTATGTTTTCTTTCTTTTTTTTCTTCCTGCAGTGATTTAGAGGACAGTTCTCAAATCCCAAAGCACTAGAACAGACATTCTGTAAAGAGCTTTGAAACAGACTTTAAAAGTTGACAGGATGTTAACACTGAAAATAAATTGTCACAGGTACGTTATTTAAACAGTTGTAGCAACACATGGGATCATGGGGATATTTTACAGAATCCTGCTACTTAGTCTTTAACCCTAGTTCAGTTCCATGAATGAATTCTATCTCAGCTAATGTAAGAGCCAAGACAGTTAGGGCCCTATTTAAAAAAAAAAAAAACTTTAAGGGCCTTTAAGGAGTGTTTAGTTAAGGACTTTTTTGTAGCCCTTTTTGATTAATTAAATCAATTTTGCAGATCATAAAACATTTGATTATTAGTTTATTCTTATTTATTAAAGTACTGTTTCACCTAAGATATTGAACACTCTTAAAAAATAAAAATAAAAAATAAGTGCAGTAGAGTTATAATATAATATAAATATGTGCATAACACAATCTGTACCCCAAATTGGGAGCAAATTTTAACCATTTCAAATATGCAACATAAAGCTCTTCCATTCCACAGAGTTTTAGCAACTAAAGAAGAACTAAAGAACAACTTAATTTACACATATTCATTATTGATTGAATGTTTAGAAAGCAAAATGTTATCTCAGGTTGATTTTTTTCTTTTCTTCCAAGATCGATATATAGGGTTAGTCAAGCAACTTTAAAACCACCCTATGACATTTTAATATGCATCTATATTTGGATATGAATCATGTTTTTTTTTTTAATTACCTTAAGAAGTCTGGTGCCCTGGAAATCATATTTTCAAAGTCAGCAAATGCCAGCTTGCCATCCCCGTCCAGATCAGCTTCTTCAATCACTTTCTCACACACCAGGTTCACTTCCTCCGGGGTGAGCTCCTCTCGGGTCAGCTTGTTCAGGGTCTGCTCCAGATCTGACTTGCAGATGAAATTGTCTGTGTTGAAGTCTAAAGCAGAGGCATTCAAATTCATTGTCATTCAACATTTTCCAGCGAAATATACAGGTCAGTTCAAATGAGATAACAGTTTGGGATTGAGATCAATTCATTATTTGTTTTCAAATTTATATACATAAATATAGTTTTCAATTTAATATACAAAGATAAATATATAGTTTTGTTACAACCAGGTTAAGCAAACAGATTGATACACTGAGCTAAGTTCTCAAAGCTATAACACAATCAATGGTACAATATGTGACCCTGTTCACTTCTAGTCTCTTTTAGTTTTAAATTCAAACTCTTCAAAAGGAACTGAGAACAAAATGAAGACAATAATCAGTTAGCTTTATCAGGAGATCACCAGTAACCTGGCAAAAAAAGCATTAAAACACAGAAGAAATGTTTGCCAACTGTGCCCGTTTTGCTGTGGAACACAAATACATATGTAGTAACACTAAAAGAAACAAAGGCTTTCAATCTCTTCCTTATATTACATAACATTTCTATTATGCACAGCAACTTACATCAGCTCTAGGTAATATTATTTTATTTCCCAAGTGATATGAAGTGGGGGATGAAATGAGTTGTATGACTATTAACTGGGCTGTGGTAATAACATAGGACACTGTGGCCAGGACATGTCAATGTGGTGATAATAATGGAGGGTGGCATTAACAAAAGTGAATGGGTTTCATTTTAGTAAAGTAAGTGACTTACCATATATTTTAAATGCATATATGGCCTTTAGTTCCCTGGGGGCCATTTCACTGAGCACGGAGAACATGTCCACGAAATCATTAAAGCTGAGGTTCCCATCTCCAGCTTCAGAGAACGACTCCACGATCCTCTCTTTAAAGGGATTCTCCTGTGGGAAACAGATGGCCTTGTTTAACACACCATCTCTCCTGTAACAACCTCATTAGGGTGCTTATCACGGAACATCATTAAAACAGTCCATGACCCTTCAGGGCTCAATTTACTGTGTTATCCATCAGTATAAATAAAAACAAAAAACAAACTGCAACTGAGTGACTGCTTTACTAGAGTAATAAACAAGAGCTGCAGAAACTCTTCTAGGAGATCAACAAGTGTTGAAAAGCCCAGTCAAAGTGCATAAATTGGATTGCTGTAGTCAAAGCAAGGGCAGTAAACATATATAGCTTCAGAGAGAAACAAGGGAAGGAGAATCAGATATTTGAAAGCACTCTCCTTAAAGAGAACAACGGATATGTTAGCAGTATAAATCACAGGCAGGCTAATACAGAAAGAACAGCTGACACTCTGCATTAGTCCATGAAACTGAAGTAATGCAGTATAACAGTTTTCTTGTTACCAGGTAAAATGGTCAATACTGTTGAGTAGAACTAAAATGGATATCGTTCCCTTTAATATGCTATGTGATTATCAACTATTGGTTTACTCTTGACCAGAATTAATTAGGGGATGAACAGAATTTTGTTGTTTCCTATACTAATTTTTTTTCATAATATTATATTAAAAAGCCACAATTCAAATGAAAAAGTCAAATTAAAATAAAAAGCTTATATCTATTTGAGAACAACAAACACCGTAAATATAAAGCTGTTCTGCTTTAAATGTGACTTCCTGCAATTATGTCTAAATACCCCTGGCTGTGTGCTGTCGATATGAAGTTTCTAAATCACAGTCAGTGGTGCAAAAGCATCCTAATGGTCCAGTGAACAGGAAAAGGAAATACAAACGAACCTGTCGTCTCTGAGACACACAGACACACCGAGCGCCTTGTTGAATGTTACAGAAGGTAGAGAATGATTTTTTTGGTCTGATTTTCTCAGGGTCGTAAGTGTAACTGCATTTTTTAAAAAGCTAATGAAGACAGACATCTCTGTGAGGACAGAAGTGATTTATGCCTCTAAATGTTCTAGTGGCCTCATCATTCTCCACTAAAGTGGTCAGTTTTGTCCAGAGTCCAGGGCTGCATTACACTCATGTATCCAAAAATGTGTGAATGAGAATTACACTCATATAAAGTCAGTATTATATTCCACCAGTATTCAGAATTATGGATGAAATTCTAGAAGTGAAAACCATACTTAATGCTTTACATTATATAGTTACCATACAAAAAAATGTGCTAGTCATATTAAATAAACAGCAAGGCAAGTGCTGGTAGGGCATGGGGAGTACATCATAATATGATGCATGCAGTTTTAATTGGACCATTACATAGGATGGATTCCCAGTTATCTGGGCATGACTAGACTAACAAATACCCCATTACTATCCCCTGTAGATTTATAAGGTAATTGTTATTGCAATTTACTGTCATGAATAATGCAGCTGCTTCTGTACTCTTAAAGGTGTAATAATCAAAGCTTGAAAAAAAAACATCAAAAAAACAAAAAATTCACGTAATTCTCCCAAGTATGCATCATGCATATGTACTTTATCCTCCTCAGTCCCATATTCATTTTAATGGATGTTGGGATTTTCACGGCTGAATCCTACACTGGCTTTTTAACCCTAACTTGTATTATTTAAAATAAACCAAAAAACATTTCAATGGATATGGGCCAAGGGGGTTATTTTCTAGAACCGGTATGTTTTTTTTCTAGATTTTGTTTTGTAAGTGAAAGCATCGTACTGTATCTACATCTTATTCCCTCCTGCAACGCTGCTTGTTTTCTTTCTGTTCCCACAATACACCAGTCAATTCGATGACATAACCAGCACTTCTGCAGGAAGGAGCATTGACTGAATCCAATCTGATCTCTTTCTTTTTCACAAACACCCCAGAGTAAAAGCTATGAAATGTATTTTCTGACTCAAAACAATCAAGATTAAAAATATTCTATATTGCAGCAATATGGTTTATTTTAAGGTTTTCAGTGTAACTAAATGTTCCCTATGTATTGTGCTACTTAAAACATGCATTCTGTAAAATCAGTTCGCTGTGCCTTATATAGAAAATTGCTTAGTTCCCAGCTCTCAGTACATATCAGTGCCCCTCCCCCTTCATCAATATCTGATTTTATACATTTTCAGTGTAAAAGAACCAAACTGAATACCAGATGTTCTACCATGCTGCAATGTCTGGTCTGACCTGTCATATTAATGCAATTATTCCATAGACTGGTGAACCTTAACCATTTTGATAATGCAAAACACCCCCTATTGTTTGTGCTGTAATCCATTGCTTCTTCAGCAGCTCAATTACAGAGTGTATCTCACTGATCTCAGTTGCCTATCAAAGGCAGTGTGTTGACAAAGCTGAGACGGCTGTATAATGTAGCTGTCCAGCAATTCTTCAAGGCCGCAATTGGACCATGTGTCATCACACTTAACTGTTCAGCAACAGCTATCAAGGGGTTTGAGCAACATATTGTAAATGTACAGTAATATACACTTTGATTTTCTGTAGAGAGGGAGAACGAACCCAGATTACAGATCATACAGAACTAGTTCCTAATGAGATTTTAAAAGAATACGTTCTTCAAAGGGTTTTTTCTGTAATAAAATAAAGTTTGATACTCATGAAACTGGTCTAAATTGACATTCTTCTTTCACATCAGCCCCAAACAACTGCATAAAAACAGACTTTATTGCTTAAGCCTGTTAATAACTCATGTGTTAAAGCTTTGCTAACAGGACAGAATATGATAAGATAACATTATGCTGTGAGCAGTTCAAGTATGTTTTGGAGGACGTAGTTAGCCACTATATTTCCTTTGTAAAGGGATATCCAGTACCATATACCATAGCAGGGTATAGCATGTCTATTCTATACATTATTGGAAACACTTTAAATTAAAAAGTACATTTACTACACTGTAATTTTACTTTTTTCAATTTGTTAGATACATTAAGTTAATGCATGGAGTTCAATCCTCATAGTTGCAGTGACCAAAAGTAATCCTGACAAACCACAACAATCATTCCCAGTGTCAAACATGCCATGTGATGTACTGAGAGGGAATCTGGGGTATTCAAGGTAATAAAGTTGTGACAGTGGAAAACTCAATTAAGCCTTTAATAAAATAACAACTAATTAATGTGTGAAATCCAAACTCCTTCCAGTCTTGTGAAATCCAGCTTTGTTTTTCCGCATTAGAAAAAAACAACACCAAGTCAGTCAGGAACTGAAACTTAGTTTAGTCAACACAGGACACTGTCCACACCCAGCAAATGTAAGCCCTTTGTAACACAGTACCACACTGACTTTAGTGTGCATGCAGTCCTGCTTCTTTCTTTTGCTGTTCTACAGGATTCTTGCTGCTGTAACTGATTGAGGCTGACTCAGCAGAGTACAGGATGTGGTTTGCAGGACAGGGTTATTAAGTTCTTGCTGCCAGGATGTCATGGAAACCATTTACTTGGTTTGACGAAGATACTCGATACCTTCCTAGCGATGTACAGCATGTGCACAACGTCTATAGCTCCAAACACCCAATCATAGCATTCTGAGGTGAAACAGGCTAGTTATATCTCTTAAGCCTAGAAAGATAAGAAGCACCTGGTGTTTATCAGGTGAGGTAGTATCATATAAAACAGTGGTTCCCAACCCTGGTCCTGGGGACCCCCTGTGTCTGCTGGTCCTGGGGACCCCCTGTGTCTGCTGGTTTTCATTCCAACTGAGCTCCCAGTTACTTAACTATACCCTTAATTGAACTGATAATTTGCTTAATTTGACATTTTTACTTGTTTTCAGCTCTTAAACTGCTGCAGAGTTGAAATTAGCTATAACATTTTATAAGTAACTTGAACTATGTAACTGTTTAAGAGCTGAAAACAATTAAAATGGTCTAATTAAGCAAATTATCAGTTCAATTGAGGGTCTAGTTAATTAATTGAGAGCTCAGTTGGAATGAAAACAAGCAGACACTAAATAAGTATCTAAAATACAGTGCTTTATAACACTGGAGTCTGACGCTATTTATAAGAGGCTGTGCAATTTATGTTCTGCCTTATAACAAGAATACAATTCAATCATAAAAAAATCCTAAATTCTGCCATATGGAATAACATTTCAATGCAAAAGTCATATAGTGTACTAACACGGGATGAGCCTTGATAGGCCCAATGATCTCTTTTCATTCTTGATATGTTCTTCCACATTTAGATGAATTCTTCTACAACCTCAAAGCTTCATATGTACAGTATGTACTGCATCCATTAATTTATGGAATAAGTGTTTCTCTTGTTCATAAATAAACATTTATTGGAATTTGAAGGGACTATTCAAACATGAAAACTCATTTTACACCCAACTCCTTGGGGTATTTGATTGACACTGGAAAAACATCTCCTACAACTAAAGTTCGCAAGTAGTTTTAAGAACATTGACAATACATTTTACAGGCACTTCAATTACAGGAAAGTGGCGCAATGCCAAAATTATATATTTTTTTTACGTTTCACATAAATTCTATTCTCGTAAATGTCTCCAACTGTTTACATTTTAAATCTTCCTCTTAAAAATGCAAAAAGGTAATTAAGCTATTATTCATTTTGACATGTGGACGATTCACATATCTTCCCAGTTACATTAGTGATTCACAAAAGCAGCTGAATGAAATTAGGCTATAACTTTTCATTCATTTAAAATGTAGAAAACGTCAGCATGCATATGGTTACATGCCTTTTCTGTATGCTTTTGTTTTCGTTAACCTTGGTAATTAGAAGTGCCCATTAAAATCAGTAACAATATCAGTAACAACTACTGTATGCTTCTAAATCCATAAATACAATTCTAACCATATAATTCCACGCCATACTGGTAACTTAATGCCAACCAGGAAATATAAATAGTTAGCTTTGAGTTACAGAATTTTGTTAAGTAGCTTGATTGTTCTAGCAATAGTTTCCTGGAGGCCATATTGGTTTTTAAAAGTTTTTCCTTGCATGTTATAAAGCTAGTTCTGTACTACATGAAGATATATCATGAGACCATCTCCCACTCTACTCTTTGTTTTGATGACAGTGTAATGGTCATACAACCAAAACCAGTCTAGTGATTTATATGAAACTACTTCATTCACTGTCTTAGAAAGGTCTGTAGAAACTTGGGTATTACCGTTAGTTCCGGCATGTTTATTATGAGCTGTATGGGTACTTTACAATCAGGATCATTGGTGTAGTCCATTGGCACTAAATTAGGTGCCAGTTCGTGGTATCTGGAATGCAACCTGCAAAAGACAAGAAGAAACATTTAGCTTTCTTTTTAGCTTCCAAATAAACCAAATGAAAACCTACATTCAGAACTAACCATAAGTATATACATCACTGCCATCTGCTGGATGTTTAAAACACAACGACTTCAATGAATATATATATATAAAAAAAAAAAAAAAAAAACATTTGTGGACTGTGACACTCTGCAGCAGCTATTCTTGTCCTCCAGCTTTAGCCCATGGTTTCTTCGTTCATCCTACAAACCTTTAATTTGCTCTTCATGAACAAATCTAAACTGTTGCAAATAATATTGCCTGTCGTCTGATACAACTAGGTAACAAAGCTGAGCCAATCTGACAAATAGTGGTCTCCATTCCTTCTCCATACTGCCATGTGTTTAGTCTTTGCTTTTCTTATTTTTCAGATACCAATTCCGTTAGTAACTTTTCTATTCGAAAACCAGGAACTGCTCACTAAATGAGTCATCTAGTCATGTGCACTATTTTGCCTGAAGAAATATGTGGATACATTTATTTACTCTAACTTTAAAGTCTCCATTCAGGAGACATTTAGAAGCGTCTCAACAAAGTACAAGTACAAGTAACTACATGAACAAGTACAGTCATTCATTTCTAGTCCTATTAATATATTGCTAGGCACTTCAATACACAGCACGCTCACAAAACTGTCTTTCTTTCTCAGTGAACATAACCTTTAACTGAAATAAATACCCTTCACAAATCCCAAACAGGCTGGAGATTAAATGCAACAAACCCTCACTTCTGCACTGACTTTTATTAAGATCCCATCTATACAGATTTAGCTGGCTTCATGAAAGCTGGTTAAAAACTGATAGGGGCCTTTTTATTGGGTACACGTAATACAGTGCAATTGGACTGACCTAGGATTTAATGAACAGTGATTACTACATTTGCCCGTCCTCCTTATCTCTGTGTGCACGAAGCTGTATTTCCTGAACCCAGCCTATAATGAAAAGAGACAACAGCATCCGAAAATATGAAAGCACTGACAACAGACAGCTGATTTAAGAATTGCATCTGCAGTGCATTTCCATGGATCTTTGTAAATTAAGCAGGAGTGTTTGCAAAATTTTACACAAAAAATAATATAAAATACCCCAAATGTTATTAATATCAGTGCAACTTGGTAAAGCCCATGTAGGATCAGGTTTGCATTTATTGTAGTGATCTGAGCAACTAAAGGCGTTGACGGAAGAAAGGGCTAAACCTCATTTACATGTAAAACCATTTGGTTAAGCCATGAATTAGCCAGCATTTCAGATTTGGCACAAAACACTATCACCAGTATTAAGCCCTCCAAAACCATCTGCCCAAGTTCAACCTGAAACATTTCAGAATCACCCAGTTCACTCAGGAGATAGTAGTGGAGTAATTTTGTCTTGGAATAAGGAGTTGAGTACACCAGATCTTGGCATAACATCTCATGTGTAGGGGTATTGGTTGATTACTGACCCCGACTGAGTCACTAAACCACTGGATTTTCTTTGGTCATCCACGAGTCCTTGCAACCCCCAACTCAATGCAAACCAGACCCAACTGTTTAGCTTCTGATGAGATTACACGAGATCTAGGCTATATTGATCAAGGCCTTTACTTGAAAGTAAAAATTTCAAGATCACTTTGTGAAAATAAAATTGTAATGCTACAAAACTAGATCTTGAGTGATTTGTTTTTCATGTTTTTATTGTGAAAAACAGAGGAAACTGTTGTAGCACTGCCCATTTTGAAAGGGGTTAACGGCTTCTAAAACAATACACAACGCTATAGGAAGTTTAGCATGTTGTGAAAGAGGTGTTCTGCGTGGTTATTTATTGTCACACACCAGGCAATGACGGTAATGTGTACACTCTATGCCTGTGATGAAATGGAAATTGTGGGCTGCACACCTCTGTTCAGGGATGTTTGATGACTCACCCCTCCTCTCTACATTCAAATCCAATAACTCAGGTCAGGTGTCTGAAAAATACAGAACTTCAGACATGCGCTGTCCATAATGTCGAGCGCTGCAATTCAGTAAAGAAGTTTGAACTGAATCTCTTTCTTTGCTTGAAAAATTGCTCATTCTAAGCAGGGCCAGTTTTGATGATGTTTGGTGCCACAATGAAACTGGCGCCAATCCAAAAAAAGGACACATTTATATCCATAGCGAGAACAGCAAAACATACCAGCTTCTGAGGATGGTTCCGTGGATGGCATTCTTTCCACTATGTTTATGGATGAGTGGAGGTGGGCGTTCTCACATATAGTAAATACATGTATGTAGTATGTAGCCATCATCAAGGCAAGACTGCAGGTCTGACAGATCAGTAGTTTTGTTGGCTGATGCTTCTGTCTTATTCATTTCTATGGTGAGAACCACTGATACTTCATATTTACTGTAAGGCTTCTGAATTTCGGTTTTACTCGATAAAAAAACAATAAAACACCCCCAATACAAAAAAAAAAAAAAAAAAAAAGGTGTATAGCCAATAAACATGGAAAAACACCGGAGATGGTTAATCAATTCACGTTGACTTCACTGCCTTCCCATTAAAAAAACAAAACCAAACTATCTTTCCGTGCTCGTATCTGTTTCTCGTATCTATCATTGATTCGTTCTGAATACTTTAAACCCACCCCAACTACTAAGTGGCAGCAAATTCTACATTTCTACTGAAGACTCCACTTGTGAGAAGCCCTGTTCACATTGACAAGCCAACAATCAGTAGTAATTACAATTATTAAAAGGTCAGGTTGTACTGGTTTGCTTTATTGCACTTACCCTAGACACAATCATCCTAAATGCTTTTGGCACACAGAAGAAATTACAGGTTATTACCATCATACAAGAATCATTTCCTAATTCCTATTAGTAAAATATGACTGGCTAATGTCATTTCTAATCTAATCTAACTTTGCCAGTCAAGTACTGCACCAGATAATGATAACAGATAGACACAGTATTATGGACCATAGTTGTTTGCTTTCTTTTTCACACAGCATGTTCCAATGATCTTCAATGGCAGTGCAGTGGCAATGGAATAGTTTAGTACTAAATGGCTGTGCGTGGGCAGCATCATTGTTATAAGGCTACCAGTAATAGAATGGTACAACAGTGATTTGTATTTGATATACTAATGGTATCACAATACACAGCAGCAACCCAGTGCTTGCAGTAGCATTGTAACCTACAGTATCAGTACCACTTATCAGTACCTCTTTGAATCCATTGTGTTGCCATTGCTGATACTTCTGTGTACACCCAATGGTTTATTTGTCTTTTATATTTTATTACAATGGCATATATAGGTATTTAAATGAAGCCATCCCTAAAGCTGTACAGCTAAAACAAACCAACAAAAAAGAATATGATCATCCTTCACTTTGGGTTCAATGTACTTTCACACAGCAAAGTCTGATAAGTACAATTCCCAACCTATTATATCACTAGCGTATTTTCCTGGCAAAACCATTGTCAGACCACCATGGCATCACCAAAGGAAATTGTCATTGAAGTAATTTGTACCTGCATTAGCAGACACTGACTGAAAAGAATAAATCAGTAATTAATAAAGATTAAAATCCTCCACATCAGAGTCATTTCAAAATATAAAGCATGCCAAATGCCCTTTGTTAAGATATAGTAAACATTGACAAGTCATGTAATTAGACATGTAATTTCATAATGATTCGAGATGGACCTTAGCTAACTTTGTATAATGGTGTCGTGGCATTTGCCTGCACAGTTACAGGTGAAGCATAAGAATGTTTTATGTGGGTCATAAAACCTAAAGTCTTCATGAGCTTTTCTCTTTATTGTTTATTTCCTCCCCCGTTCACCAGAACAGCTGTTATAAAAGCCTGCCATCCCAATGCAATCACACAGCGAAGTGTAATTCTCAATCCACAAATGCTCATGAAACCAATCTGGAATGAAAACATTCTATCAGGTGATCTGAAATGCATCAATGTCAATCGGTTACTATCTTGGGATTAACTTGGCCCCCTGTTCTTTAATAAGTGCTCACATAAAAGTTGAAAATTAATTTAGGCAAAGACTAAAACATTTAAAGATGCTCATAGAGACCATGTCAAAACCTTACACTGTATTTATTACAAAGTCATGTTTCAATACATCTATATTCCCAAAATAAAGGGGTGGGGGGCAATTGTGCCATCGTTATCATACAATAATGGCAACATTCAGAACAGCAGCAACCACTGCAGTAGTATCCAGGAAACAAGAGTTTAACTAAACCACAGTAAAGCTGGACTCAGCAAAAAGTATACTCTTGAAAGTTGGTTTCAAATCTTGGTAAGCACACCCATCAATTTTTAAATATATCGGTGCAAAATGTTTACTGGTGTTGGCTGTTGTGTACAGCTTTACAGTGTAAGTTGAGACATGGTATTTCTCAGAAATGATCTGAACTCCACAGCATTATCTGTCTGATTTACAGTTTTGTAATTTTATTGTCTACCGTCTCCTTTGTCAAAAGTGCTCCATGCTCCTGGATGTAATGCATTTTGTATTGAGCATTCCTATCACAGCATTAACAAGTGCATCAAGACTGGGTATTTGATAAAAACTAGCATGGGGGAAAAAAATACCTGAGGGGGGGGAAAAAAAAAAAAAAAAGCATTTTGGTGACAATTTATAGTCCTTCCACCACGACGAATGGAGCAAAAGGGACACACACAAATCACAAAAGCATAATCATGGGCCTTGTGTGTATCTAAATAAAGAATTGCTGCTGAAAGACAAGAAATTAGTCCTGAATCTCTAAATCTATTATCTTACTCCTATGGTATATGTTACTGTCATGGCCTGTAGATTTTGAATTACCAGACATGCATTCATAACACTAAGTGTGAGTTATAGCATTGTGCTACTGTAAGATGCCCTTAGAAAATAAACAGCATTACTGCAATAACTATTAGTGGGCAACAATCTTTTATTATGCCACCATGTTATTTACGTAGAGAGAATTCTTAGCAGTTTCTCAGTACAGTACTTGGTAGCTACAGTAGGGTAGACTGGCATGCAATCTTTATTTTATTGTACTCAATAACGCTCCAATAGCTTCACTGACCGGAAGAGAGGCCCATTTGACTTCTCACAATTTTTCATTACAGAAGAGAAATTTCACCAGGCTCACTGTTGTGCAAAATTAGGATCCATTGGTGAGCAATTCTTTGTCTTGAAAAAGCTAACTTACAACGGTGTTGGTCCAGGACAGATGGACATATTTAAAAAATAATGAAAACACTACATGACATGAGCACTGAAAACGGCGGATACAAGCTGTAATGGCTCATTGATGAGGAATAAGGGGAGTTTAGTGGTCCTTATAACCCTATGCATTAAACGTCTCATTAACTTCCAAATCCCTTCTTGTTGGATGCAGTTTTCTTGCAGGATTAATAAAACTGCAGAGTCCATGCAAACACAGCTTCTTTCACTAAAGACTACATACAACAAATAGGAAAGGTAATTCCAACTAATGACCACCAGGGGTCAGGGCTAAGTGACTGTTGGGAAGGTACACTGCCTGGCCACTTTATTAGGACATGCATCTATCATGGGGTTGAAGCCTTGTTCACAACCTTGGTATAACATAGCATACACTCCATAAAGTGTATAGAGGGATGTTAATCCATTCAGTCATTAGTATTTCACACATTTGGTGCAGAGAGGTAAGCAGAGGATTGCAGTGATGAATGTGAATATGCTCAATTGGATTGAGATCCAGAGATTGTGGCCATGGAAGAAGTCTCTGTCAAGGCAGATGGGTGCATTATTGTCTTGAAAGTAGCCGTCAGGGAACAACTGGATGGACTTGATCTGCAGCTACAGCTATGTCTGTCATTCAGCCTTCCAGAGTAATCAAGGAGATAAGTATAGCTATACCAGGAAAACCAGGGCAATACCAAATCCAATCAGTACACAGGTCCTATCAAACTGGCCAGGCAGTGTTAATCAGGAACTAGTATAGTAGGTACAGAACCTGCAGTTAGTGGACTAGCATTTATATTAATGGAAATAACTGTAATATAATATTTACTACAGACCTAGGAAAGTGTACACTGAAAACCCGTCTGCACCATCTTTCAACTCGTTCCTCTCAACGTTACTCAATGTATTGATTTGTGAAGCGATCGAGCCAGCAGTCTCCACTTCTAGCTCCACTGCATTCTAGGTGGCAAACAAAAACACACACCTCTGTGGAACTGGAATACCTGAAGCATGTGGAAACTGAGAGGATGTCAAGTCAATACAAACAGATACATGCCAACGCTGGAACAAAATTAGAAATAAGTCATTTTCCAAATAATTAACAGCCACATTCAAGTCTGCATTTCATTGACAAACAAGACAGCATAGACTTCACAGAGTAAAGATTCTGCAGCAGAGTGGTTGGGATTTAATCTGCACCTTGGAAAAACATGTCCGCTTGTTTTTTATGACAAAAACAGACTGCACAAAAATGCAGCAGCAGCCATAATGTTACAATGTTCAAATAGGTTTAAAATGTAACTTGCCTACAGACTGTTAGCTCCGATGTTAAACATCTTGTCAAGTCAAGTCATTTGTCATTTACAGTGGTTTGCAGAAGTATTCACCCCCTACCAATAATGTCACATTTTGTTTAATTACAAATAATGTGTGCACAGTTTTTCAAACAAACATTTTTTATTCAAAGCTGTAGTGGTTAAACTGAACACTGTTATATGAGGAGGAGGTTAAATGTCAGCAAAACTTGCAAAGAAAATGTACAAAATGAAATTTACTGGTTGCATAAGTATTGAGCCCCTTAAGTCAGCACTTGGTAGAAGTACCTTTTGTAGCTTATTTACTGCTATGAGTCTTTTTGGATAGGTCTCTACTAGCTTTGCACAGTAGGATGGTGAAAGTTTTGCCCATTATTCACAGGAAATTTTCTCCAGTTCTGATAAGTCTGTTGGGGATCATCGATGGACTGCAATCTTCAAGTTTCGCCATAAATTTTTGATTGGATTCAAGTCAGTTCTTGTTCAACCACTCCAAGGTGGCTTTGGCTTTGTGCTTTGGGTCATTGTCCAGCTGAAATCTGAATTCTTCCCTATATCCTGACAAGCTTTGCAGTCCCTGCTGAAGAGAAGCATTCCCATAAGATGATGCTGCCACCACCATGCTTGACAGTTGGGATGGTGATGTGCATTGCTGGGCTTGCGCCAGACAAAACGCTTGGAATGTAGACCGAAAAGTTCAATTTTTGTCTTGTCTGACCACAAAACCTTTTTCAGCACGTCTGCAGTATCATCTACATGCTTTTTTGCAAACTCCATATATACTTAAGATGAGGCTTTTTGAGTAATTTGTTCTTTCTTGCCACCCGTCCATACAGGCCAGCTTTGTGTAGGGACCGGCTTATTGTTGATGTATGAACACTGACTCCCATCTCAGACTCAGAACATCTCTCAAGGTCATTGTTGGCTTCAGCGTGACATCTCAAACCAGTTTCCTGCTTGCCTGGCTGCTCCATTTGGGAGGGTTACCTGATCTGGTTAGTGTCTGGGTGGTATGATGCATCTTCCACTTCCTAACTCTTTGCAGTTCATTTATTCAGCACTTGTCAGGCGCGTCAGGTCCAATTAATTTTCACATGCCCTGTTTATTTCACACGTGCTGTTTAAAATATATATTTTTTCAGAGTAAAACAGGTTTAAAAGGCATTGAATCGCAAAAGAACACTCAGTACTGTATCTACAGCCAAGTCCCACCCCTTGTTTGCTGTATTTTTCACATACCTCTTTATAGACGTGCATACTGAAAAATCCTCTCCTGATCACTCATTTTATCACCAAACTTCTCAATAATGCGATCCAAGTCATTATTTTATTACTCTAATATCTCAAAAAGCTCTGCAAATGTCAGTGATATTCTTTGAGCGCTGGATGCAGAAGCAGCTACCTCCTTTGTTATCTCTGTAATGCACGGGGCTATGAGATACGCCCTTTTTTTCGGTTTCATTCGGCTCCTATCGGTCTCACTCGGCCACTGACAGGGTTTCTCTGCTTTTTCCGGAGAAAAAATGACTACAGGCCTGTGCTTTCCGTCTGTTTGATGATTGGACTAGAAAGGGAAAATTGTAATGTCGGACCTGGTCGATCATAGGACCGCAAAGGGTTAATGATGGACTTTACTGTGCTGAGAGGGATAATCAGCGCATCTGAAATGTTTTTTTATACTCTTCTCCTGCTCTGTGCAATGGTGAAACAGTGTGTGGCTCTGCTAACACAGATACATAAGAATACAGTAGTTCTATAATTCTATGGTGATGGCTGGGAAAGAACCCATGCAGTAACAAGTTAGTAAAGTAGAAATTCCCCCCAAAACTCGTTTAAGCCAACAACATGTATAAAAGCTATACTTGTGTAGCTATGTGTTTATTTGTTGCTATGAGGATGGGAGTGAAAATGTGTTCTGGACCTGGACCTTCCTGTAACAAAGAATTTTGGACCTTCACTAAAATAATTGAGCACCCCTGACCTAAACAATGCACGTTCAACAGGCGTTCAAAACATGTGATTCATATTCTCTTCTTTCACAATTACGCTTTGAAAATGTAATGAACCGACATCAGAATCATCAATACATCTTGCATGTTAAACCATTTAGGTTTCAGGTTCTGAAGCATGGATTCCTCCATTTGGCATGTAAACTCTCCACATTTGTTTTCAGATTCAAAATAATCAATTACAAAAGGCTTGACTTGCATGTAAACACACTAACAGTGCACACTTATTATTAATGTTAGTCAGAGAGGCTGGGGACTGAGCAGAATGGCCATCTGAAATCACAAAACAAGAGAAGTGTGTTAGCAATGACAGGCCTCAACAGGGGGTGCACTGCCAGGGACTTTTTATGACTAATATGAATTGCTGAAGTTTAAAAATAGATCAATCACGGAGACAATTGTGGCTGTGTGACACTAGAGGCCTGCAAACTTCATCTCTGAGCATGTCCCTTCTGTCTGTATAATAAATCATAATAATTACAAAGAAACCTTCTGTTTTGTGTCATGCAGGTTATTTATACCCACAGTGCATGCCCTGGAGTGCTACGACAGAGTTGTCCCACAGAGGAACAGAAGACAGCTGATGAATTCCTGAAATCCCTCCCTTATTAGCCTAATTAGATCCTTTGACTGTAACTCTAGAATGCGCTTTAGGCTCCTGTATCGAGTTTTAATTTCTTTAAGTAGTCATTTGATCTCCAAATAATGCCAAGTAAATGTATTTTCTGACATTTAAGCAGCTTGTGGTAATTGTACTAGAAAGGAAAGAAAGTAATTTGCTTTATTTATATGTGTGGCCTTGATAGCTGGCCTCTTTTTGCAATTAATGGTTAAAGTAAAAAAAAAAAAAAAAAAAATATATATATATATATATATATATATATATATATATATATATATATATATATATATATATATATATATATATATATATATATATTACAACGTCATGCCAAGAAAACTCCAATGGCATCATGGTTTAGGAAGTACTAGCAAACTCAGAAATTGTGACAAAGTGTTGTAAAGAAAGAGATCTCATGCAGTAGGTACCTCACATAACCATGATTAAAGCAGCATTGCGTACAATGTAAACCCAAGGATACCCTAGCACACTTTCAATGTCTCTGCGATGGGTTAAGTTCCTTCAAGGGATCTCTTCAAGTAGGAAGACTGCGAATAAGTTTGCAATCTGTGTCGCTGTTTTCCCTGCATGGACCCGGTTTTGAGGAAGCTATCCCAGGAATTCAATATGCCTTCCCAGGACACTAAATGTCATGGAATGGAACCACCAATGTAAAGTCACTTAACAGGGTGTTGGGCCACCATGTAGTCTACCAGCCTCTAGAATTCTGCAGCGGATGCTGCACCATTATTCCACTATAAAGTCAATCAACTCACGCCTGGTTGATGGAGGTGGAAAACGCTGTCTCAGATGTCGTTCCAGAATATCCCATAAATGCTCAGCTGGGTTCAGATCTGGTGACTGAGAGGCCATGACATATGGATAACATCAGACATGCTCATCAAACCACTGGGCACCCAAACCATGCCAGGAAAATGCGCCCCACAACATTATGGAACCACCAGAACCCTTCACTGTTGGAACCAAGCACTCAGGGCTGTAAAGTTCTTTAGGTTGGCGCCACACGTGCACTCGTCCATTTGTCGAGAACATGGTGAAGGATGATTCATATTTATTTAAATGCCTGGCAATGCAATGGTTCTGTACTTGGAGGCAATGGCAGCAAATGGGTAACTGCAAAGGTATTCATTGGCTATCACAATGGTGTGAACTAATCCACAATATTAATCTGGCTGCAGTTTTCTAATAGTCCAGCAAAGGTTTCTTTAGGGATATATATAGATATATATATATATATATATATATATATATATATATATATATATATATATATATATATATATATATATATATATATATATATATATATATTACTATAACTATAATTCCCAATGTTTTTACTTTATTTGATTTTTTTTACAATCTGCACAATGTAAGATTTGTAGCTCATACACTGTAGATTAGAATGCCTTGCCATATCAATAAGTCTAAATTTGAATTGCAAACCACCTTCAACCTGCACCTGTGTGCATGAACTGCAGAGGACCTGGCAAACGGCTGAGCAGTCAGCTTCCTGGTGCCACACCCCTCCTTATGCTACAGGTACTCTGCAGAGGTAATGCCTCGCCTACACAGCTGTATGGCTGAATCCATTTCAAATCCATTTTGAATGGCATGCTTCCTAACTATCTGAGCAAGCTAAACAGCTACACTGTGTTCACAATCAGCACCCGGACCACTCAGGCTCACTGTTTGGAACAACTCCAACCAAACAACGTTGTAGATGCTGTAATCTGTCTGCAGCTTTGCATTGCTATAATCATATAATAAATATACAGAGATAGGAGAGGTACAATGGTAGAATGTGCACCTTTGTTATTGCCGTGCTTACCACTGGTTAAGACGGGTCAGAACTTTTTAAGGTTACAGGTAAAATAAATAAGGTAGAAATATTGTGTTTATAAAACATAGTGGCTCCAAAAATGACTGTCATTTTAATATTAATAGTTCTATATCTACAAGTTGTGTAAAAAAAAAGATTCTACTGTAGTACAGTTATGTATGCACCTGGTGGCATACTGTATTCTTACTGGTCACAACTGTGCTGCGCCAGTCCATGACTGGAAGATAAGAGACACCCTACAGAGTGTGTAGAAGTGGTGCCATTACTACTTGTAGAGTATTATATCCTTACCTCTGTACAACATGTATCTGTTGTTTTGGCATTGCTGTGGTCAGCAAACAGTTCTGAAATAATACACTGCAACCCTTTTGCCCTTAACCTCCTATTACAACTTCCTGACTCCTTGTCTTTCAGTGTTTCAGCTCACCCTGATCTCATTTGCAGCGACACGGTGCAGTAACCTGGGAAGGTCTGGCATGGTACACCAGCAGTCTGAAGCCAGACAAGCACCCTGAAAGCTAATACTCACATTTATTCACATCACTCTTCAGCCACTTTAGTCAGCTGTTCTTTCAGCAGTGCTCTGTCAAGCAGTGAGGCTCTGAGCCCCCACAGCGGTGACATCTATCAGTTCTGGGGACATTCTTCAGCTCAGTGGGAGAAAGGGATTTCTAGAGCAGTCAACTCAGTATCTTCTTGAAGAACATTTAACAGGTTCTAAAACAGCACTGGGCTTTATACATATTAAATATTGTTAGCCTATTTTATGTATTTCAAAAGCATTTTTTTACATCATTACAATACTTAAAAGGATGGTGGTAAACCTGGTGTATCTTGTACCAGTTTACATGTTGTTTTGAATTTTAATTCCACACGTTAACTGGCATTACCAGCAGCTCACTCTTTTTACTAAAATGCACATACACTAATAACATGGAACGAGAGGCATTGTACACGCAGTTTATAAAATGGCGCACACTGTATACCCCAGGTCGTTATAATCAAACTTTATATTAATGTGCCTGCTTTACATTTTCTTTTTCTTCTTAAATTACCCCTTCAGGTTCCTATTGTATGTCTATAAAACTGGACAAACTTAATATAGCATTTCAACTTTAAAATGTTCATCAGACTTACTAAATCATAACCAGTCATTACCAAATTAGAGTTTTATAGTCAAAAAAGAATAACAAAAAAGAAAAATGGGCTCCAGTGACCTGGCTGTGAGATTTCAGATAACCCAAGGATGAATTGATCAGTAAAAAAGCTCAGGACGGATTCTTCTCCTCTATAACTCACGTCAACTTCATTGAGGCTCGGAACCCAGAGCACTAACAGGATCAATAATTCAAACAAAGCATATGCTAACTTGCAGAGGAAGGCCATCAATCAGTGTACAGTACAGCACACACAAGCTCTGCATTGGTATCGGTTTCTTAAGGTTTTACATGCATGATTGAAGTCTAATCCCTCACCACCGTTCTTAATCTATACACCCCTTAAAAATTAATTATTGTAACATTATTCCAGATTTCTGGAGTGGTTTATATGGAATCAGTAAGTACACATTGTTTTAGCCCACTGAAAGCTTACAGGGTTATTATTTATGACACTCATTGCAGAAAGAAATCATACTTCTTTCAGAAGACCGTGACACCAGCCACAACATTTTTCAAAACAGGGCTGTGAGAAGGGAGAGTGAACGGCTTGCTCCAAATTTTGAAAACTGAAAATGTAATGAAGCAAACATACATTACCTGCACAGAATATGAATAGGCAGGATAATGAATGTCCATACTTGGTTTCATTGGGTTACAGTGTTAAATACAAAATGCTGTTTGATTTTCTTTAACATAAGGTGGTATTAGGATAGGGTTAATAGGGTTAACTGGTGGAGCTGAGCGAACGGTTTCACTCAGCATTTAATAAATGAACAGACAGCCAGAAAATAAACGGTTGTAACAAACACAAAAAAACAGGACATGGCACATTCACCAAAACAAAATAGACAAACAAAACAGACTAACACTGCACAGAAAACACGGTGAGCAGATATTTTAACTTTACGTTATTATTTTATTATTTATTACCTCCGTCTCCAATCCTGTTCTCCACTCACTGAACACACAACCCCGGGTGAGTGAAAACAGTGTGCTTTTATGCAGCTGTACCGAGACTCGATTGCTAACACTATGTAACACAATTTTTGTTCCTGGGTAGTAAGTGTTATTTCCTAATTGCTTATGCCTCAAAAGTATAGAAAATGGCTATTATTCCCCACAAACTTTGCTTTTGTGAACAGGACAGTGCTATTTTAAACCCAAGGATACCCTAAATTTACCTAAGTTTTCAAATGAGAAAACGGGCAATCTGTGTCGCTGTTTTCCCTGTGTTTCTTTTCGTTCACATAAAGTCAGAAAAAATGCCTTCCCAACATATGAATCCAAATTAACATGTATTTATACTAAAGGATACAAAAATGGAACCACCAATGTAAAGTCACTTAACAGGGTGTTGGGCCACCATGTAGTCTACCAGCCTCTAGAATTCTGCAGCGGATGCTGCACCATTATTCCACTATAAAGTCAATCAACTCACGTTCAATCAACTCAACCCTTTGATGGAGGTGGAAAACGCTGTCTCAGATGTCGTTCCAGAATATTCCCATAAAGGCTCAGATACACTATGACTACAAAAGATTTAGAAGTGAGTAGTTTTTCGAGATTTACGATTATACTGTAAATCACTTTCACGAATCAGCCCCCAAATGTAGTCTCCCATCATGTTCTCGTTATACTGTCCTTGGTAGCGGCGTTCAAAGTCCAGTATATCCTGGTGGAAGCGCTCGCCTTGCTCCTCCGAGTACGCTCCCATGTTCTCCTTGAATTTATCAAGATGAGCATCAAGGATATGGACTTTGAGGGACATCCTACAGCCCATTGTGCCGTAGTTCTTCACCAGAGTCTCAACCAGCTCCACATAGTTTTCGGCCTTGTGATTGCCCAGGAAGCCCCGAACCACTGCGACAAAGCTGTTCCAAGCTGCTTTCTCCTTACTAGTGAGCTTCTTGGGGAATTCATTGCACTCCAGGATCTTCTTTATCTGTGGTCCGACGAAGACACCGGCTTTGACCTTTGCCTCAGACAGCTTAGGGAAGAAGTCTTGAAGGTACTTGAAGGCTGCCGACTCCTTATCTAGAGCTCTGACAAATTGTTTCATAAGGCCCAATTTGATGTGCAGTGGTGGCATCAGCACCTTCCGGGGGTCCACCAGTGGCTCCCACTTGACGTTGTTCCTCCCCACAGAGAACTCGGTCCGCTGTGGCCAGTCCCGCCTGTGGTAGTGCGCCTTGGTGTCCCTGCTGTCCCAAAGGCAAAGATAGCAGGGAAACTTGGTAAAACCGCCTTGGAGACCCATCAGGAATGCCACCATTGCAGCCTCTTGATGCCATCTCAGAAAAATGCAGATATGTATCCACTTAGGCAGCTGGAACTAAACTGAACTGGTGGGCTTAAGGCCCCTGTATTTATACTACTATTTATATTACTGGAAAGTTCTAGAAAGTTCTAGAAGTTACTCCAAGTTTACTCAGCACTGAATCTATCTGGAATGTTCTGGAAAATAGGTAAATTTCAAAATATCACTGTCCTGGTCACAAAAGCAAAGTTTGTGGGGAATAATAGCCATTTTCTATACTTTTGAGGCATAAGCAATTAGGAAATAACACTTACTACCCAGGAAAAAAAAAAAAAAAAAAATTTGTTACACGGTGTAATCAGTAGGAGTCGCAGCGGGAGTCCATGTCCACTGCACGTGAATTAATAAAATTGCACGTTTAAGGGCTCACGAGATATATTACCATAAAATGCACGTGAACACTTGCACGACAACGTAGAGGAGCAAGGATTTTATGTACACTTTAATGTAAAATTTGTGAGCACAATGTGTCTGGGCAAATATAGGGCAATGGTGGTTATTGTTATGTGGTTGTAACACACAACCATATGTTGTAAACACACCCAGGGCGGGCACTTTACCACCATCAATAAAGTACTTATATATATTATATTTATATATATATATATATATATATATATATATATATATATATATATATATATATATATATATATATATATATATATATATATATATATATATATATATATATATATATATATATATATATATATATATATATATATATATATATATATAGTTGCTCACTGCTTGATTAAATATAGTATGAACTGAATATAATGTTAATTAGTGAATGTGCTGAGTTTTAGGGAGTCCATAAACCTGCAAGGCCACTATGTCTAATGCTGGCGTGAAGCAGGGTTATTTTGCAAGCTGCAGTGATAAAGATCTGAAGCAAAGGGAATGGTGTAACCAGAACAATATGGACTGTTGGGTGAAACAAAGAAGCTGTTCTGAAAGAGGTAAACATCAAGGGCTGAACGGAACAGGCTTATTTAGAGCTCTCTGTGGAGCAGAGAGAATGAAATGAGGACTGCAGCATGTCTCTCCGGGATATAGGCAAATATTGTCTTATTCTGTGTTTTACATGATGTCAGTAAAGTTTATTACACTTAAACCTTGTTGTATACTTTGGGTCAATCCACAAAATAACATACATCTGTGTGAGACGTTAATAACAGATTCATTAGATATGCTACAATTGTAAATGTGAAAGTGCGACACACAGTCATCACAAGGTATGCTGAAGGTTTTCACCTCTATGAATTTCTAGATCATTCCCCTCAGTAGTAAAAAAAACTGGTGTGGTAACATCAAGGGTCTTGTTTGACTGTCTCAACCTTGTGATAATTTGAGATGTAAAGCCTGTCTGTATAAATAACGGGTGTCCGTGAGTCATGAGACAGTTCAATGAGACACACCCCCAAGCTCCATAGCGCACTTCGCAGGGGGTTATGCTCACATGAACTCCCAGCATACAGGGAGCAGGGCTGGTTATTCTAATGACTGTTATGCTAGTGGCTCCATCCCATGTCTCATGTTAATGGGTTCTTCATACATGTAACCTTTGTAACTTGGAATCAATAGATGTAAAATTATGTTTAAGTTTTAATCAAGAGTCACTCAAGATGTTGATTGTACTTTATCAATAATCATTGACTGGGTTTCCATGCAGCTTAGAAAGTCGTCACTCTCTTTCCACAGTCATCACTTAGCATACACATACCACACACACGTCTATAACATTGTACGACTTTAAAAGACCTTTCTCAGTCAGTATTATAGTTTATGTGACACCATTTTTTCAATGTTTCCAATTATTTCCATTTGACTCATTAACTAATAGTGCTTTATATTTTGGTTATTTTATAAGCAACATTATTTAAAAAAAAAAAAAAAACTAAAGCTACTACAAATAAAAAATGCAGCCCTTTGCAATACATAAATAAATGCATGAATAGAATTAGTAATAATAATAGGCACATGTACGTTTTCACTTATAAGCTGCTAGTAATACAATGCTCTCAATGCATAGATTACTGAGGATTAGTACCTGTCCGAAATTCGATTACAAAGTTGGTTGCTGATGGCACCTCTAATAAAACAGTTAAAAAAAAAAAAAAAAAATGAAATAAAAAAATTCACAAAATGCAATTCGTACGCACCAAAAGGAACAAAAATATTGACAATCTGCATTTATTAGACTAATAATTTCACCAGCAGAAAATAGGTTTTCACATCACTGTCAATAAATTCTGCCTGGGCTAAGTCAATTATGCTGTGATATCCTGTGCCCTTTAGCCCAGTATATGGTTTACTGCTTGCTATCAACTCCCGCCCAGTAGCAGAAGAGAATTTGATAGAGACACTAGGAAGAGCTATCACAGGCTTGCAGAACAAGATGCACAGTAAATGGAGCCTGGCTTTGATCTAATCTGTCTCCAAAGCCTGGCTTCGGCTGATACCATTGGTCCGAGGTTGCATATTCCCAGTTTAATGACCCAGGAATCAGCAAAGTGATTGATAAACGTATTATTTTAATACAGGACCAAAAGCGATAGACAATGTGTTGAACTGATTAACAAGCTGGTGTTGAGCACAAGGAAATTCTGGGAAAAGAGCTTTACTATTCTCTTCTTATATTTAAAAACTGGGTCATAAATATTTCTTGATAACAATCTACTATAGCATTTTTTTTTTAAAAGGCGTCATATCTTTATAGAAATAGGCTGTGTGGCAGAGCAGAGGCTCTGCATGTGTGATGTGCGCGTGTGTGTGTGTGGGGGGGGGGGGGGTAAAGTAAAGAATGGAATTGTTTAAAGGTGTAATTAATTAGAAAAGCATGGAATGTGTCCACTAGGTAATGGATTGATTGCCTGTCAATTTACCCTGGTCACAAAAAGGTATAAAAAAGGTGTTTGGTGAGAGTTTGGAGCAACAGGTGAACAGACACGGTATTGAAACAGAAAGAAGGTACAGTGATAGCTGTGCTTGTTTGCTGTGTTTGGTATAAACATTTTGTTTGTTTGTTTTGAAATAATAAAAGTGTGCACAAGCATTAGAAATGCAGTTACTGCTTGTGAGTCTGAGGTTCTCATCACTGACCAGCCTTGACCGCCTGCCACTTTACCACAGCTGTCATCCTTTCATAACAACAGTAATGTGCACAAAGCCTGACTCCACAAGACTAGACGGCTCCTCTTTTTGTGAAATGTCTGTTTATTTAAATAATCACAATTACTGAAGCTGTGGGCTCCAGGTTTATTACTTTACATTTCTCATAAGTTGTTTGTGAACTATTTTAATTCACGTTCACACATGCAACATACTGATTCAATATTGGTGGAAAAAGCCCTTTATCTGCAGCTTCGCTGAGAAATATATACAAGCAAAAGTGCCAAAAAAGAGTCAAGCTCGATCGATGAACTCAATTCCAAAGACACAATCAGCTACATCTATCTCTACAATGAATCAGTCACTGCTGTCATGTAATCACACTGTATGCTGTCAGAATGCTAACAGAAATGTGTGATACAGATCTAACAGTTATACATATACAGATTATGGTCGATGGGGATCTAGGGGATCCCCTTGGAAAAAGTTTTGAGTCACTTTGTGTTAGAGAGAAAAAAATGTAAACCAGCTTTCAATTTTCCTTTAATAAGCAAAAGGGGTAATAAAAAAATAGGATAGCCTCTGAGGGTCTCAAGAGCAGTAAATCAAACAAGCCTCATAGAACATATTACCTAACCCTCGGCAAAATGCAGCCCAGGCAGAGGCTCTCTCTAATATTTACAAGCATGAGATGAGAAATGGTACAGTAAAGTTCAATAAGAGGTTAGGACTTCTGATTACATAAAAAGTAATTGAATTGTGTAGAATACACAGACACAAATTTGAATGAACAACAGTGATTACCAATAGTACAGTCAAACAAAGCTAGAAATTATTCTGCAATTTCTACAGAAGTGTGTACATGCCTCCAAAAGCTTTTCAAATCCATTTTCCTTTTGCTTATTTTCACTAGCAATATTACTACTGCTCCTTTTTTTGTGTTGAAGCTTATGCTTATTTTTTATTTTAATTCTGGATTGCTCTAATAAAAGTTTCCTTGTGGTAAAGTATAGCAAAGAGTAATAAAGCATAGTGAAAGCATAGTAAAGTATAAGTAAGCATTGTACAGTCCAGTGAGGTAAAAAAAAAACATGGCAAGCTATGGTAAATGCATAGTATAACCATGGGAAAAACCATGTGAAAACTGCAAAAATACTGTGCAAATTTACCAGGGTAAACGTTAATATGAGCTAAGTTGTAGATACAAAAATTAAAAAATAAATACAAATCCAACTTTTCCTCCATGTATTTATTAACTTCTTTTTCTGTAGGTCCCATAGTCTGACTGCCGACAGACCATTGGAGCGATACAGGAAGTGATTTTACATCAGGAAGAAGCAACAGCTTTTACTTCTAGCGCACTGTCAAGTACAAAAAGCTTGTCAGTTTAAATCACAAATAATGACTGTGTTGTATCCAACGGAAACTAAAACAAACTTCCACCTGGTAAGGTAGGCAGGCATTTGCCGTCATTGATGAAGCTTAAAAACAAATTATATTTAATGACCATCACAAGTTTAATAGCATTTGTTTGTCATTTTTATAGATGATTGATTACCTGTAAAGAGCATAGTATATGCGACTATAAATCACTGATGTGTGGCTTTTTAACTATCCATGGGCCCTTACTTGGGTATTATTGATGAAAGCTGATCAAACACGACATCTACTGTGCGTCAACAAATGAACATCACAGCTCAGTGCCCACTGAAAGCCTTGTCCCAAATTAGATGGAAATAGGATTGTAATGAAAGAATAAAAAAATGGCAACAAACCAGTTGATTTATAATAGTAGTTTAAAATGAATGAATGAACTGCTTTTTATAAAAAATGTAAACACAAGCTCAGCTAGGTAACACTGGTCCTGGAAGCCATTCCATTGTATCTTTATACAGTAGGTGTCACAGTGCCACCTCTTATCATTTTAAGAGTGCACTGGCACCAAAGGCTGCACAGAGGCACCACTCTTGAAACAACAGCTAGCCCAAGAACACATATCAGACATTATTAGTCATTTTGCTGCAAAAGAATTCTGTACGTAAAGAAATATGTTTGAAAAGGCCATACAAAATGTAGAAATTTCATTAAGGACATGGTTGGACTGGATGGGGAAAGGTTTACTACCCAGCCAGAAGTGAAAAAATCTAATCCGGTGAGGTGCTGACCCATGACGATACAGAATTTAAATGAAATATTCACTCACCGAAGGATTTCTTTACATGTGAAGAAGGTACAGTCCTGCAAGACAAAAAAAAGAAATAGAAAACGTTTAATGGCATTTCAAAAGTACAGGTCCAAAACCCAAATTTTCTATAGCAATAATAATAATAATAATAATAATAATAATAATAATACACCATGTCTTCAAAAGCCTTTTGTTAAATATAAACAGTGGCTTATTCAGGAATTCCAATCCATACCCTTGTTCCACCAGGTATTTCCTTACAGCCCCAGGGTCCACTGAAACAGCTGAATAACAACAAACCTCAGGGCTGTTCAATTAAATGGCTTGGGACCTGGCTGGAACAAAGTGACTGGAGGAGCCACAGGTGGGCACCCTAGAAGAGACCCTATAAAAATTGCTTTATTAGAATGAAAGGAGACGGCACAGGTTATATCCATGGCACCAGGGAGGCGGCTGTATGTCTATCTGCAGTTTACAGCCAGACATTAACAAAGAAACATTTAACATTCAACACATGTATGCCAGGTATAGCAGGTCCCCCATTGCTTATTTACTTTTTGAAATCAGCCTTCTTTTGGTTTGGCATTTTTAAACTTGCATGCAGTGGCTCTTTGGGTCACTTCATACCTGAACAAGATTTCTAATGGCTTTCACGAGAATTTCTTTTATAATATTTCACCATCTGGGAGCCAAGTCAGGGATGTGCAAAACCTGGGTTCTAAAAGCAAGCTGTCCACAGATTGAGATCGGCAAAGGTAATTTAACAAGTGATTGGTGGCTGAGCTGGTGTCCAGAGCTGTCATCGTGGATTTGTTATCTGAAGGGTAGTATGATGAATGGTGTGTGGTCTGATTGCAGGAGGCAGTCAGCCCAGAGTGTCACTCATCGAGGGCAGTAGGCACCTCACACCAGGAATTTCACTGAAAAAGCTTTGCCAGTCTAAACCTTGATTCCAAACCTTGACAAACACCCTCCTCTCTCAATTATAGACCTAACGCTTGTGAAAATATAAATCAGATAGGCGTTAATATTAATGTCATGTAATATGTACACATGGCACAATAGCGTACCTATTTCTGCTGCTGATTTTACTTACGTACAGTATAAAAACAGTGTGTACTCAAAGTGCCACATAAATTAATGTCTAAAGAGTAAGTTGCTTTAAATGCTATTTAATTAAATGAATTATTTTTTAAATGTCCCTCTCTATACAACCTTTCACCGCTGCTTGAAAAAAAAAAAACCCAGAACCACTCAATGATAGCAGACATAAAATAGTCAGAAACACATGAAAAAAGAAATTAATATGACATTAACTGTTTGCATTGTGCACATTATTATTATTACAGAACTTGGTTGCTTCTTGGGGGTCACCAAGTCTCCAAATCTACAATTAGACGCCACCTCCATGCCAACAGCCTATTTGGAAGGGTTGCCAGAAAAAAGCCTTTATTGAGAGCAACCAACAAATGTAAGTGCCTGGAGTTTGCTAAACGGCATTGGCACTTGGATTGGAACCGGGTGTTATGGTCAGATGAGACGAAAATAGAGCTCTTTGGCCACGCACACCAGCGGTGGGTTTGGCATTGAAAGAAGGGTGTGTATGTAGAAAAGAACCTCATACAAGCCCTTAATAAGGTCAACGGCATCATGAACTCTACCAAGTACCAGGACATTTTAGCCAAGTACCTGGTTGCCTCTGCCAGGAGGCTGATACTTGGCCGCAAGTGAATCTTCAAGCAAGACAATGACCTCAAGGTCACTGGTTCAAATCCCACCTCTGCCACTGACTGGCTCACTGTGTGACCCTGAGCAAGTCACTTAACTTCCTTGTGCTCCATCTTGAGGATGAGATGTTAAATCAATGTCCTGTTGTAAGTGACTCTGCATATAATGCACAGTTCACAGCCTTCCTCTGTAAAGCGCTTTTTGATGGTGGTCCACTATGAAAGGCGCTATATAAAAATATACTACATATTATTATTATTATTATTATTATTATTATTATTATTAAAATTAAGAAAACAAGATGACAGACTGTGATCCAAGAAGACATGACCGGGACTTGAGCCAGAATTAGACCAGAGCCAGAACAAACAAACATAACAGAAGAAAGACATATTACAATTTGCAAGCAGATATTTCCACAAAAAATACCCTCTCTCACTCTTGTTTCTGTTATTCGTATCTTGTTGCTCTCAACACCATTTTTGTCCTCAGTAATTCTTGCATCAACATGTTAAGGGAAATGACAGTGGTCTTTTTGAAAGCGTGCCGCCTTCTCTCCCATGCATGTACATCACAGGAGATCTATTGCTTTCAACCCCTTTCAAAATTATAGGCAACACAAACTAATGAGATCCCGTGGACCGTTGCCTTAAATACAAACGATTCCCAATTGTTTAGGTAGCATGCTGACTTTCAAAATACAAACAGGTAAATGGGTAACACAAACCCACACCCCAGTCGTTCTGTATTTACTTATCCCTAACAGCACCTGCTGGAGGGGGAGTGTTTGCGTGTAAACAGAAATGTTAATTAAGACTTGGAAATTAATTTAAACACATTAACCTGTATCTAGGGTCCTCGTTCAAAAAATTATTATGACCGTGCATACTGTACTGACTTGACAGTTTGTGTCCTGAACAACTTACAGTATAATATCAAAGCTGCAGCCAAAATTTCTTGCACCATTAAAATAGGTGCTTGTCTGCCTGCCTGCCTGCCAGCTTGTTGCTGACTCAGGATCAAGCAAGCAAAAAAGACAGAACTGCTCCTCCTGACTGCATCTTGAGCAGAAACTGGAACAGTGAGAAGTGGAAGCAGACAAAGTGTAATATTTTACGTTTTACAATTCTGAGCAGTGTTGGCAAGGACAGGGTTAAGTGTGGTCAGGTTAAATTGGACAATTGACAGCCAACTGAACTTAGCCCCATGGAGAGTACCGAGGCTGAGGAGAGCTGATGTGTCCTTGATGGCTCTGAAACTAAGAGCAGTTCTTGTTAAGGTCTGAGGTTGCCACTTTTGTTGACTACTGTAAACATAAACCTGAGCAGAAAAGTGCTCAAGCACATATTAAAATCTTCCTTTCTCTGTCTGCTCTCATATGCTTGTTCTGTTTTCATCAAAACATAACTCCAGTGTTCCACAATAAACTGCGTTGCTCTTTAGTCTGTTTTCTATAGTCTTCCACTGTGCTTATCAAAAACATACCTTCTTGGCAGTCCATTTTGTTTACATTACCCTCTTAAAACATGCTTGCTGCTACTCCTGGTACTAGTGGCAAGAAGAAGTTCTGAATGAAATGCTGAAGATCTTTTATAGCAGCAAAACAACTTTCCATAATAATAATAATAATAATAATAATAATAATAATATGTAATAACTGTTTTTAAAACTTCTCAAAAGAAATACACTTGTATGGAAATGTAATAGGTTCGACAAAACATGGGTAGCCTTTAAAGCAACAGTACACTGAACCATTGCCACCAGTGGAGTCTGTGGGATAAGTGTCTTTCATGTCTAACTATTATAGTTCTGTTAAAGATGAAAAACATTATGAAATACTTCATAAAAAGGCAATCATCTTTAACTAGAACCTTCACAACAAAGAAAATCGCAGCTTTTGAGCAAGATAATTCCAAGGATAACTACTTGAGTAAATTCTCAAAAAATATACATTAAGACAATCAGCAGTAACTTTAAAGGCTTCACTGAGATATTATCTAAGTTGTCCAAAGTTTCAAGGGAAGCTATCAAGCCAGCTTGACATCAATTATTAGGTTTCATTGATCCCCTTGATACCCTATGGTGGAAGATACTCCTTTAGCCTATAGTATAAGTTACACAGGACAAAAGGGTGGCTTCCTGTAGATCGAGTGCTGTGATGTCATGAAATCTGGAGCTACGCGATCTGAAACAGGAGCCTAATTACCCTGGCAGAAATGCATCAAGAGGGAAGAACACCAGACACACATATCAAAGCAGACTTTATCATCAGCACTGAGGCCTTGAAAAGGACAAGACCAAACACTTATCACACATACATGAATACAGTGAGACTTCTGTTATCTGAACTAATGGGAGTGTTTGTAAAAGTACCACTGTGTGAATCAGCCATTCCCAATCTAGATCCTTCTGGATTTGGCCATACAAGCCCAGTATCGCACCTTTACAATGCAACCAAAGGGCTTTACTGTACTACATAGGTAGAGGGCTGGTTAGCATATTTTATAATAGGCTTGTGGGCGTTCCAAAGTGTATTTAGTTTTCACATGTTTCATATAGTGCAGTATCCACATAGACTTGTCTATGTCTCATGAGAAATTACAATGAACTTTTGTCAACATACACAGTACATGTTTTATTAAGGTCAAGGAAATAATAATAATAACACAAATTTAAAACAATATGTGACTATCCATCACAATGACCCATTTCTTAATTTTAATTATTAAACGTTGGTCAAATGATGTGGCCATAAAGTGGCAATTGTGTCTAATTTGATCTATCATGAAAATGTGATATGTGAGACATGGTCACTTGTAAATGCTCATTAAATTACAAATTTATTACAATTCTCCTGTAAGTCGGAAATAAACTGGCCGGCACATTGACCACCTGGGCCAACTGGACAAGCCCACATCCTGAGCAATGACCTCTTCTTTGTCTAAGATGTATCACCTGTAGTGACCTGCTGTTATGAAATATTCAGGTGTTAATCAACTATTTAGCAGAAATGTACACTGTATCATTTCACCATGATAAACTAAATGAGCTCCTTGGCAGGGTAATGTGCCTTGAGCATCCCTTGAATACAATTCTTAAACAGCTTCCAATAGAACAAGACTAGGAACCTATCTGGAGACATGTGGTACGTGCAGGTTTACCAAACAGTTTGGCTCAGGGCTAATGGGAGGTGTGTTTGAAACTCATTCATCTGTCCGGTTTGCTGACATAAAGGTGATATTCCTGTCAGAAACACAATCCAACACTTTCCACTTCTTTCCAAAGCGTGAAGCTGTAATTAAACAGGATAATGAGCTGTGGTAAACGAATGTAGCTACTGTAATAATTAGCATCATAATACTGCCTGTACTTTACCATGAAAAGGGCAAATCCTTACTCAAGTTTAGTTTTAATTTCCTTGAAGTTTTTGAAAGGTGAAGAATCCCTTAGATCTTTATCGCAAAAAAGGGATAAGAAGTAAGAAAATTGATTTTACTTGATTAACACAGTTAACGTTACCAAATGTTGGGGGAAAAACTACCAGAGTGTGCTTAAGAGACCTTTATTTAAAGTACTTAGTACATTACAGACTGGATTACACAAGCACCCATGAAGCTTTGTGTAGAAGCCAGTAGATACCCAGTGTGTCTTTAAAGCTAAATTGTGTTGTCTCCATTGAAACTGCAGAACAGTGTTCAAATGGTATAGTTTTAACACTATTTTATTTAAATTTAGGCAAAATAAACCTTATTGTATTTTAACACATAGTTTTATGTTCGCATTAGATCCAGGGCCTGAATGGAATAAATAACCGTGTGCCTCCGACACCACTGCTGAAACGTCAGATAACCTCAGATGTATTTATTGCATATGCCATATGAACAGTAATGTTTTCATATTATCAGATAAGAACACTGCAGCTGTACTGGACCTTTGGTAGAATGGTTTACTGAATGTATAAGTGTCCTTACCATAGTGTACCATAGTAAAACCATGGCAAAGTATAATAAAGTATAGTGAAAGCATGGAACAGCATAGGTAAGCATTGTAAAACCCAGAGGTAAAGCATATTAAAAGACATGGTAAACTATGGTAAATAGTATAATCATGGAAAATGCATTGAAACTTGCAAAATCACTGTGCAAATTTGCTGTGGTAAACTCTTATAAGGGTCGTTTATTGGATATGGGATAACTACCCTAAATACTGTATGACACTGTCATTGAAAAAACACTCAATCATAAAGTAAAACTTTGAATCCTTCGTCATTTACGAAAAGATGTTAAACTCACCATACATTTCCATAACAGTACTGTATTGTGGAATTATTGACATTAATAAAATACAAAACTATTATGAACTGTTGCCAGGGGAACCAATACATTGTAAAAGCAAGTTGAATTCGTATTAGACCATAACCTTACAAAGAAAAGCCCAGCCTGACCATTCATCAGACTGCTGAGGAGAGACTCTGAATAAAAACTACAGCCTAATGCATCACAATCTTCTGTCTTACTGAATCTTCCTTGAGGGAATTAAGCAATGCTGCTCAGCTTTACAACAAAGAAGAGCTATTGATGCAATCACAATTAAACAGCAGTCAGGTGACTAATTAAAGTTCTGTGCAAAGACAAAACAACCGGTAAATAATATTTATTATCACAAACAGCTAAACAATTGCATCAGGGCATTCTCTATAGTTGGAGAAAAACAATGTCACTAAACAAATTGTTATTGTTGCAATATTATTTCTAGGATACATTGCTTGTTGCTATATTGAAGTTCCAATAGCCTTGCCCTGAGTGATGCTTGTTGCTATATTGAAGTTCCAATAGCCTTGCCCTGAGTGATGCTTGTTGCTATATTGAAGTTCCAATAGCCTTGCCCTGAGTGATGCTTGTTGCTATATTGAAGTTCCAATAGCCTTCTCCTGAGTGATGCTTGTTGCTATATTGAAGTTCCAATAGCCTTGCCCTGAGTGATTCTTGTTGCTGTATTGAAGTTCCAATAGTCTTGCCCTGAGTGAACAAACACCTAACCATGCAGATCTAGTGCTCCCAAGGGATGCAATAAACAGGTTTGCTATCTTGTCAGGATTTTTGGGGTTTTTAAACTCGTTTATTAAAGGGTTTTGATAACAATACACTACAATTATTAAAAATCAGAGCTAAACAGAATCAGCTTTACGTTTACATTAATATATCTTCCTCAGGTAGTAACCGTCAACTGTGATGAATTATGTGTTTTTTTGTTGTGGACAGGCTGCTAGAGGATCATGTGAGTCACACATGCTAGTACATACATACATACATCATCCACCAATCATTTTAATTCCTTCTGTCTATTAACTGTATGGATATAAATGATTGATGATCCCATACACTGACATATTAATTAACTAAAGAAAAATGTTTTAGGATATGATTCAATTTCCAGAAGCACAACTGACTTAGCTGCTCTATGACCAACCTTACAATAACAACAACAAATATGTACCATTGTTGAATATTTTCTAGTCAGCCAAATGTAGCTGGCTAAAGTAGATTTTCTATAGACGGTATACACTTAATAAATTCACATAATACATTATCCATCTTGAATGACAGTCTTTTTTGAGGCAGAAAGCCAATCTTTCTGACGAGCTCTGGTGGCCAGTGCTGTCAGATCATTCATTTCTCAAGAGCCATCGATCTCAAGAATTGAATAATGTATGTTTCCATCTCAGTGTGGTGGTCCTTCTCTCTGCACAATAGGATCCATCTCTACAGGATTAAGACAATGTCACACAAGCTATCTCTATTGATCCAAACAGGAATGTTTATTTCTCAAACAGATTACACTCATGACGCAGACATGACTGCTGTTTTTGAAATGATCTTTCTTGCTGGTACTGTAGTTAACTTGTTTAGCTAAATTGCATGTTCCCATTATTTTTCTGCCTGTCTACAACATTCCTCCACTGTTTAGCTTCTTGTGCACTCTGCTTAATTAGACAGACCTCATCTTTCAGTTTGTTTACTTCCTCAAAGTAGATGCCAGCTCACTTACTGTACGCTCCTCTAGTTTAGTTTCATAATGCAATTAATACATGTGTTCCAGCTTAAGAAGTGTTTGCCTTTTCTTCCCACATTCTCTTATGCTGATGCATTTTCTTTTATTTCTGCCACTGGCTCAGTAGGGAACCTTTTCAAATATACAAATACATAGAATAATGTATAGGCTGCTGTGTGATGCATGCTGCTTAGGCAGCCACATGGTGAAGCTGAGTGCTTTCAACCGGTCCAGAAGTGTCAATATCCCACTATGACACACACCCTGGAGGGCTATATTGCGATTATACAACGGCTACGAGTTGAAATTAAAAACAACTAACACAGATAGTTTTAAAGAGCTATGTCCTGAGATATCACCTTCCTTCATTGCCAAAATGTAAGTTCTGTAGTGAAATGCCTTTTAAAACCATCTAAATACAGGTTAAGAACAACTGTGATCTTGACCAAGCCATATGGTGGAGGCACAGGTTGCTTGCAGTGCATTACTAACACCTCTGCAGAACTCAGGTGTGTGCATGGGTGGTAGTCTAGTACTCAATCTAAAATTATGTAAGAAAGTAAAACAAGGGGAAGAGAAAAAAAGTCTTATTTCTAAGGTGTATGTCTTTTTCCTATTATGAGTGTCTGCAATTACCACTGCCTAAAGTAAGACGTTTTGCACAATGGAATATAAAGAAATGTACTGCCGATATCTACAAAAAAAAAAAAAAAAAATCTACAGTTCCTGAAATGCCAAAAAGCAAAAAAGGCTGCAAAGGTAATTTTCAGCTGCCCGCATGTTGGTAATTAGCTATTTTGCTGTTACAGTACCCAGCTTCTATCATTCTGAGTGCCCCATTATTCTGAAAGTACAGCTACTGTTTATTTACCCTCACTAAGGCTTCTCCAAGGTATGTTAATTTAGCAACACTCAAGTACCAATTAGTATGTTCAATTCAATACTCAAAACATTAAGCAGTCGCTATACCCGGCAAGAAGACCTCTACACAACAAGAATACACAAATCAACTACCAGCTGAATGAATTGTCAAGGAATTATTTATCTTCCAAAACCCTTACCCCTCCTACCACGTTTTATATTAAGGTTGACTTCTACAACCAGCATTCAGTATTTGATACAGCCGCATTAAAATCTACACACGCTGTTTCAAAATGCCAGATTACGCTTTCGTCGAATTAAATTTTTATGAATAATATTAGTATACATCAAGAATATATGTTTGTTGTACATAATTGTCAATGCGTTCTCTATCTTCACTATGTTATGTATGTTGTGAGTTGAAACTGAATAAAAAAGAAAATAAATAATAATATTGTGCGCAATTTAAAGGCTGGGTATATCCAAAGCATTTTACACCGGGTAGAAATCTCAATTTTGCGCGCGCTGGGACACAAGAATAATGCAGCAGATGAGGATCCACCTGCTGCATGTAAATATTTTGGGATCTTGCTATCCTTTATTTGGGTCTGCATAGTGTACTGGGTTTGTTATTAATTAAATACCGGCACCTGTATGTACAATGTTAAAAGTGTATACATAATTGTATGGTTAGCATTATTAAACTTAATAGTGTAAGGGGTGTAAGTGTGTTGTGTGTGTGTGTGTTGTCATATATGATACAATAAATATATACTATATATATATATATATATATATATATTATTATATATAATCTAAATTTATATCTATATCTATAAAAATAAAAACAGTATAATTTTCAGTTAACTTTTATAATTAAACAAAATACAGTATATTTGCAGGTTAAACTTTACATTTTTTTTGAGGGGGGGCACAAATCTGTTAAAATACCAGTTTTAGGTTCTGGGTACTCCAAATATATATTAACGATAATAAAAAGAAACACGAATTCAAACAAAATAATCTGATCTCTTACCTGATAGGCATCTAGCTGTTCATCAGTAAATATCGTTTGTTTATTACCCATCTTAACCGAGTAATTTTCTTTTTATACCGATGCATCACATTGGAAGTTCCAGGCGTTCTTCCTATTGTATGCATTTAGGGCATGTGTAATTGGCGCGGACGAGCAGGAGAAAATTACAACCCCGCATTGAATTTCACTACCTGCTGACTGTAAAACACTGAAGCAGTTGGCGAGGTGTTGTAAGATGCCAAGCAAAATACAAAATATGATTAGCCTTGGAGCGCAAATGGCGAAATCGGAAGGTCGGGTCCAGCAGGCGAAACTGTTTAGATTTTATTTATTTATTTATTTTTTTTCCACCATGTAAAACCAGCCACAAATAACAAGATCCTGAAGTAGTTGTGAGGAATGTTGGTTCAGCACTGACAGCTATCCACTCCTTCTCCACGCTCATTCACTGTAGAACTGACACTAAATAAAGCCAACAGACGGCCACTAGGCGGCGCCTAACAAATACCTTATTTGGCACATAACTCTGAGTTGCTTCATAAAATACAGTACAGTATTGGCATTGCCTGAGCTTAGTTGTGTATTAAAGTCATTAATATAATAATGTGCTGATTTACATTGTGTATGAATGAAATACAAAAAAAAAAAACACTCTACACTCTGCAAACATGCAGCAACATTAGTTTTGTCTTTTTGCATAATATTTTATTGTAAGGTAGCAGATTATTTATTTTAATGGATTCATATTTAATTCAAAGATACTCGTAATTGCTGACTCTAATGATTGCATACAGTATTCTGCACACACTCCATCACCACAAACACGTTTACATGTAGTTTAAAACTTGGTTCAGCTTCTCAGTTATAATCTAAAATTTTATGTGTGCCTGTGTAAGTGTACCTGTTAATGATGCAGCTTGACACATACTCCCCCTGCTGTTAGAAGGAGCAGGTGGCTGGTGTGAGTCTACCTTATACAAGCTTGAAACATGGTTGACAAAGTCCAGACCCTTTACAGACACTACAAAGCTGATTTTCCTTCTTTGGACAGCAATAAGAGGCAGGAAGGTGGAGGAATAAGTCAATGTCAAGTGCTTACAAAAAAGCTACATGTACAGTAGTATCCGCTATAATCAGCTATATGTTTTCAGACATTACAAAATATTTACTGAAACCAGTTACTGATTATGAAACAGTCATACTTTAGGTGCATGCCAGCCATATCATTCTATGTTTAGAATCATTTTGTTAAGAGTGTTATATTAGGGTACTCTCTAGTCTCTCCAAGTATTCATGGTTCCCCAAACGAGAAACACTGTAGCATCGTATACTGCCAAAATAATGAGAGGCTCCCTAAGCTTCATTATAAATAATTCTATACATCAGGACTGACAAGTTTGTTTATTGTTTGCTTTCTCCAGAGGTATTTCGATGTTGACACCTGCGTCACACTAAGATTTTAACAGTGCAACCTTGCCTTAAGGCTAGCTCAGTATAACGGCGATCTCACAATCAGGGCCCCGATTCGCTCCTATAAACAGCAAGGCAAAGTACCATTCAGTAATAAGGCCACCCCCTGCTGAAGCTGGTGTTAATAGTGAGGTTTGCCTGTAATGCCCCACACCACCCCAGCACATCAAACCCTTACCCGTTTAATAGAGATGTTAAACAACAACTTGTCCCAATTCGCCTTTGCCTTTGTTCGTGCTTCAATATAAGGCCCACAGTGGCAGCTGAGGTTTAATTCCAGATTGTTTTTAGAGTTTACAATTCTATTGCCCATGTAGTATTTATAAAGGAGTCTGTGGCTGTGTGTTCACAAAAGGCCACTAACCTAATGCAGAAATTATGTTTATTTTGTAGAGGGGCAAGTTATGCTAAAAAGATGATTTAAGATTAATAGCTCACTATGAGGATATCTCAATGTGCTATCCGGGAAATATATTGAATCAATTTATTTATACAGAGCTGTTTATTAAACAGGTGTCCTTCACTCTGTCTCCTGTTTTACTTACTGTAAGGTTGTCTGGAGTTTTGATACAAAATGTCTCACTAAGATATGATTAAAGTTTTGTCCCACATAATCACCGGGGACAGCTATCCAAGGGCCTTCTTGACCAAGATACCATATCAGGCATAGTTACACCTGGCACGCAGCATAACAAAGCCTATTCTATACTGATATACTGATTTTGAAAATGAAATTTCTTTTTATCAGGCGGAATATCCACCTCTCTTTTCTACGATGTGGTGGGTCTGTGTATATCACCTCCTCTACTTAATCCTGTTTATTCTGCTACACAGGATCCTGGCAGATTATCCTACATACATTCTACTGCAGCCACACTCGCTTTAAAGGAGTGAAAATCAAGGCTTTAATATTCATTTTCTCGGCTTTCTCAGGTTAACCAATGGGGTAAATTTGACCTATAGTACAGGAAGACAATGGGTACCAGGAAAAAAAACGCTTTATAATCTGAATGCATGTCAAAGAAACAAGAAGTTAGAGATCTTCAGCACAATGTTGCTATGTTTGGTTACACTCTATTAAACTCACATCAAGGGGATGAGATTTTAGATTGCTCTCCATGTTGAAAAAAAAAAAAAAAAAACATTTGAGAAGTTTCTGGCAAATGAATGAAAATGAGAACAAGGACTCTGCCTCCTCTATCTTCTGGGTGTAAGTGTTTTTTGTTCAGCCATATGATTTAATCATGACTCCTGTAACATTAGCGCGAACTAGGGTCTGTGAAACCGCAGGCATATTTTGTCTGGGAACGTTAATAAGTCTAAATCATCGCAGTTGACGAACAGTAACACTAACAACACAAGAAAACATTTTCTCGTGTTCCATTATCATTTAATGATGTACAAACTGTATTCGAAATCTGGCAGGTATTCAACACAGTCGAAAGATATATATCTTAAATATATATTTCAATACGGTTTAGCTAAATTACAGGAGTACCCTTTCTACATTATGAAGCGGGATTAAATCTGCGAATTTAACACCCCATCACAGACAAACGTGTTTTACGTTATTCCTTCCACTGTGAGTGTCGTGTTTAAGGACATTCTGTTGTAAAAATCGTTTTGCGACAGGGGTTTGCGTTACCAAAATATGTTTCCTTGGCAATACCCTAGTAACCACTGAGAGTACACATTAAAAACATTTTAAAAATGACTGCCGGATGTCTTTTTACATAAATTATTAAAAGGCCTTTCTAAAATATAATTTTGCATTTCTTAATGATAACGCATATAACAGTGTCCGTTCCTTCTGGTGTCTGGCTCATCTGAACAGTTTGATATGAGTTGCTATAGTGACAGAGGCATATTGCAGCGTGAAAGTCGAGATTTAGAAAGAAAACATTTGCAAAGTCACCTCATTTATCTATCTGTAATATTAAAACAGCAGGTAGCTATACATGTTAAAACATGGGTAGAATTTATGCTAAGTAATTAGGCATAATTAGTAACATTTCATAAGCCAGTTCTTACTATTTTACCCTTAGTCACATAATAACAATGTCCACAAGTATTTTTAAGTTACAGTATGTCTCTGGTAGTCTTACCTCCAAAGTTCCCCTCCCACCACACTAGCTCATGCACGCATTGTTACTATATACTCCAAAAAAACATGCTTGTATCTAGAATAGTACTTGCAAAAACAGTTCTTGTGTTAAATCTATAATGTACCTAATGGAATAGAAATGCCTATTCATGTCTCAGTGAATATATAAGGTGTTGAGAAAGACAATCATGCCCTAAGTTACAGCCCGCATGTGTCTTTTTAAAACACAGTCATCCCACATATACTTTTGCAAAATAACTATTACAGTGTAAATAACGGGTCGGATCTACTGTACTAATATATCTTATTTTCTCAGCTTGCCCTTTAAACATAAAATATATATGAATTAGAAAAGAATTACACCAACGCGTGTCAGTACTAAATCTAAGAATTCATTAACGATTATTATTCTTTTACTGAACTTACCTTAAAAGCCTGTATCTGTGCATGAGTTTTGTTGGTAGTTTGCAATCAGATCACAGAAGTGATTTTTTTTAATGCCTTTGTAAAATGACATTGATCTAAATTATACTAGTTCTGTCCTTTTTAAGAGCCACAAACTTCTCAAACCAAGTTGCAGTAGAATGTGCAGTTTAGCTTTCAGACAGGGTGCCAATAGCCACTAATGATGACCTCACATTCTGCTGCTGCTGAAAATAAATACATGTATCCAGACTAGGGTTGCTGTGTCTGGGAGGTGCCGTGTTTAGAACCTATACCGTATGTCTTTTCCTTTTCACTTGTGCTTAACAAAAAATATATGCAGATGTTTTCTATTCTTGCAATATGAAATAATGTGATGCAGTTCCTTCTGTCATTGACTGTGTGAGTAACTGCTGTAATTATGAGTCATGACTGTACGTATGCCAACTATGCTGCTTGATTAGACACATTAGAAAAGGCATTTGGGCTATTTTGTTTATGTTTCTTTGTGACCTGATTTACTGTAACAGATTGCTACATTTTTGTCTTTCAGAAACTGAAAATTGTAAAAAATTACAGATGTGTTACTCAAGTCGAAAACTGGGGAATCTGACTTGGAATCAGTTTTGTTCCTGAAGCTGAGAGGTCTTGGTAAGACAAATACAGGCAATGATTGTTTCAAGGGCTTGAAATGTCAGTTAATTTGTTGTTACCATTTGTTAACAGGTAGCTGTCATCTTCCATGAGCATCTACTGTCTTAAAGAAGTGCTTCAATGTTCTTAAATTATTAGCACTAGCAGTATTATCACTGGTTATTGTGGTTGAATGTGCGTATTTTATATTTCTTTCGGATTTGCATGCCTTGTTTTCAGATAGTTAAAGTTGCACTTTCTTGCATATAACATAAAAATTAAGTAAAATTATCTGTGTCTCTTTAGTTGTTGCTTTGCTATCATTAACTATCCAGATGCTTCATCTAATGACTGAAGAGTAATTAATGTATGTTGCTCTAAATACAGGCATCTATGATCTTGGGTGTATTGGAGACGGCATAAACCTGGAAAGGCTGGACCTTTCAAGAAACAACATTACAAGCTCAGCACCTCTGGCTTCCCTAAGACTCCTTCTAGTGCTCAATGTTTCTGGAAACAGAATCATCAATTTAGGTAATGGAAGGTGGTAATAAGATTTGTTACTGATTTACCAAAGAATATTTTTGGACACATTAAAACTACTACTAATTACCTCCAAATGATTTTATTCAAGTCCCCACCCCCATTCCAGCCATGTACTTTTTATTGTTTTTAACATTAACATTCCATGTTCCTTTTTTCAAAGGCCATTAGCTACTGTCACCATCTGCAGAGCCTCAATGCGGCTGGCAACCTTATTAACAGGTAATGCTGCAGTTTAATTGCTGTGGTTTTCAGAAATAAGAACATATTCATAACTTACAATACTCCTTCATACATTTTTACATAAATCCAAAAGCAAAGTACAGAAATGTTTCAAGTAGACAAGAGTTTTAGCATTGATGAAGACAATAGCCAACTGAATACTAAGAGACAGACTGGGGCCGTTTTTAATGACCTAAACCGTGGAGGAACTTAATATTGCTATCCTAAAATTAATAAACGTGAGGTTTTTCACTGTATTTTATTCTAAGTAGTATGCTATTAAGTGCGGCAAGACGTCACTACCTTGGGGAAGGATTGATCTAGAGTTAAACACTGTACAGTGTAATGTATTGCAAGACAGCAGGATTTGGATTTCATTTTATCTTCATTTGGATCATTTTTTGGATTTCATTTTATTTTCATTTGGATCATTTTATCATCCTCAACCCTCACTTAAATGAATGAACAATTCAAATTATTTTGCTTGTATTATTATTATTATTATTATTATTATTATTATTATTATTATTATTATTATTATTATTATTATTATTGTTGTTGTTGTATTGTATTGAAAACCTACAGTGTCTTTTGGGTTTAAGAAAGCTGGAGAATATTAGACTCAAAGACTTCAGCAATCCAGGTATGTAGAATTTAGCTCTTGAAACATTATGGGTGAACATAAAGTTCACATAAAGTTTTGTAAAATGAATGTAGATTTCGATTACATTAAAAAAAATCTAATGTTTTAAAGTGTGTCTTCAAAAATGTGTGGTAGATTAACATTTTAAATTAATAACATTGGTTTATTGTGTCACTAGAACCCCTTAATAAAATTATACCTTTACAGTTGTGTGTACATTATTTCTTCTTATTTTTAAAAAAATGATTATTTGAAAAATATATTTATTCAGGCAATCCCATCTGAATGTGCCCGTCTTACAAGGGATCCACAGGTGTTGCATAAATGATCATCAGTGAGAGCATTCAGACTTTTAGGAATCCTGTAAACACCAATATTGTATGAAATGTGTTTTTCAGTGTGCAAGAACGTATCCCGTAGAAACACAATACTAGAAATGTTTCCAAATATCAGGGTGGTGGATGGTAGGTTTTCTTTTTTTTTTTCAAATGTAATTATTATTTAATTTGTAATATAAATGAAATGGATATTACTACAGTGCTCCCCCTTTATAACGCTTTAGTCGGGAGCCATAGTTAAGTTTCGCCTTAAAACGAGAATACTAGTGTTAGTGTATCATGGGGCACATGGGAGCCATGAGTGTACCGCATAATAAAGGGGGAGCACTGTATTAGTTTTTTTTTCTTCGTTTAGTGACTGAACTTTGCCATTACAGTTCGTTGATTAAAGGATGATGAAGATGTGTGTGTGTGTTTTTAATAAGAAGTCATCAGTACATTTAATATATTCTCTCTACATATCCCTTTGTATAACGTTTCTCATTGTGATAGGAGTTAAAGGTGCTTGCTTTGACTGGGTTCAGTGCCTCAGCATGTTAAACTTAGTTTATCTGGGCACTTTTTTGTACTGATTGCCACAGTAACCATGTCTTAAAAGGTAAATAATATTGCAGTGAGCCATGTAACACAGTTCACACCTCAAACGTGTTTTCCTTTTTCACAGGGGAAATGGTGACTGGCAGAGGCAGTGATTTATATCATTTATGCAGGGACATCGATGACTCACTGAAAGGTTTGAGATTGTTTATATAAAGTACAGTATGTTGTATTGATAACTTACAGTAGGTTGAGACTACATGTAAAGATACAATGATTTAAGTGTACAGAATATGTGCAATATTTAAAGTGTTAGTCTGCATATCTTGAACTGTTATCAAGTACATTATTCATCTTACATTGTTTTCACAAGATTTAGAAAACCAACAGCTCATTGACTGAAAAAAAGGTAGATTCAGAATACATTTTGTTGTAAACTTGCCAAGGATGCTCATATTGAACAGTTAATGCAAAAACACTTACTAGTGTCAACTGCAGCACCTCCCTGCATAGCTCCAGGGAATTACATTTTTTACACATTTGATTATTAGAAAAGACTGTTATTCTCTGAATGTAAATTTGGGTACATCTGTATTGTGCATATCTGAAATTAGACTTAAATATATGATAGGGAATACAAGTTTAGAGGATTTTACTGTTCTAAACAGGTCTTTATAAAAACGGATCTGAGGCAGAGATACCAGACTGCAAGCCTTGGGTTGAAGAGGGTTATTGGGATCCTAAGTGGTCAAACAATGCAATCATTGACGAAGCCTACAAACAATTTCATGGTAAGGCTTTTGCGCTTCTAAAAGTATGGGCTTGAAAAAAGTCCAATCTTTTCATCTAATTTGGATTTAACCTGTGTAATACTTAGGCTGTTATTCTGGGTTATTTTTTAACAGATGTTCTGCATGAATGCAAACTGCTCAACAACAGGGCCTCCCATGTAATTACTCAAACAGAAAGAGCTTTGAGCAACAAGAATCCAACAAAGCACTGTGTGCTATAAAATATATTTGGTACACAGCCATTACTCCTCAAAATGGATGGTTCACCATCATATAATTATGTAGACCTTCCTTTTGTTGGGCACACAGCCTCTGTATCCATACTTGGGATGCACACCTCTTGGCCAAGAGTAGTCTACAGTGTTAAACTATTTTTACCAGTCCTATTTACACATGGCAATGAAATCCCAAGTAATTAAATACCTATGTGACGTTCAGATTGAGTTGACTGACCAATTTACAGTATTTGCATGTTACGTGATTACTGTAGTATGTTTTGTGTTATTCAAAAGTAATCTATACTAAGAACATAGCAAGGTATGCTTGTTAACAATTTTAAAAAAACAACATAATTGCACTTTTGCAGACTATTACAATAGACTTCTGGTCTATAAAATCAGTGCTTCAGTATATGTATTTTTGTATCAATGTTATATTTCCAGTAAGTCATGCTGTTTCTCCATGGGTGTTTTTATGCTTTAAAAGTTTAACTTGGTCAATCAGGGCATTATGTTTAACACATTACTGAAAAGAAAAACTATTAAAATAAAAAATAAAGCTTTCTTGTATGCTGTTTTTTTTAACATAATTGTCTGCATTTTATGGTTGAAATCATTCTGCTGCTTGTGACGACTAATGATCTGAATGTTTTGAAAGACACACCTGTCTACCTCATTAGTATGGTATGTGTCTGTGTCAAATATAATGTTGCCAAGGACCCATCTCATTTATTAAGTAGTTTTGGGCATTTCTGTGTGGTGTTTCTAGTATTTCTAAATTGTTTATGATTTTTCAATGTGGGCTTGATCTGTTCTGTTAAACAAAAGTTTATGTATGAAAAGTAATGCTGCATTAATAAATGGAACAGCATTTGAAACTGAAACTGGCAATTGTTTTTTTGGTAATTTTGATTTAATTTAGATTTTTTGTATTTTATTTTGTACCTGTTTACTGTCCCACTGCATGTGTTCTGTATCATTACTGAATCCTGTACGCTGATGTGCTCCCCTCACCTCCGCAATCAACCTTGCTGAGGTTTTTCAAAAGCAATATTTAAAGTAATCTTAGCTGAAAGAAACATACAGAACAGATATAAATATTTGTAAAGTGTATGCTATTAAGCATCGCTTTAACATACAGTGAAACGTGTGGTTAAACGTGTAACATATGACTTTAAAAAGTCACATACTCGCTATAGTGCTCCACTATAGTAACATTACCTATTCAGTATGATTACTGTATAAGTACATTACATATTTTCATGCACTCTGGTAAACTGTTTGTCTTTAAAACTAATATTTGTGTGCTGTAGTTTGTTACGTGCATGCCACCAGTCCCTATATGGTCGGGACAGTCCAGATGCATAGCAAGAATGTCGCGGTATTTACCCATAAGGGAAAAAAAAAAAAAAAAATCTGCACAGTACAGTAAGTGAAAACCACACGCTGTGCTCTTGTACACGCTGTGCAGATCTGCTGATCACTAACTTAAGAACGCTTCATTGTATATATTTTTACTGTCATGATGGTCGTGTGGTGTCGAGTTGGTGGGATACGTTATGATAATGAGTGTTTATTGCGTATGCGCCCTCCCATGCATATATATATTGGCAAGCATGTTGTTAAACTAGCTTGTATTTCAGAAGTATCACGCCCATAGCTATAAATCAACATCTACATCTAGGATAAGCGCCAGTCCACCTGATTTCGAGTCACTTCAATCCCATAACTCCCCGCGGTTCACAAAGAGACGCAGTTCTTATGTAGACCACCCTGTGTTTCGCTAGTGGAACATCTACTACTGTTCAATTGCATTCAATATCCTTTTGAGGGAGGTGCTTCTTTGGCAGAGTGACAGACATTAAGCAAGAAAGTACTAGGGATTGAGTAGAGGGTTTTTTAACTACTAGAAAGATAATGGCTGGAAACGCGTGGAGGTCAACGGTAAGAGACGTACAACACCATTCATCGGCAGTGCATTAACCGAATCTTTTAAATATGCTTTTTCGTAACGTATCAGAAAGTTAAGAGATGCTTTCCTGTGGCGTGAGAAACACCGGATGCTGTGATAAACACCCTGCAGAGGCCTTTGCGCGGTGCCCTTGATCTGAATAAATCCTATAGATACGGTATATCAGGATGTTCATTTTTTAGGAAACCGCTGCTATTGCAGGTAGTTGTGCTGCCGGAACTATGGCAAGGGCAAGTCGTTTGTCTGTAATGGTTGCCATCATGTGTACCTTATCATGTCGCAATGCTATGTTGGACACAGATTTTGCCTGTGTGAGCGTGTCTAGCAGCAACAATGTTATAAAATTACTTATCGGAGTTTTCACTGACATTTTTGCAGATTCAAAACCTGTTGGGGAAATATGGGTTATGGCTTGCTGGCAAGGAAAAACCGCAGCCCCAGGAAGTAAGGGATTTACTAAATGTCAAACTGGTAATTTAAGATTAGGAAAGATTCAGTACCGTATCCTTGTTTCATCAGGGTCACCAAGATGCCACCAATGCCAATTTAATTTACTGTTGAGCGTGTTTTGTGTGGATTGCTGTCACGTTTCAGCATAAATTGTGGTTGCTGCAAGAAAGAATTGTTTTTTATTCCAAGATCACCTATTTTGTTATTTTGAAGTATTTTTGTATCTGAAAAGACACTTATCTACTAACATTTTGAATGCACGTTAGAAAAAACAAGGTTTACCTTACCTTGGTCTGGTAACATTATATTGCAGTTTACAAATTGACATGGAAGGTAATAATATTAATACATATGCCAATATGCTTCTTCAGAGCAAAGCAGAGGATAAGCTTTTTTGAAGGTTAAACACCTAGTATTACCAAAAAAAAAAAAAAAAAGTTATCATTGCAAACCTATAGTACAGCCCTGGGTGCAAGCATCACCTGTGCCATCGCAAAACTATATTATTAGCCTGGGTGCAAAGCAATCACCTGTGCCATAACTAATTGGCTACAGTGCATTTTGGTAGTAAGCATAATAAACCCCAAGTTTTTTTTTTTTTTTTTAAATCCAAGTGTAGTATACATTACAAATAAATACCAGGTGAAGAAATGAGTAAAGGCACTGACTGAGAAAGGATATGGTTCTGAATTGCATTTATATATCTGTTTTTCATTGCCTCCCTGCTGGTTGTGCCAAGGATTAATCAACTTTCTTTGGGAAGAAATAAGAAGTCCTATAGATATATTGCTACATTATGTTAAGGCAATTTTAATTAATCGCGTGGCATAGTGTGAATTAAAAACATGTTATTGTATTTATAAACCACAACACACAAAAGATGAAAGCGTGGAATACCAGCAATAAAAAATTATTGAAACATAATCTTCAAACACCAGATTGACATTTTGTAATATGTTTGATATTAGTTTAATTGGAATGCCTCTAGATGGTTGTAATTCCATTTGATTAGAAACACAACATTGAATATCAAAAATGTGAACTTGTGTTCATGTGGGTGGGTCAACTGAAGACACTATGGCTGTGATGCATCGCCTGTACTTCAGATAAAAAAGGTTTCAAAGTTATAACTGTAGATTAATCCATGGTTGCCTTTTACAGAAAATACATCTTTTGCACAGTTAATGCATGACATATTTTAAGCAAAATAAATATTTTGTACATGCTGTTTGGGACCATCAAAAGCCTAGTTAAATAAATCTAAAGGTAGCAATTTGCTGCAAAGTTTCTTGATAAACTGCTCCATTTATTTTTAAACACAATTACTGAATTCATTTGTAAAAGTTTTTGATGGTCTTATAGTTGTGGCTTGTTGCAGATGCTTTTAGCTTCAGATTGATTTTGTCACTACTCTCTCTGCCTCTTTTATTCATGATTAGCAGTTTATTTGAAATGTGTAAGAAGTCCCCTTTGTCTCCTTGTGTGATTCATGTAAAATGAAATTTTCACTGCACTTCAGTGCACGTATGCATTTGATACATTTTAAATTTACAGTTGCTTTTACAGACAAGATTCCACAGCAGCTTCTGTATTGCATTTGTAGGTACAGTACTGTAAATTACCTGGTCAGTTTCCACCAATGCAGACCCATTTAGACAGATTCTTTTGGAATAGTGCAATGCAGTGGCAGGAAGAGGCCATTGGCAGTCATGGCAATCCCAGACTTGTATAGCTGTGATTATGAAGCTTAATGATCATAGAACTCAGTACTTATACTTTCATTATCCTAACCTACAAACAGATGGAGAAAAAGTAATTCACACCCTGGTAGAATATTTAAAATGTAATTTATGTATGCCTAACAAGACTTGAAGATTTTGTTTTTTAGGCATACTCTATTTAAAAAAAAAAAAAAAGGCTGAATTCTGTCCTTTTTATTTAGGTATCTCGTGTACTGGGAGCTGTGAAAAAGCAGACGTCAGCCACAAGGGGATTTGCTGGTGGGGTAAGTCACTTCTTTTCACTGTGTGTCAGTAGAACAACATTAGTTCTGCGACTTTCAGAAAGGTCATCTTTAAGACTGTCCAGAGGAGGGCTCTAGAAGTAGGAAGAGAGTGCATGTTAGATTTCTCAATCTGCTAGTATGTGTTATAAAGGGTAAAGCTTATTCCTGTTACTGTATTTTTTTCTTATTATTTTAGCTTAATGCCCTGACTAAATGCCACACAGGTTATTAGAGGGTCTTACCTAATAAGTATGTTTCATTCTTGTTTTATTTTGTTTTGTTTCTCTGTAGGTACAGACAGTTACCATTATCCCTGGAGATGGAATTGGACCAGAAATTTCCGATGCCGTTATAAAGATCTTTGATTCTGCTCAGGTAAAGAATAATTTCAAGAAAGAAGTCAAGATAAGGATTCAGTTAAAAAAATGCACAGTGATTTGAAGGGTTAAATTAAGGAACTCTAAAGCTTTTTAATCATTACCCAATAGTGTCTGTGATTTGGTGACCCAGAAAGTTCTGTCATATTATAAGTATATCTAATCCAAGGGTGAGGTATATTCCATTTCACAATTTTCTGAATGTACACAATAAATCCATAAACTCTTCTTGTCAGAGTGAACATGTTTCAACATTTTAAACACTTGGGTCACTCAGTTTTAATTGCATTTACTGTATATATAGGCAGCATGCTTGATATGTAAGATTGGTAGGCTCAAAGTTCTTATTGTTGATTGGATTCTATTCCACCTTTCGCACAGATGAATCCAGCTTTGTTTTGCTACAACACTAATTTAAAAAAAATGCCTTATGTATAGGCACTTGGAATTATTGTTTGTTTTATTTCGTACTGCACATCACAAACAATATACAAAAAAATTAAAAACAAAGCCTTAATATTGTACTGTTATCAAATATACACACGTATTGCACAATAGCACAAAGCAAATTAAATATGTACTTGCTGAAGTGGTTTTTATTTTAGCCAGGAGGCGTTCACGTGTGGCAGCAATGCACTAGCAAAAGCCACAGGGCAGTGACGTCAGCTCCCTAGCAACAAGCCTGTATGTTGGGAATTGATTCTTTCAATGCAGCAGGTTTGTGCATTTGAGGAAGACTCGTGAAATTAATTTGAGACTCAAGTTGATGAGAAGCAATTACCCTCCGCTGTATGAATTAAAACGGTGTGCTGCTTTTTAGAGGAGGTTGCGTAGTGGTTGTACAGTATTTGTTAGCCTATTTGTTTTTCTATGGGTCTCTTGCTATATCGCGGCCCTTGATATATAATGGATTTATATTGGGCCCGACACCCGCGATATATATAAAATATTTTAAGAATAAATAAATAAAAATAATCTATATATAGTAAGGTGGGATTGTGTTGCCAAGAACAAAGTAAAGAATGCCATGATTGTGTGGTGGCGGGGCTTGTCCCGATTCAAAGGTAAAATGAAAACTAACGGAACAACAAAACAATAAAGTAGATCATAAATGACTAATATGTAAACGTAAATCCTAGATCTTGTATCAGCAGTAGGGTCTTAAAGGTGGTGTATTTTTCATGGCTTTTTTTCTACTCAAGGTTCCAATTCATTGGGAGGAGCGGAATGTAACGGCTATTAAAGGACCAGGTGGAAAGTGGATGATTCCTCCAGAAGCTAAGGAATCTATGGATAAAAGCAAAATCGGATTGAAAGGTAGGGACATGGACTGACCGACCGCAAAGCCAATTACAAACAGATATTAACTTCATTTTATTGTAGTAAAATGTCTTTTAAATGCTCATATGAAACACCTTATACTATACCATATTTCTGACAAGATTCCGACTTTGGCATTTCTTGCTAATCCTTTTACATTGTGTCTTTGGACACAACTGCATTTTGTATTGGAGTATCATAAAGAAAAATTTTAAAAGTCTCCCAGTAATGGATTGAATTTATTTATGTTTTAAGGACCTTTGAAGACGCCGATTGCTGCGGGCCACCCATCGATGAATCTGCTGCTTCGTAAAACCTTTGACCTTTATGCAAATGTTCGTCCCTGTGTGTCGATCGAAGGCTACAAGACCCCCTACACTGATGTGGACCTAGTCACAATTCGAGAGAACACGGAGGGAGAATACAGTGGGATTGAACATGTGGTATGCATCATACAATATAGCAAGTTTTAGAATAGTTTCCTGTACCACTGAATCGTGAGTTGAATTGCTTTCCCTCTTCCATTCACTGCTATTAAAATAATATTTTAAGTGCAAAATGAATTAGAAAAGCACTATTTTTTTTTTTTTTTTTTTTTTAATAGAACTGACATTAAATATTTTTTATATCCTTAACAGTGGCTATACAGTATACTGTCGAAGTTACTAACATATCTTGTTTTATTTTTATTCCCATTTCAGATTGTTGATGGAGTGGTTCAGAGTATAAAACTGATTACTGAAAGTGCCAGCCAGCGTATAGCTCAGTTTGCATTTGAGTATGCCAGAAACAACCAAAGAAGCACAGTTACAGCTGTACACAAGGCTAACATTATGTAAGTGTCATTTTGACTTATTTTTCTAACCATTGCCTGTAGTATTTTACACTGTTCAGAAAATCAAGCAACTCAGCTTAAAAAACTATTCAGGGTTTGGTTAATGGTGTAAATCTTTTTTGTGCCACTAGTGAAATGCTTATATATTTCAGCTTTAACTCTGCACTTTTTTGCAGGCGCATGTCAGATGGTCTTTTTCTAAGAAAATGCCGGGACGTAGCTGAAAACTACAAAGATATTAAATTCACTGAAATGTACCTGGACACAGTATGTCTGAATGTGAGTATTATTAACTTTGTTATATTTCAATTTAGCGCATGTGAATTTAGCATTCATGAAAGGACAATGACATTGCCTACAATCAGGCACGATTCTGACCGTTGTAACGGGCTGTGTGACTCTGTCCTGTCCCGTGTAAGATGAGGTTAAACGCTCTAAAACCCTGAATGCAGATAAGCCTGGCTCTTCTGCATTGTGGTTAAGACGCTCACCTGCAGTGCACAGGGTTGTTAGTTTGTGCATAGTCTCTGCCTTGTTAAGCTGGCCCAATGAAACCTTTCATTTTGGGATTCAGTCTCCCAGGAAGAGGTTGCAACTTGAGGGCTCTAGATAATCGTTAGTGATTTTTTTTTTTTTTTTTTTTTTTTTTTTTTTAATAATTTTGTATTTACCACATGGATGGGGATGTATGTTCCCAATGTACTTGTTTTTTTGTCCCTTCTTACATGTTTTTTTATTCCTCTCTTAGATGGTGCAAGACCCAACTAGTTTTGATGTACTTGTAATGCCAAACTTGTATGGCGATATCCTCAGGTTAGTATAAAACACCTGCCACATCACTAAGGGTTATTCCGGTATCCCTCTATGGAACTAGAGGATCCTCAGTACGCATACTTTATGCAATTTTTTTTTAAACAGCAGTGAAAAGGTAAACTGAAGAGATTACTGCAATATATATTTTACATTACACATTTAAATGGAATGTTTAGAAACAATAGAAATAGAATTGCATGCATTGTTATTTAATACAATCAATTTAATAAGGGAACTGTAAGTATTTTCAGGAACACAGTATGTTAGCACACTAAAAATGTTGCTGAGATTTAGAAGGCCACTTGAGTAAAAAGCTAAATGAATTGGTCTTGGGTGTTAAAACGGCTTTTTTTATTGCAGTGATTTGTGTGCTGGCTTGATTGGAGGTCTTGGAGTGACACCCAGTGGTAACATTGGCGCCAACGGAGTTGCCATATTTGAATCGGTAGGTTGAAAAACCACAGATGGGCATCCTAAAAGGAATAGTGTATGTGAAATAGTATTTCACAGTTGGTGGAATTACGGTGGTCTTGCAGATCGTCAACTCAAAATTACACCTTGCATGCTTGAAAGCTGTAAAAAGGACTACAAGATGATAGTGCACATATACAAAGCCTATGAATGTCATATCTTGTATTTTTGGTGCATATCATACTGTGTAGTTTAACTTTGCATTCTGATTACAATGAAGCAGTTCTGTAAATGTCATTTTTGGTTTTGTTATTTGTAAATGAAATGCTGCAGTGATGTCCTGTACCTGCTGTTCTTTTAAAGGTGCATGGAACAGCCCCGGACATCGCAGGGAAGGATCTTGCTAACCCCACTGCTCTCCTATTGAGTGCTGTTATGATGCTGCGCCACATGGGACTCCACGACCATGCCAAGAAAATTGAGAAGGCCTGCTATGATACTATTGAGAGCGAAACAGTATGTCTTGGCTATTTTAGTTAAGACTTGCACTTCAGTTTTCTGATTGGTTGAAACTTGTATTAACACTGACTTTTTTTTTTTTCTCCTAGGTGCGGACCAAAGATCTTGGAGGAAATGCAAAGTGTTCAGAATTCACAAATGAAATCTGTCGCAGGGTACAGGATCAGGACTAAGATTCCTTGCTGCTTTTATTGGTAAAACCAGTTTGCTGGCTCACTTGTATCAATGCATGTCTATGGGTCTCTCATTTACAAATTCCACTATATATCTATGAAATAAGCAACTCCTGTGTGGACCTTTATTGAATGTGTCATTTTGTTTTGAACAGCAAAACAATCCTTGTCCTCATGCCTTTAATGGACTGTGACTGTCTGTTTTTTTTTTTTTATTGCCTACATATTCCTTATTTATTGACAAAGTACATTCTATATGCAATGCTTTTTGTAAAACTGTAGCTATGGTTGGTTCTTATGTCCATTAAACAGTGTTTTGAAACAAGCATTTGTTTCTATGAGTGATGTTTTTGACTCATACTTTTCATGTTTTTAACCCTTTTGGCCTTAAACATTAACCTAGGAGTAACTAAAGTAGCAATTTTGGACTATGTTAGCCAAGTTAACATGGTCTGCTAGCTTTTAAGGGAACTATCTTAGGGATGGGGTCGGGTTATACTGTTTATGCATTTAAAGTAAATTCAAACTTCAAAATTGAAATAATTGCTAAATACAGTAATCCATCGCGTATCCGCCCATCACATATCTACTAAATCTTTCTAAACAAGGGATTTGGGGGGAGCTCTCTAATAAAAGCTGAATCTCAAAATAATAATTGTGATATCGTAATTTTTACAGCTGTGTATAATGGTACTTAAAACGGGATTCATTATCCGACTTTGTACATATCCGCCCCTACTCTGGTCCCACCACAGTCGGATACTCGATGGATTACTGTACAGTGAAATAATTTCAAAAAGAGCACCACTGAGGCTGAGGGAACTGGTCCAAATATTGAGATGGTCAAATCTTTTGAATTGCAAGGTCTGTATAATCTGAAAGGGACTGACAGAGTGATCTTTTTATACACATACTGTAGTGCTTGTCCAAAGAATTAAGTTCTCAATACTCTCCTACCAGTAAGTGGCTACGTGTAAGTGGTAGTCATTTCTCGTCTCGTTCCAGTATCAAACAAGCGGCAGTTAGTTCAATCTGCAGCCTGCAATCAAATCTGCAATAAGATATTACACAAAAGTAATTTCACCTGTTTGTATAACTGTTATTTCTAAGTGAATTTGCCAATCTCCAATATTTCACTGAGATTCTAATATATTTTCTGATTTCATGTTCAACCAGAAATCTTGCATTGGTTGCTCATTAGGTAATCTCCACTGTGTGTAAATTAGAGAGATCAAGTTCTTAGAGCCTGCAATCCCAATTGTACTGAGTCCCAGCTGAAGTCAAATTTCCATCTGCTGCCTGTGGAAATGAACAAATCTGATTTCAAACTGCTTTCAAGTCAATCCCAGTGACAAATGGAAGTTTATCCTAATTGTGATCAGGATTATTACTCACAGCTTTCCACATGCATTACAACATTATACTAACTAGTTAATGACTCAAAAGAAAAATGTGTGTGTAATTTGAAATTAATTATAGTTGTAATGCATGTGTCATCTTCTCCATTTTGCTAAAATCTTTAAGGATGAACTTTTAAGCACAATATGGTCAGTACAGCAATTTATCAGTTTTATTGACTCAAGTGGGTTTGCTAAATTTTTTATCTAGCAGTCTAACAAGTCAAACACAATGTTAGAAAGTGTTAGGAGTATATCTATTCACCAGGTATACCCTTATTGTGGCTATGAACCCAGGAAAATAATTGACCTCCCAGATATAAGAAGCTTATGCAATTTCACATTTATTAATAAGAATTCTTAATCCATAGTGTTTATAATGTTACATCTTCTAGAATGATGCCTGCAGTCTTTCTGGAACATTAGGAAGGGGTGTGTTCTCCCACAATGGAAAGTCCCAACGAGACTTTTCTTCTGAGCATGTTTTGTCCCTTGTTGCTTATGACTGATGTGATAGATTCTTGGGGAAGCTGGAGAGTGTCTGGTCATGATACAAAGCTGCCGTTTAGCCACCAGAAGCATCTATTTTTAAGAGCATGCTACCATACATCACAACAAGCAGATCGTTATGTTTTAATTAGTGATGGCATCAAAGTTTTTTGCTGGCTGGTTTCACAGACCCCATTAATGCTACTCTTGGTCTACCTTACATAAGGTAACATTAGGTAATCCAATAGTGGTGCTAATCTGGGTCTGGGAACTCAGTCATTGGCGTTTACAACGTGTGTACCGTATAATAATCAAAAATACGAGATTGTAGAATTTTGTTAGATGAATGGAGATCTCTTAAAGTTAAGGGTAATGTAAGAGTCAGGTTAATGTTAAAACTAATATTTTGATCTATAAGACAACATAAATCAACAAAGTGCCAGCATTGCAGATGGAGGTACTAATCAATAAAGCTGTTTAATACAGACATTTTCTTCCAATTCAAAGGTTTTTGTCTAATGTACTTCTACTGTAATACAAAATATAAAAATTGGGACTATGTGGTAAGCAGCTGTTATTTTAGACATATCATAATTTAACTGTCATATGCTAATACTGTGTTAAACTTTGCATATACAATTACATTAAATTTGAAACTATCTACCAGATTCAGTACAACAAGCTAAGATTTCAGTTGGAAAAAGTATATATATATTTTTTTTTTTTACTTAATGTAGAAACTCTCAATTTCATTACTGTACATCTGAAGAACTGACAGTCTCCGGAGCTTCATCGTGGGACCTAAAAACAAATAAAGACACAAACTTAGCTGAGTCTGGTAATCAGTGTGGTGCAGGTTGAAGCGCACAATTCTTCACTTACGCGCTTTGGTGGATATCGTATACCGCTGCAACTTATTTCCTTACCAAGTTCTCCACCCAGGATAGAAAAATCCTTCTTCAGGACCGTCCATTTCTGAATGCGCTGAGCGTTAGAAGCGGCTGCCCTGTTGACTCTGGCAATGCCTTCTTGAATGGCCTTGTACACAGCTTTGTCTTTCCCTCCAATTATATCAGACACTTTAGTGGCTTGACTGCCCACCTGCTGGCAAAACGCGATTGCTTCAAGGCTCAATTCATCGGTGGGCTCTGCTGTCTCCGGGTTGCAGATGCACTTAAGATCCAAACAGAGAAAGCATTCAATAATATCCTTGACCCGCTGCCATTGTAAGTATGTACCGTTATAATGCAGCACAGGGCTGTCTGTCATGGCATCTCAATGAGTCCCGTTTCTAGATATTGTGCAGTAGGATTACACTTCATTTAGGATTAAATCTGAATTATGGCGCTGCTAGTATCTTTTAAAAGGTAACAAAACAAGAAGATATTTTTTTGGCATTTTACGCAGTGTTAGCATTAGAACACCTGTGTGTATTACACTATGTAACACAATTTTTGTTCCTGGGTAGTAAGTGTTATTTCCTAATTGCTTATGCCTCAAAAGTATAGAACATGGCTATTATTCCCCACAAACTTTGCTTTTGTGACCAGGACAGTGATATTTCAAAATATCACTATTTCCAATGGGAAAATGGACAAATGTGTGTCTTTTCGTTCACATAAAGTCAGAAAAAAAAACATATGAATCCAAATTAACATGTATTTATACTAAAGTAATACAAGATGACTACAAAAGATTTAGAAGTGAGTAGTTTTTCGAGATTTACAATTATACTGTATTAAGAAATAATACTACCAAGGAACAAAAAAAAATAAATTTTTGTTACAGTGTTATTGCTGAAACGAAGACATACTTTTCTTATACTTTTACCTTAGACTTATGTTTTGAAGCTACAGATGATTTACCTTTAAAGTAAGCAGCATTGATAGGAATTTCCTTTTGTCCCCTACCAGCATGGCACAGCTAATAATGGGGAGCTCCTTTTTCACAAGGTCTTCAATTGGCACTGGAGCAACGTTTTCACCGCCCGAAGTGATGATCAGCTCTACATGCCAAACACATTACAAGACAAAACACGTTTGTAACACCAAGACCTGTCATCATACAACCTCCTCAACATAAAAACATATTATACAATAGTCTCAGCTGAGACCACTAAATACAGGAAATAGCTGAATTCAAGGAGTAATAACCATTAAGAGTTCTTGCCTCTCACTAGCATAACAACATTCATGCGGGGCCTTTATTAGTTTAACAACGATGTTAACAGTGTAAGTTTGATGAAAGTACTTTGTTTGCCTTCCTCATTTACTTCCTGTGTTACAGATAATGTGAAGCCATACCCTGTCCCTAGTTTTTTACTTAATACATGGCACATGTGTAAGGCTACCGTGGGGTCCTATTACCTGTAACACAGGAAGCAGATTTGTAGGGCCCTATTTTTAAGTGGAAATGGTGTAAACTAGCAAGATTCTACCCAGAGCACTGAAACCAAGTTGTTTCCAGCTTGTTTTACTGTGAATCCCTCTCAGAAAATGTTGCTTTGCTTCAAAATAGGCCTGAATGTTGTGGCAGAAAAAAAACAAGGAATAATGTTGTGTGGGTGATACTGTGGGGTTTCTTGTTCAGCTATTGGCTGGAATGGTACCTTTTATCCTTCCTGTGATGTAAAAAAATCCATCTTTGTCTGTTTTGCCCAAATCCCCTGAATGCAGCCAGCCCTCTTCATCAAACGCCTCTTTAGTTTTCTCCTCCATGTTTAAATAACCCATGAAGACGTTTCGTCCCCAGCAGCAGACTTCACCATTCCCTTCTGGGTCTTTATCAACCAGCTTAAACTTGCACCCAGGTACTACCTTTCCACAGCTGCATAGAACAAACAAAGACAAGAGTACTTCTATCTGTCTCTGTAGACTGAAATAAACATTTCATATGTAGCTTGGGCTGTCTTTTTGCTTATGGAAATCAATCTTCAAGTTATCGTACTGCCACAAATTTACTGCATGGGTGTCTCACTTCGCACACAACAAGAACAGAAACAATAAATGCCAGATTACAATATAAATCCTTCCCAAGGTACAGGGAAAGTGAGAAACTGTCAAGCTTCAAATTACATTTGAATACTTTTTTTACTGATCTATTACATTTTTATTATGGTTGCAATTATTCTGAATCGTTCTTATTGCAATGACTCAAATTTTGTTTTGTTTTCATATGGTGCTGTGCTCAGGTGCTTTGGCCTGAGATCTGCTCTTCAATTCTAGTTGTCAGACATATACATATGTTAGAAAGCACCATTGCCATCTGGTGAACACTTACTGTGGATCAAGTTTCCTTCTGTAAAATTCAAAGCATGCTGTAAATACACTTTGACCGATTTAGTCTGTGTTACATATGTTTTTTTGGCAAAGACTGACCTAAAAGCACATTTACATAGACAAAACAAAACAAAAACAAAACAAAAAAAAATTCCTGCTTTAAGAACCACCTAGAACAGGGGTCTCCAACCCTGGTCTTGGAGAGCTACTATGGCTGCTGGTTTTCATTTCAACCAATCTCTCAGTTACTTAATTGAATCAATTATCAGCTTAATTAGTCAGGATTAACAGCTGTTCCAGATCTTTAGCCACTGATGATGTAAAGACACCTATAAAACCTGCTGGATAGGGGCTCTCCAGGACTAGGGTTGGAGACCCCTGACCTAGAACAACAGAGGCCTCCAATCCTGGTCCTGGAGGGCCAATGTCCCTCCTGGTTTTTGTTCCAACTGTACCCTAAATGACTTAATTGGATCAATTAAGTGCTCATTAGAAGCTTACTTTGTCAAATTAAGTAATTTAGGGTACAGTTGGAACAAAAACCAGGGGGACACCGGCCTTCCAGGATCAGGATTGGAGAGCCCTGACCTAGAATAATTGAAAACATCATAACATGTTAAGACAGGGTTTCCCAATCCTGGTCCTGGTTCAGTTAAGTAATTGAGAACTCAGTGGGAATGAAAATCAACAGACACAAGGGTCCCCCAGGATCAGGATTGAGAAGCACTGTGTTAAGAAACTATGAAAAAATACTCGAAAGATATGCATGGTTATGTGTAACTGTGTTATTGACATTTTACTAACTAGTCTTACTGATTTACATTTTGCTTTTTATAGAGAGAATCTGTTATCCAATACTTTGAATCCCACCAAACAATGTGTGTGACGCCATACCATGCCAGTGTACTACAATAAGTCCTCTGCCAGTTCTACAAACGCACCTCTGTAGCCTGTAAACGTTTGGTCCTGACATGAAGTGTGGGCCGGTCGTCTCGCTCATTCCGTACCCCTCATACAGGAAGATGTTGAGTCCCAGGAAGAACTCGAGAGTTTCTCGTGTGATCGGCGCTGCTCCCGAGAAGTACTTCACACAGTGTGAGAAACCCAGCTCAGCGCGGACCGCTCCTAACACCAAGTAATCAGCCAGCGTGAACAGAAAGGGTTTGGCTTCATCCCTGAGAAATAAACAAACACGAAGGGGAATAATGCCGCTGCATAACGGATTGGCCACCACTAGCATAACCTGTTGAGAATGTACAGTTAGTACAAATCCCATGGTCTACAATAAAAAAAGTGTACACTCACTTGTTGGCCCAGTTCAGGTTGGCTTCTAAGCTGACAGATGTGGCCCATGTTAATGCTTTCTTTTTCAGAAACCCAGCCTGAGCTGTCACCTCTTTTATCTTCTCCATTATTTTCTCCCACACGCGTGGGACTCCCATGTGTGAAGTAGGGCAAGCCTCTTTCAACGTATTGATTAGGCTTCCCTAGAACACATTAAGAAAAGTTCCAAATTAAAGAAGCATGTATTTGATGCAGTGTGTTTCAGGATAAAATGAGTGTAACATCTCCAAGTCAGTGCTACAGATTTAAAAATTTGAAATGGTACCTAATCATGTGTTGCAGTTCAAACTAACTCCAGTGGTAATAGTGTTGTATTTAAAATATGCTTCCAGATTTTAATTAAACCACTGGATATAGGAAATACTGTATAGCACAGACTAGATTAGCCAAGCAAACAACAAAGAAAATCAATTTAAACTCATTGACTGGCATACAGCATATTCATATCGCATATCCATACAGTACCTTCAAAGCATCAGGCTGTGCAAAATACACCAGTTCCCCCCACTGGATACCAGTCCACAGATCGTAAAGCTGAGCTGCAATGTGACTGAGAGGGAGGTAGCTCACGATGGATTCCTGCTTTATCTCTCCTGGCTCTATGCCTCCTACTCTGCTGGCATGGGCTGCTGTCCATGTAATCTGAAAATAGTAGCAATGGTACCATAGCACAGTATGTGAACTGATAGAACGGTACCACAGCTGTAAAATCTTCACATTTTCATATAAAGTGTCCAGCATTCCAGCGCTATGCCACCATATCAATTAGATGAACATTTTGCAAATAACTCAAACATGTCTTCTCTCTAGGTACAGCTGGTAAAACCAAAGTGTTACCATGAACATGTCCCCCTGCAACACTGTCCCTAGTGGAGGTAATAAATCCACCAAGGTTGCTAGGATAATGTTAAATAATGCAATTCTTTTACATTGTCATGGCTGAGCATCACTCCTTTAGGTGCCCCCGCAGTCCCAGATGTGTAAATTAGCACACAGCATTGATTTGGTTTTTGGCTGCTAATGATATCATCAAGCTGTTTTTCAGAAACATCAGATCCCAGCTCCATGAACTCCTCCCACTGTTAAACAAATGAAAAGAAAATGTAAAAGATGAACCAACAATCAAGCCAATAGCACACAATATTTATTCAACGCAATATTGAAAATGTCAAATACATGTGCAGTGATAAGTGACCCATTATTACATTTTACAATGCAGTAAATAGGCTAGCAAAGCAATGTTATACAAGCATAGTAAAGTCTAGTGAATGCAAGGCAAATTAATACAAAATTAAATATATAAAATTAATTTTAATTATTAGTTGTTTTTTTTTTTTTTTTTTTTATCTAAATGGCTCTAGGTTTTGTTGCTCCAATATTGAGTTATGATAATATTTTTTTTTCATATCTGTTTTTACTTGACTTTCAGCTTATCTGGAGAATCCTGTGTGCCGAGACAACTTGAACAAACTTCAACAAACAAATCGGCAGACTATCTTCCAGTATGCATAATCAATGCCAGGCCTGTACTTGTGTCCACTGAAAAGAACAATCACTATTTACACTACTGTAGGTGCTGCATAAAAATGTGCAAAGCCTGAATGATTGCGGAAACTGGTCCAGAAACAATAAGACTATAAAATCAATAGATGGTTGCATTGTTCCATTGCAGGGGAATACGTTTGTAAAGGTGAGCAAAATCTTATATAGCTAATACACAGAAACCTGCTACTGGCTTCAACTCATTTGTTATCTGAAACTATGAATTATACTAACAGGAAGCCAGACAGTATTGTTAGACACAAAAAGCAGACATGTACACTACCAGTACATATTTTTCGATTCTCTATAATAGATTAGCACTGACAGATCCTACTTATTTTATACCGTTTGCATTAATGTTAAATGTATTCCCTGTGTAATATCCTTATGTGCGTATTTGTTCTAATTCTATATTGTTGGCTCTGTTTAGATCATTAATTACTGTATCAGTCATGACTCCAGGTTTGACAGGTAAAATTATTACTACTTCAGGGTCTGGATGGAGGTTTAATTGGTTCAATTAAACAATTTAGAACAGGGTTGTAACAAAGACCAGGACTGGATGAACCAACTTCGGCCACCCCAGGTATACAGGAACACAGTTTCAGAGTATCCTACTTGAGAACTCTGGAAAGCATTAGATTAAAGCTTGACTTACTGAGTACAGGTTGGGGTGTCTCTCTTGTAATGGACCACTGTATTGTACAATGGCTTTCAAATGGGGCAGCCTGTCTTGGATCTGAAAAGACAACAACAAAAGTAGTTGAGGATGCTGCTACCATGGCATACTGTGCAAAAAAACAGAAGGTGTGCAATACATGGACAAGCGTATTTCATATATTATACTTAAGAGATACCTGGCTTTCAGATAGACAAAACCCAAGAGACACCTGCTGGTTTCAACTGCACTTGATGCATCCTCTAGTTATAGGTCTGATATCACAAAGTGCTGGCTAGCTTCAACTGAATCAGCCACTCAACTATAGGTTACTATGCTATGGTGTCAATGGAATCCTTTGTGATTTCCCTGTGTATTAAAAGTGGGTAGTATCCTCTAAGGATGACTGCACTTAGGTCCACCACTGTTTAGATCAGTACATTACACCATTATCGTGCCCTGTGTTTGATTGTCTCTTCTTTGTAATCAAAATAATCAATAATGATCGTTCAAGCCCTCCTATTAAATACAGAGAAAAAGTCACAATTTGCTTCATTTAATTATAATGACCTATAAGAAAACGATCCTGCTTTAGGTAAATGCAGTTGTAATTGATACTACAATGACCAGTATTCAGGTATGCACTCTACTCACATGGTTTTAGGGTCTAAAATCTGCCTTTGCGAGTAAGATGAGCTCCGCCTACCTGCAAGATTTTTTCTAGCTGTTTTTGGTTCTCAACTACGATGATGTTTGCTTTGCAGTTGTGGGCAACATAGTGACATGCTTCTGGAGAGTTGGTTGTGTAGATTCCAGACACAATGCCCCTGTAAAGAGAAACAGATGCCTATTAACATCAAATGGACTGCACATTTCAGACATCAATTCAATGAAACACTGACAGCTAAATGTACAGTAAATATTGTCTTTGCACACTTGTCAACAGTAACTGCTCTGTTTGAAGGAAAATAGTTCTGTAAATCTTACCTGTTGTGCACTTAGAATAATTCTCAATGTGCAGTTTTGAAAGAAGCCCATGTAACCATAAACCAGGTTAAAGAAAGTTGACAATTTTCTTAATCTTACTATCAATAAGTCTAATTCCACCTCAGCAGTGTCTTTGTGGTCAAAGCAGACTACTGGCTGCTAGGCATGTCAGACAATAGGAAAGCATTTCGTTGGTTAAGACATTGCAGAGGTCCAGGTGAAATGACCCTACAGAAAACTAGGCTTGCAAAGAAGATTTCTTTAACCTTGTGGAGGACATGTCTGTTTAGGGACCGACAGTGCACAACACGTCAAATGTATTTGGTTTATTTTGTTCTACACAAGAGCAGGTTCTTACCCAGCAAATATAGCTCCAATTGCTGAAATAAACCACTCTGCAGAGTTGAATCCCAGGATCCCAACACCGTGGAACCGTTCCAAACGAAGCTATATTCAGAAAAACACTAGACAGTTAAACCTAAAAACTAGATTTCATAGCATCTGCTGGTTCTGCTGTACTTTGTTGAGAGCTCCATTTCCCTGCACTTATTCTCAAGGACCACAGGAAGCTAAGGCTACACAACATTATACCAACAATATTAAACTACAATCACCACCAAGGGCTGGCAATAGTTGAGGTAAAGATAGTTGAATGGGTCGACTATTCGCCACTTTTCAAAAAATGAATAAATAATGTATTTGATAATGCTGCTCAGTTTGTGACTATACTGTTTCATAACACTTTGCTGTTTGTGCACTATATTTTTTAAGTAGTTTTAAAAACTATTAATGCTCCTAAATGTCATTTATATCTTAATGGTTTGCAGTCACAACTTCATATCCGTCCATTTGAAACTGCACACCTCACAGTGACATGTGATTAGTCGACTGACAGTTTCTAAGATGTACTGACGCTTTTCTATTCCGCTATTGCACCTGAAAGGCCAGGCACCAGAGCCAAGAAAATCAAAATGATGTGATAAATGTCAGCTGTTTCTACTGTCTGATCAGATGTTGTTTTTAAACCAGGAGCTGTCCTGACTCAAATGCTCTTCGAACTGACTTGGACGCAAGTGTCAGTGAATTGGTGACGACACACTGTCGATGTTTTTAAATTAAAAAACACACTTACCTTTAAAAAACTTTTAGCTGCTCTCCTGCAAAGCTGATAATACTCTGAAAAGGTGATCTTCTCCAGTTTGTCATTCTTCTTGCTAGCTAATGCGCACAGGGTCTTGTACTTTTCCTCAGATGCTTTGAACATCTGATGAACTGTGATTGGTGTCTGTGGACAGGACTCGTCTGTTCTGAGCAGCACCGAGCCATCAGCAAGCGTGCTCCAGAGTGAATCGGCAGGGGCCAGATTCGCTGGACTGGATACCATCGAGTCTGTGGTTTTATCAGCCTCACATTCTTGAAAAAAGAAACATACACACACACACACACACACACACATAAAGGATATAATATGAAATATATATATATATATATTATATATATATATATATTATATATATATATAGGAAAATGGAAGTCATGCTGTTTGCAATCAGTGATTCTTTTTGCAGTTATTCAAATATTGTATCTTTTTTTTTTTATATATACAATCTATGTTGAGGGAGCCGGCTCTCTTTCACCATAGACAAATATAACACAGGCTAGATTAGCAAAGTGTCTGTTTAGGTTTCATTTCTAGCACTGTCTAATGAATAATGAATTCAGTTTATTTTTATATTACTGTTAATAGGCACTACCTAGGTTTCCCTCCAAAGCATTTATTATCTGACGTATAAACATTACAACATGCAATACAAATATTGCAAAATCCATTGTAAACTCTCAGAGGTGAAACTATAAGAAAATATTGAGAATTTGGAGATAAGCACTGTTTTAAAAATATGGATTTTCGATTGCAGTAAAGCATTTCTGCTTTTGAATGTTTCTTACCGTTTTTCCTCCCAATCAAATAGACCCCTTTATGCCACACTTATTATGTACATCTTATGAGAGCGAAATGGTGAAGTGAAATGCACTATTAAGATCTGGAAATCCTTAGACAATTAACTTAGCCTAAACAACGTTACCACAAGCTCAAAGAAGCTAAACATGTAGAGCCTCCACAATGTTTCAGGAACCCTGTGCTGAATTAATGGTGAGGAAATTGTATTAAGACTAGAGTGAATTCAGCCAGAAGTAAGGCGAAGATAGACCATTGATGAAATATGCCAGCACGATTTTAAAATAGCTACAATAAATTGCCACCTGATTGTACTCCATTGGGAGCGATGATAACCAATGTTACACTGTAACATCTAATACAATCCTATTAATTACATCATACAGGATTTAAACTCAAATGAAATATTCTTGAAAAGCAGAATCTTACAGTGGCTCATTCAAACAAATGGGGGAAAACAATAAGGGATCTCAATGCAATAAAATTCCATTGAACACCATTATAATGCCAGTGCATTACTCCGAATAAATATTTGAAGCAGTATTATCAGGACAAACATGGATATTACCATGAACTAAGAATTAAGATATGAGGGCATTAGTCTGGTGCTTGACCGCTACCAAGCAAACATGTTCAACTATCAAGGTAATACCCAATAATCAGGGTTTTATATTAGCAACCAGTAAACAGTGCCTTTGCTGTTATTTTACATGTTAACCCTTTCAGTTGATCTTTTAAATGTCACGTTTGTGCCCTGGAATTGTGCTGATTGGTGGATAAAAGTTCAGAGATTTCAAATCATGATCATTATACTAAAATATGAAAGTTATGTAAGTTACCACTGCAGCTGCCCTTGTGCTAATGTTACCTCTGAGTTCTAATGTAGTGTCACTGCATTCCCATTGAAGATTGTTTGGTAAGCCCATTGAGGTCTCACTCACTTAGCCACAGATAGTAAACCAGTATTTGCAAAGGCCTACTCACCTGACTCATCCCCCATAGCCTGTTTGTTACTCCCACTGTTACAGTTTGACATATGTTCTGTATTCAGGTATAGTGTGGATCCCTCTGAAGCTGACAAGAGACTGAAAGATAATTATACATTTAGCAAGGCAGCGCAGATTCACTGTGTGAAGACACCATGCTTCACTTTTCCAAACTGAACTTCAAAAGTTGGCACTAAAGCTGAACCCGAGGGGGTCACATGGTGGAGTTCAGAAGCATTGTTTGTTTGGAACAAGGCTGGGCTTTGGAAAATGCCCTGAAGCCACATGGTTTTGTCAGAGGGAGTTCACAAACGAATAGGCTTAGAGCTTCCGACAACACGTTGCCAAGCACGATTTTTTTCAGAAACTGTGTTCATTTCCTCTGCACAGAATACTAAAACAAAAATGTCCATTAAATAACAATGAACTTGTTTTGCACTTGTTTGGAGATGAACAGTCTTCTTCATTACATTAAAATACTGTGACCGTGTGTACCATACCATATGCAGTAACAAATATATAAGATAATACAGAACAATAATATATACATATCTGTCCACTTTGTATACACAATGGTGGGGCAATCAAACAAGTTCAATGAAAGCTGAGTTCAGTTAAATTTACAGAAAAATGATACTAGCGCCCCAATCTGAATGACTGTAATGTAGACACCCAAAAGGTAAAAAAATAAAATCGATTACAATGACATTGAAAGTTTCTCATCATTTTTTTTTCACAGCAAGCCTATTCGGAGCTAGTGTGCCAAATGTGTCCCTGCAAATCACCTCATTTCAATTGAAGGTTTGCACACTATACAAATGAAACTACAGACTCCGTATTTATTATTCACAGTGGAATTGGCTGCAGACCCACAACACAAACAAAGGCTTCTCTGTATGTTTAAAAAGTTCTGTTGAACTACTTTGCATCCCATGATTGGTCAGGGATCTTGAACATAAAGAACAGGAAAAAAATCATTGTTTTGTAGTGTAAGTGTAAAGGTTTTACTTTGTTACCCCAGGAAGATTGATGCACAGAAATGATGTGAAAATTAAACCATTAAAGATGACGCTTTTACATTATGTTTAAAGATGGTTAATATACACTGCTGTGCAAAAGTCTTAGACATGTTGCATTTTTCTACTCTGATGCATTATGAGCATCAACAATTTACTCAAAGCCTCCACTAGTGTTTTCTACTATTACAACAACCTTGACTTGCATAAAGAAGGAAAAACACTGAGTGAAATAGCTCGCATCACTTGATTTTCAAGGTGTGGTATCCGAAGCATAATCAACAAGTACAGAGAAATATCATCTGTAATTGACAAACCCAGGACTGGAAGACCCCAAAAGCTGTCTAACAAGGATGAGCAATACTTGAAGGTAATATCCTTAACGAATAGAAAGAAGACAAGCATTAAACTGACAACAGAAATTGCAGAAGGCACAGGTGTCGTTGTCCATCCATAAACAGTACAAAGCACCTTTGACCATTGTTCCATAGTCCAATTTCTGTGTTCTTGTGAATATTTTAGCCTTTTAGTCTTGTTCCCCTTTCTCAACAGAGATATTCTTACTGCAACACATCCTTTAAGTCCTGATTGCAAGAGTGACCTTCGCACTGTTGATTTGATGGACAATGACACCTGTGACTTCTGCCAGTTCTGTTGTCAATTCAATGCTTGTCTTCTTTTTATTCCTTAAGGATATTATCTTGTTAGACAGCTTTTTGGGTCTTCCAGTCCTGGGTTTGTCAATTAAAGATGATGTTTCTCTGTACTTGTTGATTACACCGTGTAATAATTTTTTTTTTTTTTGTTCCTGGGTAGTAAATGTTTTTTCCTATTGCTTATGCCTCAAAAGTATAGAAAATGGCTATTATTCCCCACAAACTTTGCTTTTGTGACCAGGACAGTGATATTTCAAAATATCACTATTTCCAATGGGAAAATGGACAAATGTGTGTCTTTTCGTTCACATAAAGTCAGAAAAAAAAACATATGAATCCAAATTAACATGTATTTATACTAAAGTAATACAAAGATGACTACAAAAGATTTAGAAGTGAGTAGTTTTTTGAGATTTACGTTTATACTGTATTTATTGTGTTACATAGTGTTATGCTTTGGATATCACACCTTGAAATATATATATTTGATAACATACATAACATCTGCATCAAATTAAAAAAAATTATATGATTGTTAAGCACTATTCTAATTCAATAAGCAATGGTATATAAGTATAATAATAAGTATTTTCTACAAAAAAAGACCCATACAGACGACATGATACAGTACTAGATGTAAAACTAGACTCCATACACAGTGTGAAAAAAGGGAGTTATTGAAAAGAAAAACAAATTAAAGAAAACATTTGTATCGTGGATTAAAATAAATTCAAAAATCTTTTATAAGCATCAGTGTTACTAACAACAACAAAAAAGCTCACTTAAAATCATTGAATGAACTCACCCTTAAAGACAATGTGATTATCTCTAAAGGCTGTCTAACTTCAACCACACTCCCACAATAAAGCTAAACAAACTGAATACAGACAATAAAACAAAGTAAACTGCCTTCAGCAAGGTGGCTATGAGCATCTTCTTACCTGTTTCCAATGTTTTGTGCTGAAGCTGTGTGGTTTTCATTACAGTCCTCGTTCTTGATTGTCTCACTGCTACAAGGCGTGATGACTGGCAAGGGAAAGCTTCCTAAACCATGGAGTATAATGAAATGCCTGGGAATGAATAGGCCTGGGAGTCTGCTTCTGGCATGAGTTAGAACGGTAAATAATGTGTGCCAACAAAGGATAAAGGAACATAGGAAGTGTCATACAACACAGCTTTTTACATTCTGGTGGAGTATGTGATGAATGCACAAAACACCCATAGCACATGCAAATAAATCTGGATAGCAAGGTCAGATCAATATCATGCTTAAAAATCTTAAATATTCCCAGATATTTTTTTCTTGGAACTGAAATCTGCAAAACATCTCCATGAGCCCAAAGCTCTTTCATGTGCAAATTTATTTTGGTTTCCAGGAATGTGAATGAATTGGTGTTTTCCTCAAATTAAACCTTGAACTTAATTCTCGATAACTGTGTTAGATTTTCAACGGCGGCAACAGCAGTCGGTTCGTAACAACAAGAAGTTCATAAGAAAATCCTTGTTTGTGTGGCAAGCATTTATAATTGATATGCAATTACCCATGTACTGAAGTTCAGTAATTGTTAATAGTCACTTGATATGAAACTGGACTTGCCATTGCCATTCTAAGTAATTTCAAGGCAATGATAGAAAGGGTCAGCTTAAAATCCTTAAATGAATGTAAAATATAGATCATGAATTTGTTTGTAAAGATTGGATTTTGTACACGAGTCCTCAATAGTATAACTCTATGCTCTAACAAATGTTTTAGACAAAAAGCATATGAAGTGCAATGACCCCGAACACCAAACAATTACTAAAAATATTTTTTCATGATTTCATCCCATAACTAAAGCTCTGGACATATATATCTCTTCCAACTGGTTCTGGCCATTTACTAATATTTGCTACATACACTTTTCTACACAATGTTGTGGTTTTGAGGATGTAACACCATATATTAGAATAACGTAACAGAAGTGTAACTACAGTGTATTTAACGTACCTGTGTTTTTGAAATGGATCCATAAAATGCATTAGTAGTACAAAACGTTACTTAGAAAAATAAATAAATACGTAAATAAATAAAGACTCCAATGTTTACAATCTGTTCCCAGATTTGTTTTGTATTCTTAAACATTTAGTTTTCAGTGAATTGAAATTGCAGTCAGGTGATTTCAATTCTGAGAATGTAAAGAAATATTATGTTAAGTTTATTAACTTTAAGTTCATACCAAGAAGTTACCAAACAAACACACACATAGGTCAACTAGTACACTGTTTGTACTTTCAATAAGACATAGTAACGCGCTTCATTTTATAATAAAAGTGGTTGTACTGACATCTGCTGGAGATATAAAGTATAACGTCGGGGCTACTTCTGTTGAATTAATGAATCTACTAGGGGCTGCTATTGTAAGGGACTGTGCTTGATGAATGATAATTAAACCTTGATAACTTTTGATGTAAAACTGAACTTTGATGAATAATTTCTAAAATAGAAAGTGCAACTGGCATGCCATCAATAAAACATAATAATACATAATAATAATAAATAATAATAATAATAATAATAATAATAATAATAATAATAATATTATATTATTATTATTATTATTATTATTATTATTATTATTATTATTATTATTATATATTTTTTCCTATTTGTATGTTTTTAAAATTAGGAATTAGAACCGTGTTGTTGTAATAAAAGCACTTGGCAACAACATCAGAATGTTACGTTTAACGGATTACAGGGGCAATTGTCTTTAGATCATTTATCCCAGTAACACTGATAAACAGAGCACCTTCTCCACAGAAACATCTTGAAAACAAAATATGATTTTTAAACAGATGTTTTCAGACACTTCTTGAAAGCAGACACGTTTTTTTTCATCCAGAATGAATATTAACAATTATGCAGGCTTTCCAAATGGATTTCCAAACGGATCAAACTCTCTTTATCCTGGGCAGTTTACACCCTGTCAGACTCCTACATATATCATCCAGGCGGAACATCATTCTAGAGAAGGTGGGAAATTAAGTGTATGTTTAATTTGGAATGAAAATGTACAGCTCTTTTTTTTAATAATAATAATAATAATAATAATAATAATAATAATAATAATAATAATAATAATAATAATAAATACACGTAAAGTACCACTACATTCGTAACCTGTGTGTCTTTTACATTATATACTGTTTTAATGCTTAAAAGGTCGTAGTTTTTCATAAAGATGAAGTAATCACAGACTTGTCATCCTTTCTGAAAATATATCAAATATGTTCTTACGAGTTTGTTTTATTCTATTTTAATATTATTAAATCTATTTTATATTATTCTGATTCCATCGTGAAGTGCTTGTCATTTAAGCCATACAGTTACGTAACTGAATGTATCTATATTTTGAATACTTTATTTTTTTGGCTATACTAAATAGTTTTATAGATATTGTTTTCTTCAACCATGTATATTGTAAATAGTGTGACAGATGAAGGCACTTAGCTGAAAAGTGTGTGGCAGGCATAGGCGCACATGGCGGGGCAGCGAAGGGGTTAAGTCCCACCCACTCTTCGTAATCGGGGGGCAGTACATGTATCTGTGTCACGTCCCACACACACACACACACACACACACACACACACTTATACGAGCTCTTAACAATATTTTAAACGGTTTTATAATTCAGAAAGGTTAACTTGTTTTGTTGGGACTGGAACGAACCAGATTCTTCACCCCTCTTTATTTTACAGAATGAACTAGTCCGAGCCTGTGAACCCGACACGGCTCACTGCTTGCACACGTGATATTGATGAAGTTGACGCGTACAATGATGTTTCAGATTTTAGAAATGGAAGTTCGGTTTTGTTTTGGGAGGGTACCTGCAAAACAAACAAAACAAACAACCATACATAACAATAGAGTGCAATAGCTAGATGGTAGCAGTGAAAAACTGACAGAAGTTAGTGAGGTAGGACTTTTTTATTTCTAAAATATAAGGGCTAATCTTACACAAATGATTTTGGGAAACTTAATGAATCTTCTGTTATTTACTGAAAAAGCTTTGACATGAATATGTTTAATGTACCCGAGTGAAAAAACTCGAAGCGAAAACAAAATTAGGACGGAAAAATGTTTTGATGAAATGTATCTTCGTTTTGCGAAGGTACTAATCGCTGAGACTAGTGTAATTTCGACCTGACCGAACTTGTTTCCTTCTTGTGTTATTCAGCTAGCTACAACACATACGAAACGTATGCATAGATAGTGGTGATATGATAAACTGTTTAATAAAGCAGGAGACAGAGTAGATCTATTCATTTTAATACAGGGTCGGCAATATCGACTACTTCTTAGAAATCCGCTGCTACAGATGCAAGTAATGAATTAGTTGGTAGCAAAGGGAATTTAAGCATCGTTTTGCTGCCAAGTCCGTAACAGCCTACGCCATTTTCAAGTATTGTACCGATTTTTTCATGCCGACTGGTCCAAGTTATCAGTGGTTGCCCTGCGATGAGTCAATTAATTAAGGGAGTATAGTACAGTGCTTTTTTCTGTGCAAAGGCATGATAAATGAAACTAATATATACTGTAGTTGTCGTTTAACGTTGGGAACATTTCTTATAGCTACCGTTTCAATAATCGTCACCTGTGTTTAGAAGAATTTGTCGTGACGTCACGCCTTAGTTTCCTAAATTGCCACACGTTTCACCCCCTCCCCCTCCTTACAGTAAAAATCGGCGCCCATGGTTGCAGGAACAATTCAATATTTGATAATTTGATATTTAGCTTGGTTGATTAGTTCTCTTACCAACAATATTTAAACTGAAGTGTTCCAAAGAGCGATGATTTAGTATGAACACGCATTCAAGCGCAGACGGGATGGTTAATCAATAGTAGTATTTTATTAAGTACACAAATATTAAACAGAAATCAGAAAAGTCATAAAGTAAATCTCTTAGTCTCTAAGCACAAACACAGTGCCAAAGCTCTCACTACATTCATGCTTGACTAGCAGGCAATTGAAATATGACACCGCCTGTCGCCTCATACACAAGCAGCAGCTGCAACAGCAAGCTAGCAAGTAAACTGTGACGTAGAGCTTGCTCACATACTCACGCCCACATCCAAGCACACAGCCTCGACTGAAATTATGCAGACACTTAGAATATGTCACATTAAGCTTATTAATGGTATACAGATGCAGTATGTGACAAATTTACTTTTAAAGAAATTCTTCATACATCAATATGAGTTAGATTACTTATAGTTACTTCAGCAAGTTCCACTAAAAGTTATTTCACACACAAAGTGTGCAAACTAAATAATTAACAGTTCAATTCTATGTGAATGTGTTACAATTAATTAATTTAGTTCCATGAAAGGAAAATGCAACTGGAATTATACTCAACGGTTCCTTGAAGCTTAGACTTTTGGTCCGCTGGTATAGGATCCACAACAGCGCCCGTCCGCTCTGTCTTCTTTGCTCAGTCTTTAGCTACACAGGTAGCAGGGCACAGTTTCTTTTGGATACTGTGGTTTTAGGAGTACAGCAGACCCAGACTGGTTTGTCTGATAACAGTCGTTGTAAGTTTTACGGCAGTCTTCTAGCCGGGTCTCAGTCTCGTTGCTTGTGGTCGTTGACTCACTTGCAGCTTGCTTCTCGTTGCTCTTCTTGGGTCCATTTCAGGCAGAGTCCCGTCTTGATTCTGGAGTTAGAGCTCTGCTTAGCAGAGTGACAGCACCTTGTCTAGCATTCGATGTGGAGCGCAAAATGTTCAATTTCATTTTTTTCAATGTTTTCAATTTCACTTTTCATAGTCTTTTTACTCTGCTGAGTTGCCACTTTCATGAGATCAATTGTGTACCTTGCCTTTTGAACTCACAAATCTTTGAGATTTGTCCATTGTCTGCTTCCTTTTGTCCAGCAACTTGTTGTTGCAGTTGGGACTTGTTGACATATGTACTTTCTTTTCTCCTTGCACTGTCAACTTCAGTTCAAAATTCCTGCCTGGAACCAAGGGGCCCTTTTTTTTAAAACACAGCAGTTTGCTCTTTTCTTAAGACACAGCAGGTTGCTTTTTTTTTCTTAAGACACAGCAGTTTCATTAATTAGTCCAGTTATATCATTAATACATGTTCATGTATTATCATATTCAGGGAATATGTCCTACAGTGTCTAATTTTGACCTTTTACTGGATTCTTGCTGCAGTGAAGCCCTAAGACTAACATATTTGAATTGGCCATGTATACCCCACCTGTGTTATATATAGCTTCATATTCTTTCCTTGACAGCAGTTCTTTATTAAAACACAATGTGTAATATTCCATTGGTGCATGTATGCTGCTGAATACATTATTGTTTTTACTAATAATATATTTGTAAAATGTAGGCTTATTGTTTCACAGTTGTCCTTTCCTCTTACAAGAACCACTATCATAGACCAGGAATAAAGGGACTTGCAGGAACTGTCTGGATAATATTCTGGTGACTCTGTATAATGACTCTGTCAACTAGAAAACAATTAAATGACAAAAAGGAGATGTTTTAAATCCCAGCTATTGTATAGTTTTCAAGTAGTTGTATCAAAGAATATTATCTGTTTTAAATATACAGTCAACCCCTTTTAAAATCACTAGAAAGGGACTGCACAAACATGTTGACAATAAGATTACTTTATCCATCGATAAGCTGAAGAATTAGATTTAAAGCACAGGAGAAGTGTTCATAATAATAATTAATAATTTGTATTTTTATATAGTGCCTTTCATAGTGGACCACCATCAAAGAGCACTTTACAAGATGTGAGAATGCCTGTTTTGTTATGGAACATGACATATAGTAACATGTGTTGATTGCATTGGGGTTTACTGTGTTCATTCTTAATTTTTCCCTTCAATAACTGTACAGCAACTCAATGACATATACTTTCTAATCGTTTTATTTCCCAAAGAGATATTGCATCTGATCTGATTAGAACCAGTCGATTCAATGGGAAGTTACCAAGCAAAATTTCTTTAAAAAGAAAGAAAACTTCTTTCTTCACGAATCTGTATTACAGGCCAGAGTGGACTTTCTTTACTTGTAATCAATAGTATAACTCAGTCCTCAATAGTATAACTGTATGCTCTAACAAATGTTTTAGACAAAAAGCATATGAAGTGCAATGACCCCGAACACCAAACAATTACTAAAAATATTTTTTCATGATTTCATCCCATAACTAAAGCTCTGGACATATATATCTCTTCCAACTGGTTCTGGCCATTTACTAATATTTGCTACATACACTTTTCTACACAATGTTGTGGTTTTGAGGCTGTAACACCATATATTAGAATAATGTAACAGAAGTGTAACTACAGTGTATTTAACGTACCTGTGTTTTTGAAATGGATCCATAAAATGCATTAGTAGTACAAAACGTTACTTAGAAAAATAAATAAATACATAAATAAATAAAGACTCCAATGTTTACAATCTGTTCCCAGATTTGTTTTGTATTCTTAAACATTTAGGCCTCATACACAAGCAGCAGCTTCAACAGCAAGCTAGCAAGTAAACTGTGACGTAGAGCTTGCTCACATACTCACGCCCACATCCAAGCACACAGCCTCGACTGAAATTATGCAGACACTTAGAATATGTCACATTAAGCTTATTAATGGTATACAGATGCAGTATGTGACAAATTTACTTTTAAAGAAATTCTTCATACATCAATATGAGTTAGATTACTTATAGTTACTTCAGCAAGTTCCACTAAAAGTTATTTCACACACAAAGTGTGCAAACTAAATAATTAACAGTTCAATTCTATGTGAATGTGTTACAATTAATTAATTTAGTTCCATGAAAGGAAAATGCAACTGGAATTATACTCAACGGTTCCTTGAAGCTTAGACTTTTGGTCCGCTGGTATAGGATCCACAACAGCGCCCGTCCGCTCTGTCTTCTTTGCTCAGTCTTTAGCTACACAGGTAGCAGGGCACAGTTTCTTTTGGATACTGTGGTTTTAGGAGTACAGCAGACCCAGACTGGTTTGTCTGATAACAGTCGTTGTAAGTTTTACGGCAGT